>NW_012108030.1:998595-1001498 GCF_000951045.1 Mandrillus leucophaeus | reverse complement strand
GGAAGGAAAAAGGAAAGAAAGGAAGGAAGGAAAAAAGAAAGTAAGGAAGGAAAAAAGGTAGGAAGGAAAAAAGGAAGGAAGGAAGAAAAGGAGGAAAGGAGGGAGGGAGGGAAGGAAGGAAGGAAGAAAAGGAGGAAAGGAGGGAGGGAGGGAAGGAAGGAAGGAAGGAAGGAAGGAAGGAAGGAAGAAAGGAAGGAAGGAAGGAAAGAAGATGATGTGGCTGAGATGGTAACTTTCTTAGCCAAGAGAAGAAACCCAAAAGCTGTGGTGAAAAACAGTGGTCATAAATGACTATGTGGATATGAAAAACTTTTGTATGGTAAAATGTACCAAAAACAAAATCAGTGCCTAAGGGGTCAGGGATGGTAAATTTTTCAATGCATATGGCAGATAAAAGTCAAGATCTATATTCCAGCAAGAAGTCTTACAAATTGAATTTGTTTAAAAAACAAAAACAAACATTCCAATAGAAAACAAGCAAAGAATGTGATTAGACAATTCACAGAAGAGCAAATCCAAAAGGCTAAACATGAAACAACTACTCAAATTAACCAGCAGTCTGAAAAGTGTTTGAGTCAAAATAACATGTCACCTTACACCTATGAACTGGAAAAATTATAACACCCTTAAGCTGGCATGGATCTGAGGAAAGGTGAGCACCTTTAAGTTGGCATGGGGGTGAGGAAAAGGGTACCCTTTCATGTAGAAGCAATTTGGGATCATCCATTAGCAATACTCCCACACATTCACTTTATCTCAAAATCCACCTCCTAAGAATCTACCCCATTAAAACAAACGCAGAACTACAGAAGGTAAATATACAAGGAAGTTAATTGTTGCATTATTCGTGGCAGCAAAACTGGAAATAAAGTTAATGCCCATCAATCTGATAATGGCTGAATAACTTTGTTTGCCAACACCACTGAGTACAGGACAAATGTTTAAAAATCACAACAAACCGAACAAAGAAGCAGCTAGGCAAAATCAGTTTCCCTTAAGCTAGACATGAAAGAGATTTGCAAAACATGTAAAACAATGTCAGTCTTTACATTGATTTTTGTTTTTGAAAATGTAGGCATTTTTCATTAAATATATTAATTGTGTTAACAACATATAACATGCATGGGGCCAGGTGTAGTGGCTCACGCCTGTAATCCCAGCACTTTGGGAGACTGAGGTGGGCAGATTGCTTGAGCTCAGAAGTTGGAGACGGGCCTGGGCAACACGGCAAAACCCTGTCTCCATGAAAAATTTAAAAAGTAGCCAGGTATGGTGGTGCACACCTGTAGTCCCAGCTACTAGGGAGTCTGAGGTAGGAGAATCGCTTGCGCCCAGGAAGTGGAGGCTGCCATCAGCCAGGAGGTGGAGGCGAGCCAAGGCTCGCCATTGTACTCCAGCCTAGATAACAGGGTGAGACTCTGTCTCAAAAAAAGGAGGGGGGAGGTTATCATTGTTATTTAAAATAAATATGTAAATATTTTGAAAATAATTCTCATTGAATGAAGATTATAAGGACACTATAAATGTAACTAGAAAAATATGAGACAACTCAATAGAAAAAATCACGATCTGAGTTTATACCTTAGTCCATTCAGGCTGTTGTTATAAGAAAGTAGCACAAATAAACAAAACACCACTTCGAAACAAGAGAAATTTATTTCTCACTATTCTGGAGGCTGGGAAGTCCAAGATCAAAGCACTGGCAGATTAGGTGTCTGGTAAGGGCCCACTTCCTGGTTTGTAGAAATGAGGACTTTTGGCTGTGTCCTCACATGTTGAAGGGGAACTCTGGGGCCTTTTTCTTAAACGTCCCAATCCCATCCATGAGGGCTTTACTCTCATTGCTTCATCACCTCTGAAAGGCCTCATCTCCTAACATCATCACATTGGTGATTCAATCTCAACATTTGAGTAGGGAGGGACACACACATTCATAGCAGTAAACTTCACAAAAAGAAAATCCAAATGACCATGAATTATATAAAAGGATTCTGAATAATTTATTATTTTTAAAACATATGGCGAAATTAGTAGTATTGCACCAATATTAATTTCCTGGTTTTGAACATTATGCTGTGGTTATATAAGACAGTAACTTTAGGGAAGTTCAGTGGAGGGTTGGCAGGAATTCGCTGTACCATTTTTTACAACTTTTCAAAACACTAAAATTAGCTCGGCATAAACAGTTAAAAATGTGGAGGAGTCAAATTTTAACATTTTACATTACAGTATAGGAACAATGATTTCTCAGTACTTTTGGCTGTTACTTTTTTCTCTGTTCACCTTACTGCACAGTTCTGGTACTAAATAGATGCTCACTTTGCCAGCAAAAGGTCCTAGTGTTGGCTGGGCACAGTGGCTCATGCCTGTGATCCCAGCACTTTGGGAGGCCGAGGTGGGCAGATCACGAGGTCAGGAGTTTGAGACCAGCCTGGCCAATATGGTGAAACCCCGTCTCTATTAAAAATACAAAAATTAGCCAGGCATAGTGGCGTGCCCCTGTAGTCCCAGCTACTCAGGAGGCTGAGGCAGAAGAATCGCTTGAATCCGGAAGGTGGAGGTTGCAGTGAGCCGAGATCATGCCACACTATACTCCAGCCTGGGTAACAGAGCAAGACTCCGTCTCAAAAAAAAGGAAAGGTTAGTGTTAGTGATGTTGCCAAGTTATTAAGCTTCCTTCCTCACTAATAGAAACTAACACAAAGAAAGGATTACTTCCTCTTTGGGAAATCTGGTTAAAGCTGATGAGGCAATTTAATTAAAACAATACCACAAACTGAATCTTTGTTTACTGCTTGAAAAGCTACTTTCTAGATCCTTTTGTAGTTCATAAGTGTGATGATTGGGTTTTCAGACTCGTGTATAAGACGTGCCTCCCTCATTCCTTGTTACAACATCAGCAC
>NW_012108030.1:993292-998110 GCF_000951045.1 Mandrillus leucophaeus | reverse complement strand
AGACTCCGTTTCAAAAAAAATAAATAAATAAGATTCACCTTAAAGTAGTCATATAGGTCAAGAAATGAAACATACACAATATTTCCGAATCCCCTGCATGTGGCTTCCCCAATAATAATCCACGCCTCCCTCCAGAAGTCAGCAACTTCTAACTTTTTGATAATTTTGCCCTCACTTTTCTTTTTATTGCTATCAGTCATATAGTTTTTGTTTGCTTGCTTGTTTGTTTTTGAGATGGAGTTTTGCTCTTGTTGCCCAGGCTGGAGTGCAATGGTGCGATCTCGGCTCACTGCAACCTCCGCCTCCTGAGCTCAAATGATTCTCCTGCCTCAGCGTCCTGAGTAGCTGGGATTACAGACATGCACCACCACGGCCAGCTAATTTTGTATTTTTAGTAGAGACGGGGTTTCTCCATGTTGGTCAGGCTGGTCTTGAACTCCTGACCTCAGGTGATCTGCCCACCTCGGCCTCCCAAAGTGCTGGGACTACAGGTGTGAGCCACTGTGCCCAGCATATAGTTTTCTTTTAGCTGTCTTTAAGATTACATATTTACATGTATGGAACAAGATACTATGTGTTCATTTGATTTTGCAAATTTTTATAATATCACATTGATGACAGTATTCTATGTACTCATGCAGCTGTATTTCATTTTTTCCATTGCTGAATAGTATTCCATTATATGGATATACTGCACTTCATCGATCCACCTACCTTATAAGTGGGAGCTAAATGATGAGAACACATTGAGGGGAACAACATACACTGGGGCCTATTGGAGGGTGGAGGGTAGGAGTAGGGAAAGGATCAGGAAACATAACTAATAAATACTAGGTTTAATACTTTGGTGATGAAGTAATCTGTACAAGAAACCACCAGGACACAAGTTTACCTATGCAACAAACCTGCACATGTACCCCAAACTTAAAATAAAAGTTTTTTAACAAGTGTATTCAAGGGTTGAGATTTAACATAATTAATAGCTTTTACTGTCTCATCAAGCGCAATCTTAAATGAAGCTGGAATTTTTCTTAACAGTGAGTGTGAAGTGATAAAGAATACAACTTCTAGTACAATTTAGTGCTATTACCTTGCTTCCTGCTAAGGTACAGCCCTTTTATGTACCATTGCTTTTGCACCAGCAATGTAATGTCAACACAGAGAAACAAGCAAATAACATCTGTGTATTACTAAAATAGTTTTGACCTTGAAAATGCCCCCTGAGAGAATCTTGGGATCTCCTAGTAGAACCCTTTCTCTAGAGGATGCATCTTAGAGGAATTTCTGTATGCGTGTGTGTATGTCTGTGTATAGATGCTCCTTAACTTATGGTAGAGTTTCGTCCCAATAAGTCTGTCATAAATTGAAAATATAATAAGTCAAAAGTAATTTTCTACTTAATATTTTCCATTTATGATGGGATTATACTGAATGTGTACTCAGTATACTGAGTACTGAATGTGTATGGCTTTTGCACTATCATAAAGATGAAAAATTATAAGTTGAACCATCGTAAGTCAGGGATGGTCTGCATGTGAGTGTGTGTATATATCTCCTACTTCAGTAGATAATGCTAACAAAATTCCCCAAACAATTGCATGAATTTACACTCCCAAAAGTGTACAATATGAGAGTTACCATTGCCCCACATCCTTGCCAACCTTGGTACTTTCCATTTTTAGCAATCTGAAGAGTATGTAATGGTATCCACTATGATACTGATTGGTTTCTACCTCTAAAGAGGTCGAGGACCTTTTCTTATACAATTGGAGTTCATTGGATTTTCTTCTTGTAAAGTCACTTGGAAGTGATTGGCCAGTTTTGCTATTGGATTGCCTGATTTTTTTTTTCTAATTGGATTTGTATTTTCCTTAGTTGATGAGAATTGTTATGGATAAAGATAGAATTTCATCAGACTCATTTCTGCCTTCACTAGGATAGTTATATTGTTTTTTTTCTTGTATTTGTGCTGGTGATAAATACACTAAATGAGTTTCTAATATTAAACCACCCTTGCATTCCTGACATAAACACATCTTGGCTATGATACATTGCCATTTTTACATCTAGCTCTATTTAATTTGCAAACTTTGGCTTAATGTTTGTGCCACTATATGCCTAATTAAGATTTGCCTATACTTTTATTTTTTTCATATTGTTGAGTTTGGGTATTAATTTTATAATTAGCCACAGAAAATGAGCAAGAGTTTGAATAGGAACAGAGTAATTTATTCCTAAAGTTTTGGTACAATTTGGTGGTATACCTGAAGTTTAGCCATCTTGACCTAAAGTCTGCTTTGTGGGATGATTTTTACTACTGATTCTTCTGAATAGTTTTAGAACTATTCAGGTTTTCTACTTGTTTTCTGAGGCTATTATACTAAATTACATATTTTTATTAATTTATTCATTAATCTAAATGTCAAAGTATGTGAAATTGTTCAAAATATTGTCTTATAGTCTCAATGTCTGCAACATCAGTGGTTATGTCCTTTATTTTATTTCTGACATTAGCTACGTATGCCTTCTCTCTTTTCTTTGTATTTAGACTCCCCAGAGGTTTATCAATTTTATTACTTTTTCACCAAACAAGTTAGGGCTTTGTTGATTCTACTGTATGCATTTTAAAACACGTATTATTTAGTATTTATTTTATTATTTTCTTATGTCTACTTTCTTGAGTTTTTTTAATCTCTTGAGAAGAAAGATCGAATTCAGTTTGTCTTATTTCAATTCCAGTAATATGATTTTAAGCTATTCATATCTGTCTTAGTCCATTTAGTCTTGCTTAAAAAGCAATACCTGATGCTGGGCAATTTATACAGAAAAGAGGTTTATTTGGCTCACAGTTCTGCAGGCTGTATAAGAAACATGGAACCAGCGTCTGCTTCTGGTGAGGCCTCAGGCTGCTTCTACTCATGGCAGAAGGTAAAGGGAAGCCACCACATGCAGAGATCACATGAGAAGAGAGGAAACAAGAGATAGAGACGTGGAGGTGCCAGGTTCTCTTTAACAACAGCTCTTGTAAGAACTAATAGAGCAAGAACTCACTCATTACTAGGAGGATAGCACTAAGCCATTCATGAAGCACCCACTCCCATAACCCAAACATCTCCCATTAGGATCCATCTCCAATACTGGGGATAAAATTTCAACTTAAGCTTTGGAGGGGTCAAATATCCAAATATCTCTCTAAATATTTTCTAATTTCCAACTTGACTGCTTATTTGACCCATGGACTACTTAGAAGTGACTTCTTAATTTTCAACCTTTCAAGAGTTCAATAATATTTTTGTTTCAGATCTCCATCTTAACAGCAAAGTGATCAGAAAATATACTTTTTGTGATATGAATCCCTTCACTGTGTTGCGATTTTCTTAATGGCTCAGTCTCTGATCAAGTTTTACAAATATTCTGTGTGTGCTTTAGTAATGCATGTTTTGTTGCTGCTATGAGTGTAGTGTTTTGTCTTTTGCTTAAGTCAATTTGTTAATGATGTTGTGTAGATTTTCTATATCCTCACTGACTTTTTCCACCTGTTTAATTTACTCATTAATGAAAGAGATATGTTAAAAATCTCCCACTATCATTATGAATTTGTACATTTTCTGTGGTTCTGACAACTTTGGATTTATATATTTTGAGGCTGCATTATTTAGTGTATACTGATTAGGTTTTTAAATATTCTGATGAAACTATTATCATTGTGATATGATCGTCATTACTGGTAAGTATTTTGCCTAAACACTTTGCCTAAATAAAGTTTATTTTAGCTGATGTCAATATGTCTACCCAGGTTTCTTTTGGTTAGAATTTGCTGCATTATATATCCATTTTCATCTTTTTTCTTTGACATTCCCATATCACTATGTTTTAGATGTGTCTCTTGTAAATAGTGTATGGTTGATTTTTTTGGCCCAGTCTAGCAAACTAATTTTAACTGAAGCCTTACATTACATTTAATGCAATTACTAATATATTTGAATTTAAATCTACTATTTCTGTACCTGCTTTGTGTTCTGCCTTTTTTTTCCCCCACCTTTTCAATTATTCCTTTTTTCTTCTTTCTGGCCTATGTTTGGACTGCTGGAGTAATCTTTATTCTTCTTAGTTCATTTCTTTTCCACCAGTTTAGAAGTTTCACACTCTATTGCTAGGTTTATTGGTTATTCTTTAAAAAATATAAAATACACAGTTAATAAAGTCTAAAGTGAGTGACCTTTTAAAGCTTCTCCAATATAAGATAGGACATTAGAACCCTTTACTCAGTTTGCACATTCCAATATATTACTATTTTCTTATTTTACATGTGTCTTATATTTAAGCCTCCTACTCATTTTTATTGTTATGATTACTCAAATTATTACCAATGGTGAAATAACAGAGAATGCAGGTGGAGGGCAAAGCATTGGGAGATTAAGTGGCACTCAGTCACCTTGGTGATAAAGGTTATTATGAAGACTGTGTTGCAGACAGGCTGCCTCTGACTAACTTGAAGACCAAACAAAAAGGAAAAGATAGCCGGACATGGTGGCTCATGCCTGTAATCCCAGCACTTTGGGAAGCCGAGGCGGGTGGATCACAAGGTCAGAAGTTCAAGACCAGCCTGAGCTACATGGTGAAACCCCGTCTCTGCTAAAAATACAAAATTTATCTGGGTGTGGTGGTGCATGCCTGTAATCCCAGCTACTTAGGAGACTGAAGCAGGAGAATTGCTTGCGAACTGGGAAGCAGAGGTTGCAAAGAGCTAAGATCTCACCACTGTACTCCAGCCTGGGCAACACAGTGAGACTCCTTCTCAAAAAAAAAAAAAAAAAA
>NW_012108030.1:980916-993242 GCF_000951045.1 Mandrillus leucophaeus | reverse complement strand
AAAAAAAAAAAAAAAAAAAAAGATACATGAGTCCTTGCATGCCCAACTTAAGACATACGTTAGAAACATCAGAAAGCATCTATGGCTACCTTAAAAGAATCCCTTATCTTTTTTACCATGCCAGCTAAACGCACAACCCCTCCAGATTCCACACATTAAACAAGAAAATAATTTTAAGGCCAATAAAGTACAACCGTGGGCCTCATTACCCAGAAGCAGGTGACTTGATGTATTGATGAAATGACCTATTGAAGGCAAGTTATAGTGCCATCTGGAGGTAAATATTTGGTGAGGTTGGGTGAGATGCTATCGAACAGTATTTGCCTTAAACCAACAACAATATACAGTGCCATTTCTCCCAGAGCCAGAATACACAGTGTGAAAATCAAGAAGTGGAGGTAGGACTGGTCCCTCTTCCTTATTCACCTAATCACACACTTATGCAATTTTTGCCTCCTGCATTTGCGATCTTGGAGTGGGTGGGTTTGAGAGTCCTAGTGTCTCAAGGAGAAACACTTCCACTAAAGAACCCAGTTATGGTTTCAAGTGGAAGTAGAGACTGCCTCTTGGCCATTTTGGCCAAGTCATGATGCTAAATCATCAGGCAGAGAAGGAGGTACCTTTACTAAGCTAGTGGAGGTACCAATTGATCCAAATATTAGGGAAAAAATATGTTGTTGCTATATAGTGCAATCAAGGAGAATTAGGAGTGGAACCTAGACTGTTCAGTAGTGAGGTTCTTCATACTCTACGTCCAGAATAATGGTCAATGGATAATTGCAGCAATGCAATAAAGAGGAAGCATTAATGACTTGGATCCTTTGGGTCACCCCACCAGGTAAAAAATTCCAAGAAACCAAAGTGCTAGAAGAAGGTAAGAGAGACATAAAATGGTTATCAATGTAGGCTTTATGACCAGCTACAGCAGCAGGAACTGAAGCGATTATGTTTTATGGTAACTAATTGTTTCTTTCCCACCTCAATTTCACCCTGGTATCTTACATGAAGAGCACTTTTCATGTCTGTTGTTATAATTTCAGTTTCAGAAGTATAGCCGGAATGACTTCCCTCTGCAGTGATAGGAGAACTAATACCGGGCGTCTCTGAGTTAAGGATGTGAGCTTGTTCATCTGAACAAAAGAACATAATGGGTGATCAGTGGCAGCAGGAATGACCTGTGCCTCTCCAGATCCATCATTCACTCGTCTCTGCTCATTTCTGTGCACTGGGAGGCTGACGTCTCAGGACCGCATCATTAGCTTCCCCTTGCCAGTGGGAGGCACTGGCCAGAGATTGAAGGGTGGGAGGAAAGAAGTCAGGGTTTTTATTCCACCTGTTCCCTCCCCCACAGTTCTGGCAGTGGCTGCATTCCCCTGTGCCACAAATGCTATAAAGTAGCCCATCTTCCAAGGCTACTGCCCTTGCCCCATCAGGTCTAGGTTGTTACCCATTTCCCACTGCTGCTTGTCCTTGGATGCTGCACCATCTCTTTTTGGACCTCTTAATCCTGCCTACATCTCTGTTTAGTCCCTTCATTAGCCTATGTTAATTAATTAATTAATTAATTAATTAATTTGAGACGGAGTCTTGCTCTGTCGCCCAGGCTGGAGAGCAGTGACGCAATCTCGGCTCACTGCAACCTCCATCTCCTGGGTTCAAGCAATTCTTCTGCCTCAGCCTCCTGAGCAGCTGGGACTACAGGCATAAGTCACCACTCCTGGCTACTTTTCATATTTTTAGTAGACACGGAGTTTCACCGTGTTGGCCAGGCTGGTCTGGAACTTCTGATTTTAGGTGATCCGCCTGCCTTGGCCTCCCAAAGTGCTAGGATGACAGACGTGAGCCACTGTGTCCGGCCAAGTCTATGTTTAATTAAGCTCTTGAATATGCCATCAGCTTCCTATTTGAATCCTGATGGATATATCCATATATTTACCACCTGCTTCCTCCTCGTACCTCAGACCTTCCACCTGGGATCATTTTCATTCTATGATCAAAGTGCCTTCCTTGAAGGAGGGTTTCAGTTTGCTTTTACCATATGCTATAGTACCAGTTTGGTGCCACTTTTACTTTTGTTCCCCTCATCTCAGGAGACTGTTGAAAACTACAGCTCATTTTTATGATCAGAATAAGCCTATGCTCATCAGTCAATAGCAGGTTTGAATGCTCTGCTTCCTTTTTAGAGTTCTCACTTCCTAAATTTTATCTAGGAAATTCCTCACTAGATTGTCCTTCCATTATTTTATAAAGATTGTTTTGAGTATTTTATCCACCACTTTTAGTTACTTTCAGCAGAGGAGTTGATCCATACAGCCTGGCCTGCCACTCTCAAAAATGAGAAAGTTCTGCCCTCTCTTATGTATTTTTGTTTTCCCCTAAGATTTTTGCCTTTCTTTGCTATTTCACGTAGGTTCTTGGGAAGAATCTCCCCTTAAATCTTGGATGAGAAATATGACAATAGAGAAAGACAATTCACTTTCAAGATATCAAAATACTATTAATATAACAGAAAAACAAAAGAAGTATTAATATTAGCCATCTATTTTTACGTAGGGAATTATCTCAAAGCTAAGCATCTTAACACACGGTATCTTACGGTTTCTGTGGTCAGGAATCTGAGCACAGCTTCGCTTGGTCCTTGGCTCATGGTTTCTCACTAGGCTGAAATCAAGATGTTGACTCAGGGTCTTCATCCTCCTCTGAAGGCTCTACTGGGGAATGACCCACTTCTAAGTTCATTCATTGGCTTTTGGCAACACGCAGTTCCTCATAGGGTATTGGAATGAGAGCCTCAGTTCCTTTCTAGCTGTTGGCAGGGGCTTCCCTCAGTTCCTTACCTCATGAGTCTCTCAAAAGTGGCAGCTCACAATATAGCCACTTACTTTATTAATAGATGAAAATCAGAGAGGCAATAGAGTTTGCTAGCAAGACAGAAGTCACACAGTTCTTTGTAATCTAATATTGGAAATGACATTCCATCACTTTTGCCATATACCATTAGTTATAAGTAAGTCACTAAGTTCAGCCCATACTTTTGGGGAGGAGGCTACACAAAGACATGAGTATCAGGAAGTGGAGGTCATTGGGCGATATTTTAGGAGGCTGACAATCCCACAAAAATAATTTCTGAATTTCCATCTGTATCTCAGCATTCAATAGCTATGTACCTATTTCAGCACATTGGCAGAAGCAAAACAATAGCAAAGTGTTTACAGCATGTATCATGCGTGAAATACTTCCATTCTCAAAGCACATTCATTTGGCTATTTCTTCAGTAGGTTCATCAAATAAACCACTTTCTTTCAAGGAACTCTCAGTTATCAGTACGTCCTGCTGGGTGGGTATTGTCATCTGCAGAGTACAGTGTCAACTTTTTGTTTAAGTATTGCTTTGAACATGGAAGAGCTGCTTTGTCATCCTGTTTACAAACCTCATAGGAATGCAATTCCAAGGTCTCTTGTATGTCATCAGTTTGATTTTGACTGAAGAATGATGAAAGTGTGGCCCAACCACATTTCTGCTTATGGACAGCAATTCTATTACCTGATACTGAGCTCTAATTATTCCCGGACACACAATTAAAGGTGTGAACAAATAATAATATACTTCTAATTTCTATTTCACTCATAGCCTTTGCCATTTTTGTTCTATTATCAACAACTGATTTTTTCATGACATACATTCCATAAATTATATGCACTATGTTGTTAACGACGTGTAAGACCAAGAAATATCTCCACCACCGAGTAGAAGTGTAGTGAAATTCATCATATATCAGGTAGAAAACATCTGATTGTTTCTCTATGTCCAAATGTTCAATGTATAAGATACAAAAGTAGTACATAAAATAATTTCATGCACAGCTTAATATAACTTGGAACTTTTCAAAACATGTTTTCTAGAAAGAACTTTAAAGAATCATAGTTTTTGCAAATTTTGAAAATCCATCTTCTACTTCAAAAAATGGTTGACAGTGTTATGCAATCAATTTTACAGCTTTAAGATGTTAGCTTCACTAACTCAAAACTATAAAGAATCTTTTTAAAGTATGCTTATAAAATCTGTTGTTTTGAAGTTTGATTAGTGAGAACAAAATGTGTTTGGGGAATCTCATTTCCAACGCTTTTCTATTTTTTTTTTTTTCATGCTCTTTGCACCCATTATGATGTCTGGATCAAAGATGATTTAGCACAGAAGTTGTTACACACGATTTTAGAGAGTTTCATTTCCACTTCAAGAAATTTAAGTAAGCAAAATTGTCGATCTTTTCGAAATTCATCTTCACAAATGTGAACAATTTTCAGATAACACTTTTTCTAAAAAGACACACAGCCTAAATGTAACTAACTAACTAAAAAACATCAAATACAGTCATTAAAGATTATTTTCGTTAATAATATGAATGGTAGAATACCAAACAATTCTACAAGGGAGGCTGCCTATCCCAAAAATGATCTCTGGATTTCCATGGAATCTAATCTTTGCTGTTCTGACTCATGTTATTATTGATATTTTTATAATCATTTGCCAGTTCCAAGAGGAGACAATATTCTTTCTAATGGCATTTAACTAAAGCACCCTTAATCTTCATACCAACGCTCAGTCTATTTCCTGAGTTGTATAATTATGCGGAAGTTCTCAGTAATTGTTTTTGGACCTGAAAGGCATGGTGTAATGGATGGAGTGCCCCCAGGACTGAAGCACTGGCTGATCCCAGCTGCTGTGAGTGTTGATTGCTGACAGCTGGCAGTCCAGTCTTCCCTGGTAAGGACTGCCTTCAGAGCAAGGGAGCTGCCTCACCCAAAGTCACAGCCCCTTCCTGGGTCAGCTCACATCCAAGGACTGCTCTATTAAATCAGCATTGTTTATGCTGGAGGCCATGAGCCTGTTTATGCTGGAGGCCATGAGCCTGAGGTTTTCTCCATACTTTGAGTTCCTACCTCATAAACAGCAACCTAACTCAGTAAGTAAACAAACCGAAATGTAACTTAGTAGTATACTTTTTGTGACAAATAGCAAGGTTTCAGCCCATCACAAACAGCCTAGCTTCAACCAATCACAGGCAGCTAACTGATCATACTCATGCCCAAATAAGGCAAATGCCTAGCTGTAGCCAATCAGATGATTTCTCTACTTTGCTTCTGTGTCCAGCTTATACAAACTCACTGCTCTTTTGGTTCTGAGTGTTGCCCTACTCATGAATTGTTCTCTACTCAAATAAACTGTGTTTGATTTGTCTGAAGGTTTTATTTCAATAGGTCAGTGAGTGGTATAAAGGCCCAGTCCCCTTTCCCCAGTTCAGGACATCTCTTTGGAGCCATCTAGCTGCAAAGCTTCCTGTAGGATTGGCTGGGGTTTCTGTTATGACTGCATAGTAGTTCACCTTCTCCCATCGCCTAATCCTACTTCCTTCACTCCCCTACAAGGGTGAATCCTGAGAGCAGGAAATTAATAGGGGTGCTCTCAGGATTCACACTTGTGGGGGAGTTCTAACCTCTGTTTCAGAGTCAGTTTCCTGAAGAATCATCTGTACCTTATAGGCTTTCACAATCACCATTATTTATTTCAGCCTCTTACTCCTGTAATCATATAATTACACACACGTATATTTTGATAAAAATTTAACTTTGAACACACACAAGATTTTCACTCCAAGCTACATTAGAATGCTTAAATTTGAAAATGACTATTAAGATTTTTAGCGTTAGGAACACGATTTGTTCATATTTCCAATGTTATTGCACTAGTTAGATAGGCTGGTAACCCAATCCATCACGTATTCATCATGACTACACAAGTTCAGGGATGCCAGAAATGAACTTCAAATTGGCACTCAATGGTTCAACCTTCGAAAGACTGAGATGAGATCAAAGTCAAATAGAAAAATTTGAACAAAGATTGAGGCTGAAGCTGAATTTGAATGCAACCCAACTATGTGCATGTTTGTGTGTGTATGTATGTTTACTTAAGCATGAAGTCAAGAATGGCAAGACACACAGATAAACATGGATACTACATTGGTTTTCTAGGACTGTTGTAATAAAGTATTATAAACCAAGCATCTTAAAACAACAGAAATTATCCAGGCACGGTGTCTCATGCCTGTAATCCCAGCACTTTGAGAGACTGAGGGCAGGCAGACCACTTGAGGTCAGGCGTTTGAGACCAGCCTAGCCAACATGGTGAGATCCTGTCTCTTCTAAAAATACAAAAATTAGCCGGCTGTGGTGGCAGGTGACTGTAGTCCCAGCTACTTGGGAGGTTGAGGCAGAATTGCTTGACCCCAGGAGGTGGAGACAGCAGTGAGCCAAGATCATGCCACTGCACTCTAGCCTGGATGACAGAGGGAGACTCCATCTCAAAACAAACAAACAAGCAAAAACAGAAATGTATTCTCTCACAGATGTGGAGGCTAGAAGCTGGAAATGAAGGTATCAGCAGGACCATGCTTCCTCTGTAGGCCCCTTGGTTTCTTGTTCTAGCTTCTGGTGGTTGCCAGCCATCCTTGGTGTTTTTTGGCTTGAAGACGCATAACTTGAATCTCTGCCTCCATCATTACATGGTCTTCTTCCCAAGTATTTTCTCTGCATCTTCAAGTACCTCTCTCCTTATCAGATTAGCAGTCATTGGATTTAGGACCCACCCTAATCCAGTATGCCCTCATTTTAACTTGATTACATCTGTAAAGGCCCTCAAACAAGGTCACATTCACAGGTACTGAGGCTTTGAATTTTAACATATATATTTGGTGGAGGGGACACAATTTAACTCACAACAGATATAACATATATCTTTGGGAGGAGAAGCACCTGGTGAATGGGTAGGAAGGGAGAGGTCAATCAAGGTAAGCAAAGAAAAAAGAAATGAGGATGGGAAAGAATGCAGTAAAAATATCTTCATAAGGATAAACTGCTCTGTTAATATAAAATTCTGTGCATGTGTATGAAGAAATTAGAATAAAGAGCTAGCTCTGTATTAATTTGTAGGCATAACATTCAATAATTCTTTTATATGGCTTATTGTGTGTCAGGCACTGTTTTAAGCACTTTCTATACATTAACTCCTTTAATCCTTATTTCTCAATCCATGATATAGATACTATTATTATTACACCCATTTTACTGATGATAAAGACATAGAGAGACATAGCTAGTAAAGTGGTTGAGCCAGCATTCAAACCTGGGCAGTCTGGCTTCAGAATCTGTGCTCTTAATCACCTTGGTATATGTAGTATGACTCTGTTCTTCAGAAACTAAAACAATATATGTGTGTACAAATGCATATGTATACATTTATATTTTAGAAGACGTAAAATTAAAGTATAAAGATCAAAAATAAAATCTTGGATTCTAATCAGCTCTGTCAGGGCTCACAGATGAATGAATGATAAATATTCTGGTTGGCCTATTTTGTGTCATATACCCAGATGCCCAGACTAAGTTTTTTTAGGGGGAGAAGGAGGGGCATTAGTGCTCGGACATTCTTGTCAGAGTCACATGGAGTGGGTTACTTAAAGGAAAGAGAGGATCTATTACCAGAGGTAGAAGGAGATGGCAGCTGATGGACTTGCAAAAACTATAACTAGTCCTGTCTCCTTGAACTTCAGTGTAACCTTCCCTACCTTTTGCTTAGATGTAAACCAGAGCAGCTGAAGGTCCTTCACTCATCAAACAAAAATGCAAAGACAAAGGCTATAGGGAACCCCTCCCATTTTCCCATGCCCTTTGTTCAGAAAATAATTAATTGCGGAAATGACATCTGTTGCCTCCCCACTTCCCCCCACCCAGACCCAACAAAAATGAGGACCCTGTCTCTACTTCTTACAAGTCCACCAGGGGCAGGTTACCATTTGGGGTTATTTAATGGTGTGATGGGAGAATATGCTGCATTTAGTTCAGGGGCATCCAATCTTTCAGCTTTCCTGGGCCACTTTGGAAGAAGAATTGTCTTGGGCTGCACACAAACTACATTAACACTAATGATAGCTGACGAGCTTAAAAAAATTCCAAAAATCCCCAAAAACCTCAATGTTTTAAGAAAGTTTATGAATGTGTGTTGGGCCACATTCAAAGCCATCCTGGGCCACATGAGGCCCATGGGCTGCAGGTTGGACCAGTTTGATTTAGATCATCTCGTGATTTTAGGCTCTGCCAGTGTGGGGATTACCCCACCTGTAGGGATTATGTGGTGCTCTAGGATTATCTTGGGTTTGGGGTTGATCCCCCCACATGGAAGGATTCTCTGGTGGTGCTATCGGATTATCTTGGTTTTAGGGTTGATCCCTCACATGGAAGGATTCTCTGCTACTTTGATGTTCCTCATGACCTGGTGCCACCTGTTCTACAGTATCGTGTGAGTCCTTGACTCAGACCTAGTTCAAGGTAGGTTAAGGTGTCTTCCTGTCTACCAGTTCCTGTTTCAGGAACTTGGGATGACCTTGTGAAGGGTAGGAAGTTTCTATTTTCCTTTGGAGTGCTGTTCCAAGAGGTAATAATAGTGGAACTTGAGTTTCAGCAGTTGATGAGAATGGTGGCCCCTGTGTCTAAGAAGTATGAGAATTACAATATTGGGTAGCAGAGACTGACAAGGATGGTGATGTAGGTTGAGCATCCCTTATCCAAAATACTTGAGACACAAAGTGTTTCAGGTTTGACTTTTTATTTTGTATTCTGGAATATTTTCATATACATAAAATCAGAGATTTGGGGGATGAGACCCAAGTCCAAACACAAAATTCATTTGTTTTCATTTCATTTATATATGCCTTCTACACATAGCCTGAAGACAATTTTATACAATATTTTTGTGCATGAAATGAAGTTGTTTGTTTGTTTGAAGACAGGGTCTCACTCTGTCAACCAGGCTGGCCAGTGGCACCGTCACAGCTCACTGCAGCCTTGACTTCCTGGGCTCAAGCAATCCTCCCACCTCAGCCTCCCTAGTAGCTGGGAAAAGAGACATGCATCACCATGCTCCACTAAGTTTTAAATTTTTTATTGTAGAGATGGGAATCCCACTATGTTGCCCAGGCTGGTCTCAAATTCCTGGGCTCAAGTGATCCTCCTGCTTCAGCCTCCCAAAGGGCTGGATTACAGGCATGAGCCACTGTGCCCAGCCCCATGAAACAAGGTTTTGACTGCAATCTATCACATGAGATCAAGTGATGGATTCAAATGTTTCACTTCTGGCATCATGTCGGTGCTCAAAAGGTTTTTGATTTTGGAGCATTTCCGATTCGAGATTTTTGGATTAGGTATGCTCAACCTATACTTGTGTGCCAATGTCTGATGGGAACGGTGGCCCCCTGTCTCAGGGACAGGGAGTGAAGGGAATAATGGATCCTGAGTTCTGGATATTTGTAGGAATTGCAGTAACTGAGTCTTATGTGCTGAGAGATTTGGAGCCCTATATTTCAGAGAATAAAGGAAGCAGTGGTCCCTGTGACTTGCTAACTGATGAGAACAGAACAGAGGCCTTGTTTCAGGAACTAATGGGAATTATGGTCACTGTTCTGGGGACTTAAGCAAGTCCCAGCCTAATCCACAAGCCATTTATTATTCACTCATCTCTTCATTCATTCACTTAGCAAACATTTTCCTGAGCCCCTACTCTGAGCCATGCCTGGGTGGAGTGATATTGAGGACACAGAGATGACTCAGACCTAGACTGTGCCCTCAGTAAATTCCCAAAGACAGACCCAGACGTAGAAAATCACAACACAACAGGTTCAGGGCCAGGACAAGGACTGTGATGCGGTTACTGTCCTTATCTGTCTACAGGGCATCCAAGGTGAATGCAGAGTGACAGTAACTCCAGATCCCAAGTGAAAGTGAGGGGTCTGACAAAGGGTCCTTCTTAATCATACATCAATTTGTGTGCATGACAAGTTTAAATGTACCTAGTGTCAATCCTTAGAAACAGCATATTTTCCCAGAGCCAGCCCACCCCAAAGAAGGAGCCAGAGAGGCCTGGGTTTGAATCTCTAGCTCTATCACATACTTTGTGAGCTTGGGCAACTCCCTATTCAGAACCGCATCTTATTCAGTATTCCATCCTTACAACTGGGATAATAATAGTTTCCAATAATAAGGTTTCTGTGCAATCAATGATATAATGTATAACAAATACTCATTCCAGGAACTGGCTCCCAGTAGTCATTCAATAAACAGTATCTGTTGTCATTATTATTATCCCATTGTTAGTAATTATCAACAAATTTTAAAGGATCTAGAAGTAAGCATTTATCGAATATCTGGGTTTAGAGGCTTAAAAGCATTGGACAAAATCACTTTAAAAATCAGCAAATTTGGGCCAGGTGCAGTGGCTCAGCCAAGGCAGAAGGATCACTTGAGGTCAGAAGTTCAAAACAGTCCAGCCAACATGGCAAGACCCCATCTCTACAAAATATACAAAAATTAGCCGGGCCTGATGGCGCACGCCTGTAGTTCCAGCTACTTGGGAGGCTGAGGTGGGAGAATGGTTTGAAGCTGGGAGGCAGAGGTTGCAGTGATCTGAGACAATGCCATTGCACTCCAGCCTGGACAATCTGTCTCAAAAATAAATAAATAAATAAATAAGCAAATTTGAATATGCATACGCATTAGTTTCTTGACATAAAAAAACCTTCCAATCTCCCAATTAACTGAATACACTAGGAATAAATAGATGAATACAATGGAATATTATATCGCTATTAAAATGAACGAGGAGGTTCTATAAGCCTAGATATGGGAGGATCTTTGGATTTCATGTTAAAAAAAAAAAATGTGCAGAATACTGTGATCCTATCTGGGGACAGAAAACAGGAGGATGGTATATATGTGCATAGATGTATAAAATTCCTCTGGAAGGATACATGAGAAATTAGTGAATATATGCTATCCCAGAGAGAACTGGGTGGCTGGAGGATAGGGAGAGGGGGAGGTGCACTGTTGAAAGCCCAGCACCATGCATCCTGAATGTTTTCCCTAAATGTCCCTGGCTCTTAATGTCCACTAAGTTCTCAGCTGCCCACAGCATCTCTCTACCCTCTTCTTCCTCCTGATTCCCCATTGGAAGCAACTCCTGCCCCATCCGTTCCTGGGCCAGAGTCAGGGAGTTGCTTTCCTACCTGCTTCCCGCCCACAGGTTCCTGTTCTCTGCCCCCATTGCCCAGCAGTCTCCAGCCATCTCCAGCTCCTCACATTCCTGCCCCACCCCTTCCTCTCTCCCCAGGTCCTAGCCCGCAAACTGCAGGGAGAGGGCCTCCTCCCCACCCTCCACCAGTCTCTCCCCCTCCAGTCCACACAGCCTTAGCGGGGTCTGACATTCAGATATAATCCTGTCCCCGCCCCTTGCGCACAACCTTCCAGGACTCCCTGTCACCCTCAGAAGGCGAAGTTCCCAGCATGGCCTGAAACTCCCTAAGAATCTGACCCCGCCCGCTCGTCCCAGCCTCATCTCCTGTGCTCCTTGGCTCATGGCTTCGGAGGCTCTAGTCAGACTTAAGGGCTTTGTTGTCCTCCCAGCACCTCCTTGGTTTCGTGCCTTGGGCCTTTGCTTCAGCTGTGCCCTCTGCCTGGAAGGGCCTTAGTGGAGGTCATGCCACAACCACGCCTTCTCTGGAGGTCCTCTCTGCCGTCTCCAGCTGCCAGGATTCCTCCCGCTCTGGGCTCTCACAGCCTCTGGCCTCTCCCTGTGTCATACCCTGATCACCCGGAATTGGGACTGTCTGCGGCTGGCTCTGTCTCTTCCATCAGACTGTGAGCTCCATCTGCAAGGGCAGATTCAGGTCTGATTCACCTTTGAGTCCCCAGTGGGTGGGGGTGGGGGGGTGGAGAGACCAAAGCTGGTGGGGGGGAAGCTGGGAGAGCAGGAAGGGGGAGAGAGAGAAGGGCAGACCCTGACTGGTTGGGGGAGAGAGGGGAGGAGAAAGCGAGAGAGAGGAAGAACAGAGACAGAGACAGGGAGGGAGGGAGAGAAACAGAGAAAAGGGAAGAATAAATGGGAGACACAGAAGCCCCACAGGCAGAGAAAGAGGATGGAGACCGGGAGAGGGCGAAAGGAAGGACAGATGTGCAGAGACATAAGGGAGGACAGACGGAAAGAGACAGAGAGGTGGCAAAAGCAACCAAGAATGACAGGAGCAGAGAGGAGGAGGGAAAGAGGGCGAGAGAGAGAGAGAGAGAGAGAGAGAGGAGGGAGGGAGAGAGGGAGCGAGAGAGCGAGAGAGCACGCACAGAGCGAGGAGGAGGAGGCGCAGGAGAGAAGAGGGAGGGAGGCCAGCGAGGGACAGGACAGGGCGGAGAGGCGGAGGGGACCTAGGGAAGCCGGGGAGGAGCGAGACT
>NW_012108030.1:957800-979991 GCF_000951045.1 Mandrillus leucophaeus | reverse complement strand
GGTGGCTGGGAGCTCAGACTCCAGAATCCTTGAAGGAGGGGGCTGGGACCTGAATTCCGGGGTCCAGAAGCTGGAGAAAGCTGGGGACACCTCCTAGATTCAAGAGGGAGGACAGAGATGGGGGCTGGGGCTGGTAGGATCCTGGCTGGAGGAGACTAGGGGCGAGCTGCCCGAGCCCTCGGGGGAGGTGGAGGAAGACTGTCTGACTTTGGAGTGCCTGCGGCAGCGGAAGAGTTAACGTCTGGCCGGAGGGGAGGGGGAGGGGCAGGGATGGGGCTGCGGGGCTTTGAGGGGTCAAGGGTGAGCCGTGCCAGTGGGAGGGGGCCGAGGAGGAGGGGGAGGTTGTCTGGGCTGCCAGACAGGCCAGGGTCAGCGGCGGGGGCAGGAGATGTCTGGAGGAGGAGAGGCCCAGCATCCATGCTCCCTGGGGGACCCGGGATTCCAGTCCCAGCCCCCTCCTCCCTCAGACCTGGGAGTACCCCACCCAGTCCCCCACCCATTCCCCCACCCATTCCAAAATCCGAGCCCCCAGCCCCCTTTTTTCCAGGATCCAGGAGTCTGAGCCCTAGTCTGTTCTCTCAGACCAGGGAATCCACACTCCAGCCCCTAACTCCTTCAAAACCCCAGAGTTCAGAACCTCAGCCCCTCTTCCCAAGGAGCGCGGCCCCCAACCCTCTGCTCCTCTAGAACCCAAGCGTCCAGGCGCTGGCATCTTTCTCCCTTTGAAGCCTGCAGTTCTGGGGATCCCCAGGCCCCTCCTCCCCCGGAACCCAGGAGTCCCCACCTCCTCTTTAGCCCCAGCTGGAGTCCAGCCCTCCAGGGGTTAAGGGGGCGGGGCCAGCTGGTTACCATGGTGCCAGACTGTTTGGGTCTGCTCTCTGACCCTTGGGGGCTCCCCAGGGTCCGCAGAGAGGGGGAGGGGGACCTAAGCCTGGGGGAAGTCCAGAGCCTACCCCTTCCCCAAAGCCGGCCTGTGGGCCCAGGGAGTTCGCGTTTCCACCAATGCCTTGTCCAGTGACCTTGAACAAGTCCTAACCTTTCTCTCTCCGCCTCAGTTTCCCCAAGGAAACACTGGTTGACGGGTTGGGGAGATGCTTAGGTCCCGGGAATCTTTGAGATTCTCGGCCTCCCCTCTCCCCTCACCCCCCTCCTCAGGCCCCAGGCAGCCCCGGGGCATGCTGGGAACCCAGGCCTGGGCTCCGGGCCAGGTTGGTGGGGGGGGCGGGGGCAGCCTCCTCCCTTCCCCTTCCTCCCCACCTTGGCCTGACTCTCGCCCCCGCCTGAGGGTCTGGGAGGTTGGGAAAGAGGGAAGGGGGAAGAGAGGTGGGACCATAGACCCGTCTCCGGCCCCCCGCCTCCCCCTTTCCTTCTCCGCCCCTTTCCCGCCTCTCCTCCCCCTCCTCAGCAGGTCGCTACCCCAGCCCTGGGCCCCTTCTCAAACCACCCCCACCCCACCCCCAGCTCCAGACCTGGCTCGAGCTGTGAGGGGGAGGGAGAGAGAGAAGGAGAAAGAGAGAGAAGGGAGGGAGACCCAAAGAGAGAAGGGGGAGGGGAGGAAAGAGAGAGACCTAAGAGGGAGGGAAGGAGAGAGAGAGGGAGAGAAAGGGAGAGAGATAGAGACTGAGAGAGAGCAGGAAGGAGGGAGGTGAGGGATGGAGAGAGGGAAGGGGTGGAAGGAGAGGAAGTGAGGAAAGACATCTGAAAAAAGGGGGTGGAGAAGGGTGAGAGACGAGAGAGAGACAGAGACTGAGAGGGCCAGAGAGAATGAGAGAGACAAAGAGAGGGAAGGGAGAGAAGGGGAGGATGAAAGACAGAAGGTAGACGAAAAGAAGGAGAAAGGGGGAGAGAGGGAAGAAAACAGGAGCGGGGAGAGGAGAGAGGCGATGGGGAGAGAGAGAGAAGCCAGCGCAGAGCCAGGGAGGGATGTCCTGATGCAGGAGGAGGCTAGGAACCAGGGAAGGTGGAAAGAAAGAGGGAGAGAGAAAAAAAGACAGGGCCAGAGAGACCTGGACTGCGAGGAAGGAACGGGAAGGTGCGGCTGGAGCAGGGGCAGCTAGAACCGGACAGTCCAGGAGGAGGGACTGGGCACGGGAGAGACCCCAGCTGGAGGGGCTCTGAGCCCAGGGGTGGGGAGGGTAGATGCTGGGTCCCACCTCTCGCAGGCCGACTTTGGGAGCCTCTTCCCCTCTCTGAGGCTCAGCCCCCTCACCTGCCAAATGGGGATGCTAAAGGCACCTGGCTGTCTGGACTGGGAGGTGTCAGAGGACTGGTGCTCTGGGCCTGGTATGGGGTCAGCGCTGGGAGATTGTGGCTGTCATTATAAATGACCCAAAGAAGAGAGGAGAGAGGAAAGTACGTACCCAGGGAGGCTTTGACGGTTGGCTAGCCCCTGGCCTCCTGGCCCTGGGCACGGAGTCTCTGCAGACTGACAGGAGGGTCGGTAGGAAGCAGGTGTGCCCAAAGGGCCAAATTCCAAGACAGATGAGGTTCTCTCCCAGCCGGCACGCAGGAAGCCAGATTTTCTCTCAGGCCATGCCTTCCCCAGGAGGCCTGCCTGGCCCAAGGGAGGAGAGACTGGGGGCGGAGACTCCTGGATCTCTGGGGAGAAGGGGGCTTTGGATCTGGACTCATGAGTCTGAGGGAGGAAGGGGCTGAGTACTTGGATTCCAGAAACATTTGGGGAGAAAAGGGCCAGGGGCCTGGATTCCTGGATCTCTGGTGAGGACCCTGGTGAGGACTCTGGTCTCTGGTAAGGGCTTGGACTACTGGGTTCTTTAGGGAGGAGAGGGATGAGGGCCTTGACTCCAGGGTCCCTGATGAGGAGGGGGCTGAGGGCCTGGACTCCTGGGTACCTTGGGGAGGAGGGGCCGGGGGCCCGGACTCCTGGGTCCTGGCACCCACCCGTAGAACCGACCTTGCGGGGCCTTCGCCGCACACAAGCTCGTGTCTGTGGGTCCGTGTCGGGGGCTCACCATCGCGGCTGGGGCCTCCCCGGCCCTCCCCCCTACTCCCTGGTCCTCCTGGTCCCTGTCTGTCTGTCTGTCGGGTCTGTCCGCCTGCCGCGCCCCCCGGGCTGAGGTAGGAGGTTGTATAGTTGAGGAGGACACCCAAGGAGATCACTATACGGCCTCCTAGCTTTCCCCAGGCTGCGCCCTGCACGGGACGGGGCCCGGCGGGGACCCCCAGCCCCACTCGGGGACCGTTAGCCCCACTGGGCTGCCCCAGGGACCCTGGGAGGAGGAGTCAGGCTCTTTTCTGTCCTTGTCGCTGCATCCCCTCCTTCCCCTGAAATCTGTTTTCCTTCCCTGTCTGTCTCTCCGTCTCCGCTGTGTCTCTGTGACTTCTGCGTCTCTTTCACAGTGGATCCTCCGACTCCCTTTTATTCTGGCTTTCTAGGTCTCTGCCCCTCCCGATATCTCTCCGTGTCTCTGTTTCTGTCTCTTTTGGTCTTTCTGTCTCTGGTTCTCGGAATGTCTCTGTACCCATCTCTATCTCTGACCCCCACCCCAGGGCCTATCTGGGCCACCGCGTACCATATTGCCAGTCTCTGGGTCCCTGAGACCCTTTAACCTGTGAGGACATCCAGGGTCACAGGTGAGGTTCTTGGGAGCCTGGCGTCTGGCCCAACCGCACACCTGGGGAATTGCTGGCCTGACCTCTGACCCCTGACTTCTCATACGCTTCCTCCAGAGCATGACATTTGACCCCCAACTGAAACCTGACCTCTGACCCTAGACCACTGGCCCTTCCCCCACCCTGTGGTGACTTCATAAAGGTTACTAGCTTCTCCCCTGGCCTTGAGACCCACACGATGGCCCTGCCGGCCCTGGCCAGTGCCGTCCTGTCTGCCCTGCTGGCCCTGGCTGTCTTCAGGGTGCCCGCCTGGGCCTGTCTCCTCTGCTTCACAACCTACTCTGAGCGCCTCCGCATCTGTCAGATGTTTGTTGGCATGCGGGGCCCCAAGCTGGAAGAGTGTGAGGAGGCCTTCACGGCCGCCTTCCGGGGTCTCTCTGACACGGAAATCAGTGAGGAGACCATCATCAGTGTCCTGGGGAAGGTGCAGAGGGAGGAACCAGAGAGGCCCAGAGGGTCAGGCTGAGGGACAGGCAGAGAGAAATAGTCAGAGGAGAAAGGCTCAAAGACCATGAGAATAACAGAGATTTAGGGACAGAGAGACACAGACAGGGGAAGACAGCAGGGCAGAGACTCAGAGAGGGGAGGATGGAGAGTCAGAGGGGAGGATGGAGACTCGGGAAAATAGAGAGTCAGAGAGGGGAAGATGGACACTCGGGAGGATGGAGAGTCACAGAGAGAGGGGAGGATGGATACTCAGAGAGGGGACTATGAAGAGATAGACAGGAGAGGATGGAGATTGGAGAGGGAACAGATACCCAGAGAGGGGAGGATGGAGACTCAAAGAAGGATGGAGACCCAGAAAGGGGAGGATAGAGATGAGGCAGAGACTAGGGAAGCAGGGTAGAGACTGGTTGGGAGCAGAGACTCAGGGAAGATGGAGACTCACAGAGAGGGGACGATAGAGACTTGGGAGGGACTCAGGAAGCATAGCGACTGTGGGGCAGAGAGTCAAGAGAGGGAAGGATACAGACTTGGGAGGGCAGACACTCAGAGACAGAATGTTCCCATTAGGGACATGGTGGTGTGGGGAGCTGCCTCCCCCAGCCCCTGCCCCCTCCCTCACCGCCAGACTATGATGAGAGAAGCCACCTGCATGACGCCTTCACCCAGATGACCCATGCCCTGCAGGAGCTGGCTGCTGCCCAGGGTGAGTGTGTGCGGATGGGGAGATGGGAGATGTGGACTTGGAGCCCTCAAGAAATGGGTATGTGTGAGGGCCCGAGGAGTCTCAGGGACGTTTAGGAGGCAGCTAGATACCCAGGTGCAGAGGAAGGAGGCCCCCAGAGTTGGGCAGTGATCTGGGAGGGGAAAGCTGGGAAGCCATTGAGCTCAGCTACTTGTCCAAGCAAAGGCTGAAGGTAGCTCTAAGAGCCAGGGGCTGAAGGTGGTGAGGGGGAAGGGACGCTGCAGAAATTGTCTAGAGCTGGAAGGCCAGATGGGGTCCGGTAGGCATAAGTTCTGCCATGGCTGCATGGCTCACAATCTTAACTGCCTATGAAGTTCTGGGTGGGTCACTGCCCCTCTCCTGGCCTCAACTTACCCATCTGTAGAGTGGGACAATCTTCTTGCCTCCTAGGATGGCCACGGAGCTCAGCGGCCGGGGAGGGCAGGGGGAAATTGGGGTGCCTGATGAGCCTGACCTTGGGGAAGGCATCTTCCTCTAGGATAGAACACACACACACACTCGCGCGCGCGCACACACACACTCACACACACACAGATTTCTTATAAAATGATTCCACATTTTGAGATGTGAGGCAATTAGAGGGCAGGAAAACAGGAACAGCAGAGTGGATCGCTCAGGTGACAGCAGTGAAGAGAGACGAGGTGTGACTGTCCTGGTGAGACAGGCACACGCGACAGCCTTGAGGTGTGTGGCTGTGCGAAGAGACCTCAGGACTGGGGGCCACACGTGGTCGATGGGCAGTAATCATGCCAGGTCACCATGGCCATGATCCCCACAGCGTGCCAGACCCTGGAACTGTGGAGGCTCAGAGTTGCAGGAGTTACAGAGCCCTGCGCTGTAGAATAAACCGGCTTCCTCTTAGATCCAGGAGCTCAGGGCTTATTCCCACACCCACAGTCGCTCCTTTTGCTTCCTGCTTTGCCCTCCAAGCGCCTTGTCAAAGATCCCGGAAGAGGGAAGATTCCCATCCACCCAGGGGGCATCCAGGGCCAGCCTGGAGAAGGTCTCAGCAGTGGCTCCCCCACCTCCACCCTAAAGGGAGATCTGAGGCCCTAAAGCTCTCCATCTGGGGTGTGCCGGATTCCAGGAAATGCGCTTTCTCCCTACTTAGCCTGCCTAGTCACAGAAGCTTTTAAAAAGATCAGGAACCTTTGGATCTGGGAGTGGAAGCCTTCTGTGGGGCCGCATGTGGGACAAACTTGGAGGCGAGAGAGAAGAGGCTGGGTGAGGGTCCAGGCCAGAGCGGAGGCCTGAGCGGGGGCTGGGGCTGTGAAGGTGGAGAAGGCGGCCCAGGGCCAGAGTTAGGTCTGCTGGGCTGTTTGGGGAAGCCTAAAGAAAGCGTCTGAGACAGGCCCTGCTCCGTGCCTGTAGGGCGGTGGGTCATCACTGAAGTAAGGAGCCTGAGAGAAAGAGCCGGGGGCAGAGGATGAGCTGGGTTAGAATGTAGTGACTTCGAGGAGTCTCAGGGACGTTTAGGAGGCAGCTGGATACCCAGGTGCAGAGTTCAGCAGAAAAAGTCAGAGTTTTCAGTCTCTTTCTTCAGGGCACTGGGGAGCTGCAGCAGGAGTGTGAACAGCGGAGAAGTAGGGGCAGCTCTGGGTGTAGAAAGAACCCTTTGGGGTCGTGTGGAAGATGGCCCAGAGGGAGAGTCTGGAGGCCGGGAGAAGCTGGTGCAATACGTTCAATGATATTTACTGAATGTGCCGGGAACAACCCTGGGAACACAGCTGTGAACAGAACTGCAAAGCACCCGTCCTCGGGTTGCTTATATTGGGGCGGAGTCTGGGGAGACAGACAACAAACATAATAAAATATCTTAGTATCTTAGTATGTCAGTTGGTGATCCCTGCTGTGGAGGAAAACAGAGAAGGGGAAGAGAAAGGGGGGATAGTTTTCTTTTTTTTAATTTAATTTAATTACTTATTTATTTATTTGAGACAGAGTCTCACTCTGTCGCCCAGGCTGGACTGCAGTGGTGCGATCTCGGCTCACTGCAAGCTCCACCTTCCGGGTTCACGCCATTCTCCTGCCTCAGCCTCCCAAGTAGCTATCCTCATAGACAGGTGGTCCTCAAGGCCCAGCATACATCAGAATCCCCTGGGAGCTTATTTAAAATGCAGATTTCTGGACCCCACCGCCTCTGACCAGCAGGTCCAAGGTAGGGCCCAGAAATGGACATTTCTGTCAAGATCCCAGGCAATGCTCATGATGCGGCTCTGGGAACACTCTGAGAATTGCTGTTGTAGGCCCTTGGAATGACTTTTGTTTTTTGCTCTTGAAATGGGGGAGCTATTGGAGGACTTTACACAGAGAAACAGGATCTGACCTGGGATTTAACAAGATCTCTCTGGCAGCTATGTGGGTGCTGGACAAAGGCAGGAATTCCGAATTCCAGTGAGAAGCCTGCCCGTGGTGGCTTGGACCAGTCACAGTGGTCCGGGGGGCCCAGATGAGGTCTGAGCAGAGGGGGGTGGGCATAAGGATTTGACCATGTGCCAGGCCTGCCCATGCATGTTAGAGGCTGTGTTTGCCATACACAGAGTCATTCATATTAAGTATCTTCCTAAAGGATATCCTCTACCGGCCCTGTGAGGCTGGGTTTTATAGTCCTGCTTATCAGATGGGAACGCTGGGGCTCTTCTGGACAAGAACAGTAGACCTGGGATATATTTGGAGATAGACTGGACCAGATGTAGGTGGGTGAGGGCAACGGGAAGAATCAAGGATGACTTTTGCGTCTCCTCCAGAGGGAGGAGCAGGGAGATGGAGGAGCTGACGTAGGCTGACTGCCTCTCGGTGATCCCAGGTGATCTTATTT
The DNA here is from genome assembly GCF_000951045.1 of Mandrillus leucophaeus. Lineage (NCBI taxonomy): Eukaryota > Metazoa > Chordata > Mammalia > Primates > Cercopithecidae > Mandrillus > Mandrillus leucophaeus. The sequence goes on along the minus strand of NW_012108030.1, from coordinate 972,351 downwards.
GTCTATATGTATACATAAACCATGGAGTGGATGACCTGGTACAGACTGGATGCAGTATTAGGTGTGGAGATTATGCATGCAGCGATTAGGTATGGAGGCTCTGTAGCCTGACCACCAGGGTCAAACGTAGCCATGTGACTTTGGACCACTTCTGTAATCTCCCCACGCCTCCGTTTCCCCATCTCAAACTTGTAGATGGCAATCCTAAGTTTGCCAGCCTTCTCTAACACTCACTATGTGCCAGGAGCCATTCTACATGCTTAGCGATACAATCTCATACAATCCTTAAACGATGCCCTGAAAGAGTGGGGATGAGGAAGCTTTCATGGTTGTATGGCATCTCATCCTCCCCGAACCCTGTGATACAGACAGTGCTGTCATCCCCATTTGATGAATGAGGAGACTGAGGATCAGGAAGGCGAAGTCACTTGGCCAAGGTCACATGGGGAGGAGGGCTTGTGATTGATACTCAGATCTGAGACAGGTGTGCTCAAGATGGAAGCGCCAGGACTCAGACCCCAGATGATGTGAACCAGGGTCAGAGCTCCTGACGATATGCAACTCCTCTGGGGGAGACTTTACAACACCCACGCATGCCTCTTTGTGGCCTGCTTGCTATAACCCAGGCCGTTTGGAACATTTCACTCCATTCATATTCCCCTGGTGGGTTATAAGCCCAACCCACCACCATGACTTACTTGGTATATCCCACATTCACCCTGCCCATGAGTCCTTTGATTTGGCCCATAGAAATTCTTTGGATGACTCCTGCAACATCCTGGCATCTCATTTGTGCACCCCAGTCTGACCACATGCTCCTGATCATCCTGCCATATTGAGACCACACTCCTGCTCTGTGGCCAAGGAGAGACCACTAGGTCCTCATCTGAAACTCACTTCTCGGCATCAGTGCTTCCTCCCTCCAAGTGTATATCCAATGATCGTCGTTTCAGCCACTCTCTTGCCAATATCCTCAGTTCCCTCCCTTTTTGTATGGCTTTAATCACAGAGGACGCTTTCCCCTGTCCTTGCAATGGGTTAAGCCCATAGGAAGTTTATCTCTCCTATATAAAGTAAGTCTTGAGGTAGGCACTTAAGGGTAGTATGGCACCTCCATTTCTTGGGGATCCAAGCTCCTTGAAGGCTTAATATCCCAGGGAATAGCCCTTGTCCTCATTGTCCTGTGTGGCTGCTAGAGCTCCAACCATCGAAACAAATTTTCAGGCAGCAGGATGGATGAGGGGAACAATAAGATGGCACCACCTTCTCTCTGTTTTTTAGAGACAGAGTCTTGCTGTATTGCCCACGCTGGAGTACAGTGTTGCAATCATAGCTCACTACAGCCTCGAACTCCTGGGTTCAACCATCCACCCACTTCAGCTTCCTGAGTAGCTAAGACTACAGCCACATGCCATCACACTTGGCTAATCTATAAAAATTTGTTTAGAGATGGTGTCTTGATATGTTGCCCAGGCTTATCTTGAACTCTTGGCCTCAAGTGATCCTGTCACCTCAGCCTCCAGAGTAGTGGGGATTCCAGGTGCGGTACTACCTCCCTTTTAAGGCCACCTCCTGTGACTCACATATAACACATCCATTTATATCCTATGGTTATAGCTTGGTCACATGACCACAACTGCAAGGCAGGCTGGGAGATGAAGCCTTTTATCTGTGTTCTGTGGATATCGATACATAGATATTTGGAGGCAATGGACAATTCCTGGGTATTGGTTTGCTAGGACCACTGTAACAAAGTACCATAGACTGGGTGACTCGAACAACAGAAGTTTCTGCCTTCCGGAAGTCTGAGATCAAGGTTTTGGTGTCAGCAGGGTTGGTTTCTTCTAAGGCCTCTCTCTTTGGCTTGTAGATGCTTTCTTCATATGTCCCTGTGTGCATCTCTGTGTCCTAATTTCCTCTTCTCATAAGGATACCAATCATACAGCATTACGGCCCACCCTAATGACCTCATTTTAACTTAATCACCTCGTTAAGAACCAAGTACAGTCACATTCTGAGGTACTGAGAGTTAGGACTTCAACATACAAATTTGCTTGGGGGGGGGCACAATTTAGCCTATAAAACCCTGCCACATTTCTGATTTCCACAAACCACCACGAGATCAAGTCAGCTGTCTACTTTTTCTTATTCCACTGGAACAAGCCACAAACCCATACAGTTTGGATTTGGAGACCACTGCAGTGGTCAAAACACAAGGCCAGGCATGGTGGCCCATACCTGTAATCCCAGCACTTTGGGAGGCTGAGGTGGGCAGATCACTTGAGGTCAGGAGTTTGAGACCAGCCTGGCCAACGTGCTGAAACTCCATCTGTACTAAAAATACAAAAATTAGTTGGGCATGGTGGTTGGTGCCTGTAATCCTAGCTACTGGGGAGGCTGAGGCAGGAGAATCGCTTGAACCTGGGAGGTGGAAGTTGCAGTGAGCCAAGATCACGCCACAGTACCCCAGCCTGGGCAAACAGCGAAACTCTATCTTAAAACAAAAACACCTAGAAAGATAAGGAAGATAAAAGAGTAAAAGATGGGTAAATACAGAAGTGAATAGAGGATGGGGACCATGGAAGTGGCCAGTGTGTGCCCCATTTCAAGGGAATGGCTGCTACTCATCTCCAGCTATTCGCTGCCTTATGGAAATACGATCTTTGTGTTACAGCTCTTCAAACTTTGTAAAAAGATGCCAAATGTTTTATGTGACATTCCAAATTTTATATGTTGGCAACTGGTTCATTTTCTTTTAAACACTTTCCAGGCCAAATATAACACATCCCAGGGATGGATTTGGGCCATAGGCCACCAGTTGGGGTCTCTAGTTTGAGTTGGATCCTGGAATTCATTGTACAAATACTAACTGAGCACTTTTAAGACTCAGGGTCCTCTCCAGGATTCAGAGGACACAGCGCTACAGAAGAACATGTTTATTTACTTAGAGAAGACATGCGTGATCATCATCTATATATAAATATATGTAATTGCAGACGGATGAGAGCTAGGAATGAAATGATTGCAATGAGAGACAAAAACAGGGAACTTGGTTAGATCTGTGGTGATGGAAGGATGATTAGGAGAAGGAAAAATGTGTTAAAAACCGAAGCCAGCATGTGCAAAGGCCCTGAGGTGCTAGAGAATGTGGTGGTTTTCATATGAAAGGAAATGAGGCCGGGCATGGTGTATCATGCCTGTAACCCCAACACTTTGGGAGGCTGAGGTGGGTGGATCACTTGAGGTCAGGAGTTCGAGACCAGCCTGTCCAACATGGTGAAACTCCATCTCTACTAAAAACACAAGTATTAGCCAGGCGTGGTGGCGCATTCCTGCAGTCCCTGCTACTCGGGAGGCTAGGGCAGGAGAATCATTTGAACTCAGGAGGCGGAGGTTGCAGTGAGCCGAGATCACGCCACTGCACTCCAGCCTGGGTGACAGTGAGACATTGTCTCAAAAAAATAAAATAAAGGAAATGAAAGGTGGGCAGTAGGGATGGGACAGGGAGGGAGGGGGAACTAGGCCAAACCACGTAAGACCTAATAGGCCTTGCGGAGGAATTTTATCTTTATCCTCCCCTTCTCCCCGCAACAAGCCACACGCAGGTGTCCAGGAGGGCTTCCATCCTGGAGAGATTCAGGAGGCAGAAGAAAGGAGACTTAGGGACTTGTTAGCCTTCAAGTACACAAGGCGAGAGATAAGAAGAGGAGCAGAGGATATGGTAATAAGAGAGGGGTGAAGAGGGGCCGGGGAAGGGCAGATACCTGACAGCACGTCCTGTGAGCTAGGGCTGGCATAGCTCTAGCCAGGCTAGATCAGAATGCAGGACCAAGGACCAAGCCCTAGGGGAAGGGCTTTACTACACAGGCCGTCCTCCCCTCCACTCTCCAGGATCCTTTGAGGTTGCCTTCCCTGATGCTGCAGAGAAAATGAAGAAGGTCATTACACAGCTTAAAGAAGGTAAAATACACTCCATCTCTCCTCTCCCAGACACAATTAGAAAACCCCACTTTTGGCCGGGCACGTTGGCTCACACCTGTAATCCCAGCACTTTGGGAGGCTGAGGCGGGCAGATCACTTGAGGTCAGGAGTTCAAAACCAGTCTGACCAACATGGTGATACCCGTATCTACCAAAGATATAAAAATTAGCTGGGCATGGTAGCACATGCCTGTAATCTCATCTACTCAGGAGGCTGAGGCAGGAAAATCGCTTGAACCCTGGAGGCGGGGTTGCAGTGACTGGAGATTGTGCCACTGCACTCCAGCCTGGGTGACAGAGCAAGACTCCATCTCAAAACAAAACCCACTCCTGAGACCCCCATCCACTCCCCTTCAATCCCCTGGCCCCATCTCTTGAGCCTCAGACCTTGAGGAGGGGCTCTTACCCTGCATGGACCATTTTTGATCCAGCCCCGCCCCTTCGATGAAGTTTCCCCTCCAACTGAGCCCCTTTCTGGGACTACTTCTAGCCTGGCCACGCCTCTTTTAGTGGGCCACCACCTTAGCCCGGGTCTCCTGCAAGGATCGCCCAGGATCTAGCCCCGCCTCCTCGGTGAAATACACCTGGACTGCCCATCCCCCTCAGGGCCTACAGCAAACCAGTGTGGCTCCCCCTAAACCCCAAGTAGAAGGCTGGCAGCAGGCCTGGGCCTGACCTTGTAATGGAATGCTCAGGCTTGGCCCCGCCCCCAGGTTGTGACGAAAGCTTGGCCCTACCTCCTGGGAGCAATGCGTTCGGCCTTGTAACATCCGTTAGGGGAGCATCAGGCAGGATTCTTCCCACGACTTTAAGGTAGTGATGTTTCCTCTTCCTCCACAGCCCAGGCCTGCATCCCTCCTTGCGGTAAGGACTTCATCTAAAACTTGGAATTGCGGGGTAAGGGAGGCGGTCGGGGCCGAAACCTACGACATCAAGTGGGGGAAATCGGGTGGGCTTCAAATCCTTAGGAGGCCAATAAGGCCTGGAGAAAAGGAAGTAAACGAGGTATTGCTCTAAATCCTCAGAAGGTGGGTGTGAGAGCCGAAGCAAACCAATAGGAACCCTAGAGGGCGGAGAGGCGTGAAAGTCGGCCAAGGACAGCAGGGAGGGCGAGGTCAAGATGCCACCTGGCCTATGGATCCTGGGAAGCTACACGGATCTCAAATGGGTCAAGGGCCCCGGGCTTGGGCGGGCAGGTGGCGCCTGACGCAGCGTTCCCGCCCCACAGGTCTCCAGGAGTTCGCCCGGCGTTTCCTCTGCAGCGGGTGCTACTCCAGGGTCTGCGACCTCCCGCTGGACTGCCCAGGTGAAGGGGCGAGACCTCGGGGTGCAGGAGACTAACTTGAGAAACAGGACCAGAGCACCGAGGGGCATGAGCTGGCTGGTGGCGAGCCAGACGTGGGCGGGGCCCAGCGAGTGAACCCAGCTCCGTCTTCAGTTCAGGATGTGACAGTGATTCGGGGCGACCAAGCTATGTTTTCTTGCATCGTGAACTTCCCGCTGCCAAAGGAGGAGATCACCTATTCCTGGAAGTTCGCAGGAGGAGGTGTGAGTCGGGGCGGGGCAGGCGCGAAGCGTTTAGACGGGGAGTTAGGCTTCACTAGAGGTTGGGGAGACAGCTTGCGGGGACTGGACTCCGCGAAGCTCCGTCTAGACACAGGCATCAGCAAGAGGAGGGTCCCGGGATTTAGGGGAGAGCTCGAAGATCAGAATGCAGGACCAAGGACCTGGGGCGGTGGCTTACAACTGTAATCCCAGCGCTTTTGGAGACCAAGGCGGGAGGATGGCTTGAGACCAGGAGTTCGAGACCGGCCTGTGCAACATACTAAGACCCCACCTCTACCAAAAAATTTTAAAAACAGCCGGGCGTGGTGGTGCACGCCTATAGTCCCAGACACTGGGGAGGCTGAGCGGGAAGATTGTTTAAGTCCAGGAGTTCGAGGCTGCAGTGAGCTATGATCACGCCACTGCACTGCAGCCTGGGCGCCAAAACGAGACCTTGTCTGGAAAAGAAAAAAGAATAAACACCACATACATAAACAAAAGCAGGTTCTAGGGGTAGGTTATGCGTAAGGGTTTAAGGAGTGAGGGGAAGGGGTGCGTTTACGGCAGAGGAGCAAGTAGAAGGCTCGGAGGCGGGCTGCTGAAGGCTCAGGGCCGGGACTCCAGGAGGCGTGGTCTAGCTCGGGGGGCGGGGCTTGTAGGTTACTCAGTGGCAAGCCGGAGTTGAGGAGTTTAAGCCCGCGCGTCTCGCAGCTCCGGACTCAGGACTTGTCCTATTTCCGAGATATGCCGCGGGCCGAAGGATACCTGGCGCGGATCCGTCCGGCGCAGCTTACGCACCGCGGCACGTTCTCCTGCGTGATCAAGCAAGACCAGCGCCCCCTGGCCCGGCTCTACTTCTTTCTTAACGGTGGGGCGGGGCGCGGCGGCGCGAGCGAGCGGGGCGGGGAGAGGGCGGGGCTCGTGCCTGACTGACGTGCGCGGCCCTGCAGTGACGGGCCCGCCCCCGCGGGCGGAGACGGAGTTGCAGGCCTCGTTCCGGGAAGTGCTGCGCTGGGCGCCGCGGGACGCCGAGCTGATCGAGCCCTGGAGGCCCAGCCTGGGCGAGCTGCTGGTCAGGCCCGAGGCTCTGACGCCCAGCAACCTGTTCCTGCTTGCAGCCCTCGGGGCCCTCGCATCAGCGAGTGCGACCGTGTTGGCGTGGTGTGTCCTCGGTACCCCGGCGCCCCAGCATCTAGCTCCCCGCTCTCTCAGATCCCACCGAGAAATCTGGGTTCCCACCAACCTCCAACCCAGGAGGTCGGGCTCTCAGTCCCTTCCCTCTCAGACCCACGAGTCCAGGTCCCAGCCCCTCCTTACTCAGCCCAGGAATCTCAAGTCCCCAGCTCGCACCTCCCTTAGATCTAAGAATCCAGGTCCCCAGCCCTTCCTCCCTCGGACCCAGGAGTCCAGGCCTCCACACCTCTCCTCACTCAGACCCAGGAGTCCAGGGCCTTAGCCCCTACTCCCTCAGATCCAAGAGTCCAGGCACCCAGGTTCCTCCTCCCTGAGACCCAGAAGCCCAGGCCCCAGCCCCTCCTCCCTCAGACCCAGGAGTCCAGGCCCTTGTCCACCTTTTCGACCCTGGTGTCCAGGCCTCCAGGACTTAAGTTTCTAGTCCCCAACCCCTCCTGTAACACACATACCTCTTTGTTTCCCCAGGATATTCTTTCGATGGTACTGCAGTGGCGACTAACAAAGGGATCTCTTTCCTCCTTCCCTATCCTATTTCCATTGTGAAAATAAAGAATATATTTCAACTCTGGATTGTTTCATTTCTGAAGGTGGTCACTACTAAGTCAGGTTGGAGGTGCAGCAAGCCCACACATGCCCAGATGAATATGGCCCGCATAATGACAGTTAGGCATAGCTACCGCAGTGCAAGTTAGATGGGAACCCAGATACCCCCTCAGGTTACTGGCTGTCTCCTTGACATTTCCACCTGCAGAAGGCACCCCAATAGAGTCTTCCATTTTGCCTTCAGAGGCTGTTCCTCCCCAAGGCTTTCCTCCTACCAGAAAGAGCAGCACCATCCACCTAGCAGTTCACACCAGAAACCTTGGAATCTGACTCCTCCTCCACTTCCAATTCATTTTCATTTCCAACTCTCAGACTTTTCAACTCCTAAATATCTCGTGAAGCTGCCTTCTCTATGGTCCCAGTCACCCCCACCTCATGTCTGGATCAGTGGAGCAGCCCCCCGCCTCTCCTTGGCCTCTCCACTGTAGCCCATTCTCTGCATACCAGCAGGACTTGTTTTGTTTTGATTTATTGTATTTTATTTTATTTTATTTGGAGACAGCATCTCACTCCAAGGCCCAGGCTGGAGTGCAGTGGTGTGATGTCAGCTGACTGCAAACTCCGCCTCCCAGGTTCAAGCAATTTTCCTGCCTCAGCCTCCCAAGTGGCTGGGATTATAGGCATGTACCACCATACGTGTCTAATTTTTGTATTTTTAGTAGAGACGGGGTTGTACCTTGTGGCCAGACTGTTCTCAAACTCCTGACCTCAAGTGATCCACCCGCCTCGGCCTCCCAAAGTGCTGGGATTACAGGCGTGAGCCACCGCGCCCAGCCGTTAACTCATTTTTTAATTTGGTTTTGCTTTTCCTACCTGAAAGGGAAGCTCCTTCTGAGCATGTACTCATTCTTGTTCACTGGTCTATTTCCCTTTATTAATTTGTTCATTCAGCAAATATTTATTGAGTGTTTACTATTTTGTCATGTATTTTCAAGGCACTGTAGAGATCCCAATGAAGAAATAAGAGACAAAAAGTTTGTATGGTACTCACATGAAACTTAGATTCCAGTGGACAGTAAAAGAAAACTGTTTCTCTTTTTTTTTTTTTTTTTGTTTGAGATGGAGTCCTGATCTGCCGCCCAGGCTGGAGTGCAGTGCCACAATCTTGGCTCACTCTAGCCTTCATCCCCTGGGTTCAAGCAATTCTCATGCCTCAGCCTCCCAAATAGCTGGGACTACAAAGGCGTATGCCAACATGCCCAGCTAATTTTTGTATTTTTAGTAGAGACAGGGTTTCGCCATGTTGGCCAGGCTGGTCTCAAACTCCTGACCTCAAGTGATTGCCTGCCTCAGCCTCCCAGAGTGCTGAGATTATAGGCGTGAGCCACCGCTCCTGGCCAGAAAACTGTTTGTCTACTCCCAACATTTCTGACACTAAATGTGTGGGATTCTACCTCCTGCCCCCATACCAACCGATTCTCCAACTCTCCCAGATACCAGTTGAGTGTCCTATAATTCATTCAATTCTAAAATAAACAACCCAGGGTTAGCGTCACACTACACAAGCTTTAAGAGCTCAGGCCCACAAGACTGACCCCACTTCAGACACCAGTCGCAAGTCCGGGGCTCCTTCAACCTGCAGCCCCCCAGCTCAGTGATTCCCTGGAATAGCTCGAATAACTCGGGGAAACATACTGGTTTATTATAAAGGAGAGTATGAAGGAAATAGGTTAATAGCCAGATGAAGAGGTAGATAGGGATAGGGTGAGGTCCAGAAGGGTCCCAAGTGCAGAAGTTTCTGTCTCCATGGGAGTTGGGATGCAGCAGCCTATCAGTGCATAGATGCATTCACCAGCCTGGAAGCTCTGCAAACCCCATATTTTAGGGATTGTTCTGGAGGCTACGTCATGTAGTCGTGATCACTTATTAACTCAGTCTCCACCCCTTTTTCCCTCCCCAAGGACTGGAGGGGGTGGGTGAGGCCGAAAGCTCTTAAGCTCCCAATCATGGCCTAGTCTCGCTGGTGACCAGTGCCCATCCAGGAGACCACCAAGAGTCACTTGAGCAGAACAAACGATGCTGCTATCACCTAGGAAATTCAAGAGATTAGGAGCTGTATGTAAGACGCTTCTGTTGCCTACATCACTCCAGAAATTACGAGGGTTTAAGACTGTCAGAAACCAGGGACAGTCACCAACTATGTATTTCTTATGTCACAGACAATAAGAAAACAAAATACAAAGTTATATGGTAACGTGTGATGGAGAAGATAAGCAGAGAAACGGAATATGGGGCCAGGGGAAGTAGCAGTAGGATCTTTGGAGAAGCCCTCACTGAGAAAGTGACATTTGAATAAAAACTGGAAGGGGATGACTGTATGAGTCATTATGTATATTTGTGTGAAGAGTGTTCGGGTGGCCAGGCGAGGTGACTCATGCCTGTAATCCCAACATTTTGCAAGGCTGAGGCGGGTGGATCACCTGAGGTCAGGAGTTCGAGACCAGTCTGGCCAACATGGTGAAACCCTGTCTCTACTAAAAATACAAAAATTAGCCTGGCGTGCTAGCACATGCCTGTAATCCCAGCTACTCAGGAGGCTGAAGCACGAGAATCGCTTGAATCCGGGAGGCGGAAGTTACAGTGAGCCCTGAGGCAGGAGTGCCAGGCACGTGGGAAGACAGCCGGGAGGACATCCAGGAGGCCAATGTAGCTGGAGCAGTGCCTTAGGAAGTGAATACACAGTGAAGTCAGAGACCATGGGGACCAGATGGTGCCACTGGCTGCTGTGAAGTCTAGACTTACCTCTGTAAGAGATGAGGGTCAGCTGAGTGTGGTGGCTTACGCCTGTAATCCCAGCACTTGGGGGACTGAGGCTTGAGCTTGAGAGGTCAAGGCGCAGTGAGCCATAACTACATCACTGCAGTCCAACCTGGGCTACAAAGTGAGACCCTGACTCAGAAGGAAAAAAAAAGGGCAAGGTGCAGTGGCTCACGCCTGTAATCCCAGCACTTTGGAAGGCTGAGGCAGGCAGGTCACTTGAGGGCAGGAGTTCAAGACCAGCCTGGCCAATGTGGTGAAACCCTGTCTCTCCTAAAAATAAAAAATTAGCCAAGCGTGGTGGCAGGCGCCTGTAATCCCAGCTACTTGGGAGGCTGAGGCAGGAGAATCGCTTGAACTCGGGAGGCGGAGGTTGCAGTGAGCCGAGATCGCGCCATTGCACTCCAACCTGGGCAAAAAGAGTGAAACTCCCATCTCAAAAAAAAAAGAGAGATGACGTGAGCCATGACTGCACCACTGCTGTCCAACCTGGGCTACAGAGCAAGACCCTGTCACAAAAAAAAAAAAAAGAAAAAAGAAAGAAAAAAAGATGAGAGTCACGGGTGGCTTTTGAGCCAAGCAAAGGCAGGTCATGATTTGATTTCCATGGCTACTGTGTGTTACTGGGGCATAACACATAGAACTGGGGCAAGGTGGAAGCTGGCATCGCTGAGAGGTGCTGCAGTAATCCAGGGATGAGATGCGGCCCCGGCAAACAAGGTGGTGAGGAGCAGTGGCTCTAGATATATCTTGAAGGTAGAACCAGTGGGATTTGCTGATGATTCAGAATGTTGGATGAGAGAGGCCAAGAATAACCACGGTGGCACTGTCCAGTAGAACCCTGTGCCATGCTGGAAATATTCTAGATCTGCACTGTCCAGTAGCACAGCACCAACCACATGTGGCCGTGAAGCACGTGAAGGTGACCTGTGCAACTAAGGAACTGAACTCATAATCTTAGGTAGCTCTTCAGGCAAGAAAGGGTGTCAAAAAAAAAGAAGAAAAGAAAAAAATCAACTCTGGTAGCTTTAATTACCTTAACGTTACATAGTTCCTGCTCTTTGACAACAGAATCGTAGAGGCCTGTGTGAGTATTCTTACCTGTGGATCACTCTGAACTCTTGTTTATTTGACTAAGAGTTCCTTGAGGGCAAGCTTCTTAATTGTTTCTATACTTGCAAACTAGGCAGAGTGTGTGGCATTCAATAGGTACTTGGTGAATGTTTTGGTGACTGATGAATCAAGGAATGCATGAACGGGAAAAAATTGTTTAGACTTCCATGTGGTAGTGGCTAGTGATGGACAGTTACAGCTCTAGCAGTTTTTGGCCTGAGCGGCTGGGAGGATGAAGTTCTGTTTACTGAGATAGAGAGACTGTTGGAGGAGCGGGTTTCATGGGGATTAGCAGGGAGGAAGGGGAGAAGATATTAGGAGTCTGGATTGAGATGCCTATTAGGCATCCAAGTGGAAATGTCTTGGAGGCAGTTGGATATACAAGCCTGGAATTTAAGGGAGAGGTCTAGCCTGAAGGTCTGTTTGGGAGAGTCCCATCTCCATGCAAGGAGCATGAATGAAGTATTCAGAGCCATTAACACTGGAGGCACAAGGGAAGTGGGTATAGATGGATAAGAGACGAGGATGAGAGGATCCAGGAAAGAAAACAAGGTGGAGGAAAGCAAGGTAACTGTGGCTTTCTGAAAGCCAAGTAGCTGTGCACGGTGGCTCACGCCTGTAATCCCAGCACTTTTGGGAAGCTGAGGTGGGTGGATCACTTGAGGTCACGAGTTTGAGACCAGCCTGGCCAACATGGTGAAACCTGTCTTTACTAAAAATACAAAAATCAGCTGTATGTGGTGGCACATGCCTGTAGTACCAGCTACTTGGGAGGCTGAGGTAGGAGAATTGCTTGAACCTGGGAGGTAGAGGTTGCAGTGAGCTGAGTTCGCGCCACTGCACTCCAGCCTGGGTGACAGAGCAAGACTCCATCTCAAAAAAGAAAAAAAGGAAGTCAAGTAAAGAGTTTCAAGAAGGAGTGATCAACTGTGTCAGACACAGCCAAATCATGACATAGGGCTGAGCATTGGCTATTGGTTTTAGCGACATGGATATCATTGATGAACTTGACAAAAGCAGTTTCTATGGAGAACTAGAGGAAAGCATGACCATCTGATTGGCGTGGGTTTAAGAGTTAATGGAAATCAACATCATTAGTCATTAGGGCGGCGCAAGCCAAAGCCACAATGAAATGCTACTTCACACCTGCGAGGAAGGCTGTAATAAAAAAAGTCAGGTAATACAAAATGTAGCAAAGGTGTAGAGAAATTAGAACCCTCATACTTTGTTGGTGGGAATGTAAATGGTACAGTCCCTGTGCAAAACAGTCTGGCAGTTCCTCAAAAAAATTAAACATAGAATTAACATAAGATCCAGCAATTCCATTTCTAAGTATACACCCAAGAAAATTAAAAAGCTGTGTCCACACCAAAACTTGCACACGAATGTTCATAGTAGCATCATTCATACAGCCAAGAGGTGGAGACATCCCAAATATCCATCAACTGATAAATGCATAAACACAATGCAACATAGCCATACTGCAGAATATTATTTGGCCATAAAAAAGGAATGAATCAGTGATAAATGCAACAACATGGATGAACCTTTATATGCTAAATGAAAGAAGTCACAAAAAAAGCACATACTGCAAGATTCCATTTATATGAAATAGCCAGAATAGGTAAATCAATAAAGAGAAAGCAGATGAGCAGCTGTCCAGGTCTTAGGGGGACAAAGGGGTGAGAAACGAGAAGTGAGCTGCCAATGGGGATGAGGTTCCTTTTGTGGGGTGACGAAAATGTTCTAAAATTAGATTATGGTGGTGGCTGTGCAAACCTGTAAACTTACTAAAAACCATTGGGTTGTACCCTTTTTTTTTTTGAGATGGAGTCTCATTCTGTCACCTAGGCAGGAGTGCAGTGGCATGATCTCACCTCACTGCAGCCTTCGCCTCCCAGGTTCAAGTGATTGTCCTGCCTTAGCCTCCTGAGTAGCTGGGATTACAGGCACATGCCACCATGCCTGGCTAAATTTTTTTTTGTATTTTTAGTAGAGATGGGGCTTCACCATGTTGGCCATGCTGGTGTCGAACTCGTGACCTCAAGCGATCTGCCCACCTCGGCCTCCCAAAGTGCTGGGATTACAGGAGTGAGCCACCGCGCCCGGCCGAATTGTACACTTTGAACGAGTGAATTCTGTGCGAGAGAAATTGGAGACAAATATGGACAACTCTCCCAAGGAAATTTGCTATTAACAGAAATAGATATGGAACAGTTGTTTATGGGGAAACTGAGGTCAAGAGAGGGAGTCTTAAAAATGGGAGAGTAACAATATGTTCGGATGCTGATGGGAAAGGCTCCGAAGGGAAAGGAGAATTGACGGAGGATCAGGTGGAAGGAACTGCTGGAGTGAAGTCTTCGAGCAGACAAAGAGGACATAGGGTCTGGTGCGCTGATGGAAGAGGTTGGCGTTGGCTTGGAGCACAGACAGGTCACCCTCAGCAACAGCAAGAAGGTGGAGTGTATGCACACAGGGGCAAGTGAGTGGGAAGACGTGGAGGTGAGGACCCCAGCAAAAGTTTTCTCTTGTAACCCCTATTTTCTCAGTGAGATAGGAAGTCAGCTAAGAGGCTGGGGGAGGGGGTGCTGGAGGTTTGAAGAGAAAAGGGATGTGTTACCCTTCTGAGTAGACGGGCATCACCTGCAGTACCTGACAGTGTGCGGCAGGTGGCAGGTGCTTCGTAAGAACCTGTGAATGAGTTGAGTAACCCTCACACCAACCCTGCCCCATGGGATTAATAATCCCTGTTTTCAAAAGAGGGAACCCCTGGTTCCAAGGAAGGAGAGGGTCTTGTCCAGGTTCAAACGGCTAGCACCCAGCACTGAGCCCAGCGTCCCCAATTCTCAATCATCCAGTCCCCTTAGTTCTCAAAAAAGGAGGAGACTCAGGGAAAATAAATAAAATTCTTTATTACATCCTGATCACACAGTAGAAATGGAGATTAAATAAGAACGAGGAGAAAGCAGGACCCTTTCCCCTCCGCTCCTCAAATCCCACACCCTGACCAATAAATACCCCTCCCTAGAGACCCAGAAGTCCCAGTCCCAATAGAGTCCAGACTGAAGAATCTTGGGCTGCTGACCCCCTCGTTTTGCAGAGGAGGGAAACTGAGGCCCAGAGAACCACCCAGCAAGTTCGTGGCTCGGGGGCCCTGCAGGTCTCCTCTGACCTCCCCTGAAGACCCTTGAGGCGGCTTCCGCGTGGCTGGAACTCACACCTGGACACGGTAGCCCCCGGTCCGCCGCCGGCAAAGCCTCCGCACGCCCACCCAGTACAGCGTCAACATGACCACCCAGTAGCCCACGTAGGCGCCGGCCCCCGCGGCTAAGTGGTAGGCCTCCGCTGCGCGGGAAGGG
>NW_012108030.1:953237-956870 GCF_000951045.1 Mandrillus leucophaeus | reverse complement strand
ACCAGCCTAGGCAACATAGTGAGACCCCATCTCTAACAAAAAAAAAAAAAAATAGCCAGGTGTGGTGATGTGTGCCTGCAGTCCCAGCTATTTCGCAGGCTGAGATGGGAGAATCACTTGAGCTCAGGAGTTTGAGGCTGCGGTGAGCTGTGATCGTGCCCCTGCACTCCAGCCTGAGCCTGAGCCTGAGCAACACAGAAAGACTCATTTTTTTTTTTTTAAGACGCAGTCTCGTTCTTGTTGTCCAGGCTGGAGTGCAATGGCACAATCTCAACTCGCTGCAACCTCCGCCTCCTGGGTTCAAGCGATTTTCCTGCCTCAGCGTCCAGAGTAGGTGGGATTACAGGTGCCCGACACCACGCCCAGCTAATTTTTTGTATTTTCAGTAGGGACGGGGTTTCACTATGTTGGCCAGGCTGGGCTTGAACTCCTGACCTCAGGTGATACACCCGCCTCAGCCTCCCAAAGTGCTGGGATTATAGGCATGAGCTACCGCATCTGGCCTAAGAGTCCATCTGAAAAAAAGAAAGGTTCTCATATGACAAGGATACTGTGAGGATTAAATGAAGATTAAACGCCAAGTGCTTAGGACCAGTAGATAGTATTTGCTTAATAAATGTTAGTTACTACTGTTTTTACTGTGACTAATACCATTACTATTGCCGTTACTAATATCATGTTGGTTACTGACACTATTACTAATACTATCACTAACATATTACTAATACTGTCATGCTTACTATTACTGGCAGTCCCTATAGTGAGGAGCAAGATGGGCGTGGTTGCTACCCAGGGTAGTCTATGTATTGGAACTTCTCAAGGGAACCATCAGGCCTCCTTCCTGTTTTGTGGCAGACATCGTTAATCAATCCCTGCACAGGTTCCAGCCAAGCCCACACAAGACTAGAATCGTGGGCATTATTTGACAGTGTCCAGTGTCCTTCCCCTGTGTCACTTGGCATCCTCAGTGGCCTCCCTGCTTCCGACCTTGCCTTCTGCAGTCTGTACCCAAAACAGCTGCCAGAGGGATCCCATTACAACATGTCACTTCTCTGCTTAAAACCCTCCCATGGCTCCCTCATCTTAGAGTCCTTAGACCTATAAGCCTTTCATGAGTGGACCCCTTGTTGACTCTCCATCCTCCTCTCCTAATACTCCCTCAGTTCCATGCTCCAGCCACACTGTTCTCAGCCTTGAGCCCCATCCTACTTCAGGCACTCCACTTAACACTTCACTCCCCACCCCAAAACTTCCTGTCCATCCCCCTGCCTGGCATTATTTATCTCCATAACACATATCATGAACATACTGTATGTTCTGCTTATTTACTTCTTGTGTGTCTCCCCTACTGATGTAATCAATTGGTGTCCTGTCTGCCTATTGCTGTATCCCCGCAGCTTAAACATTCTAGGCACCTAGTGAATATTTGTTGAGTGAATTAATGCATGGATTCCCTTGGATTATCCCAAGTTCCCTCTGGGTCTTTCAGTGGACCTGACTTTGCAGAAATCACTCTTCCCTGAACTTCACTTGGTCTAGATCATCCTCCCCTGAGTCTCATGGAATTACTTGTCTTCTCTTGAAGAACTTGCTAGAGTTCGGGTGCTCCTCTTCTCTCACTTGATTCTTTCTCCACGGCTCTCTCACTAGTTAGATCCCACTCTATCCATTTGTCTCTTGCCCTTCCTACTTCACTCCCCACTACCTTAGTCTCCATGGCAGAACCAACTCACCTTAACTCAATTCTAGGTGGAATTCTCTACCCTCACCTTGCCTCTCTTGGTAGAGTTCACTGCATTCCATGGTTCAATGCAAATGCCAGCCTTGTCCCTTATAGCATCTTCCCCTCTTCCCTAATATCTCACTTGGTAAAGTCCATTGGCTCAATGCAAATGGCCCCTCTGCCCATTATGGTATCTTCCTCTCTCCTCTAAAGTCTCACTTGATAGAGCCCACGGTCTGGTGAGTTACTTTGGATTTGGAGAACTCTCAGCATGCACACATGCTGGGATACTCATTGGCCTCCACACATACCCGACCACCTGGTCCCCTCAGCTTACTTGGTAGCATAACCCATGCTGAGCATGCGGTTGGTGAGGTGCCGGTCGTCCCCAAAAGTACAGTGGGTTCCCAGGAACTTCTGGTTGTACCAGGCCTCAAGAAACTGCTGCAAGAGGTTATTCCTATATAGGCCTGGGTGAGGGGAGGTGTGAAAGAGTGGCAGTCTCTGCTGTCACCAACATCAACTCCAATGCTATTTCCAGCCCCAACCCCATCTCCAGTTCCAACCCCATCCTCAGTCATCATAATCTCAATCTCAGCACTATCTCCAGTTCCAACTCCAGCCCCAATCCTGTCCTCAACCTCATATCCACTCCAACTTGCCTGTCATTGAACTATACCCACTGTGACTGCAAACCTGCCCACCCCCGTCTCATCACCAATCCCACATCCATTCTCAGCCCCATCCAAAACCCACTGCAACCTCAAACCTGGCTCCAACTCTGTCTTTGACTCCAAGCTTATCCCATCTTTTTCCCCAGGCCCAGCCCCAATCCCCATCCATATCCTTTCTCCAATCTCACTCCCCACACCAAACTCAGCTCGAACCCAAGCAGCATCCTCACCGCCAACTTCCAGTTTTATCCCATCCCCAGTTCCTGCCCTGCTGCATCTTTGTCCCCAACCGCAGTCACATCCTCAGCCCCATCCGGCTTCCCTTCTCCCTTTCCACCCCATCCACGGCCCTCCCAATCTCTGCCGCTGCTTACCTAGAGGACCGCTGATGCAGGACACACAGTGGAAGTAGCTCTGACAAGCCCGCTCCACATTGAAGGCTACCCAGTATCGCAGGCTGCTTAGGAAGCTGACCCAGGAGTCCAGAGGGTTAAGGATCCGCACGTCCCCACCAACAGCCCCTACCCGGGGGTCCTCGTCCAGGACCTGCACGAGCTCCAGCAGTGCCATGGGGTCCAACCTTGTGTCCGAGTCACAGACCTGTGAGGTGGAAGGGGACAGGATCAGCACAGACCCCTGCATCGGACTGATGCTTGAGAGGAGGGCACCAAGGGGTTCAATGCAGCTGGGGCACTCTGCAACCGATCTGAATGCAATTTTGAGATTTTTTTAGTCATTTTCAATGTGCAATCACAGTTTAACATGTACTCCAAGATGCACATCCTTGTATGAACATGAACAATGAGACATATACCATCTCCTCTGGTGTGCAAGTGAGACCTCGACTTGCTACTAAGCAATAGAATATGGCAGAAGTTATGGGATATAACTGCCACGATCATATTACCTAATATGGAAATAGTGAATAGGTTTTGCAATGTAATTAAGTCCCCAAATCTCTTGACTATAAGTTAATCAAAAGGAGATTATCCTGGGTGGGCCTGACCTAATCAGGAGAACCCTTTAAAAGCAGATCTAGAAGTCAGAGAGTCTCCTTGCTGGCCTTGAAGAGGCAAGCTACTGCTACCGTGAGTTCTGTGGCTGCAAGAAAATGAATTCTGCCAACGAACAAATACATAAGCTTGAAAGATAACCCCAAGGCTTAAAAAAGACCCAGCTCTAGCTGATACCCTGATTGCAACCAGCTCCAGCTGATACCCTGATTGCAACCAGCTC
>NW_012108030.1:951107-951692 GCF_000951045.1 Mandrillus leucophaeus | reverse complement strand
GGCCAAGCTAGTCTAGAACTCCTGAGCTCAGGTGATCCGCCCACCTCAGCCTCCCAAAGTGCCCGGCTAGAAAGACTTAATTTTACATTGAATGGATGGATAACTGAATCATTGGATGAATGGATGAATGAACGAATGAATCTATTGAATGGATGGATACATGAATGGATGAGTCAAGAATAAATGAAATTGTCTCTTCCTGGAATGCGTAGGTGAATGAAGAAAGGAAAGAATGCCTCTACATTGAATGGGTAAATGAACGAAGAAATGAACGAATGATCTCCATATTGGATAAAGGGATAGATGGACGGATGGATGGATGAGTGAAGGAAAGAATCTCTCCACTGCATAGATGAATGAATAAAGAAAGGGAGAGAGTCACTCAAATCTGTACACTGAAGGAAAGACCCCAGGAAAGTGGGATTCGGGTGTTCGAGTCACGAGTGGGCTGAGGGCGCCTCTACTCACCTGCACGTAGTCCACCGAGTCTCCGAGCGCCTTGAAGGCGGTGTACATGACCTCGCGCTTGCCGCCCCAGCGCTGCGCCACGCACACGCACCTGCGTGTCCTCACCAGCGCCTCCAC
>NW_012108030.1:928558-950372 GCF_000951045.1 Mandrillus leucophaeus | reverse complement strand
AGGAAGGGGCATGAGTCCCGAGGGCCTCCTCTGAGAGAAGATTACAAAATCCCTTCCTTGCTTCCCTCCTTCCTTTCCCCTTCCCCTCCCCTCCCTTCCCCTTCCCTTTCCTCCCTCTCTCCCTTCCTCCTTCCTTCCTTCTCTTTTTCTCTCTCTCTCTGTCTCTCTTTCTCTCTCTCTCTCTTTCTCTTGCTCTCGCTCTCCCTTTCTCTCTCTCTCTCCTTTTGTGTGTGTGTGTGTGTTTTTTTTTTTTTTCTTTTGAGACAGGGTCTCATTCCAGCCTAGTGGCACAGTCTGGGCCTACTTCAGCCTCAGCTTCCCAAACTCAGGCTCAGCCTCCTACCTCAGCCTCCCTAATAGCTGGGACTACAAAGCGTGTGCCACAACTCCTGGCTAATTTTTAAATTTTTGGTAGACACGGGGGTCTCCCTACATTACCTAGGCTGGTCTGGAACCCCTGGGCTCAAGTGACATGGCTGCCCTGGCCTCCCTAAGTGCTGGGATTACAGGGATGAGCTACCTCGCCGGACCCAGAATCATTTTCATTAACGAAAATAATTGGGGCAAATAGCTATCTAGGCTTCATGCTGATTAGATTCCTTCTTTTCTTTATTATTTACTTATTTTTATAGACAGCGTCTTGCTCTGTCGCCCAGTCTGGGGTGCAGTGGCAGCATCACAGCTCACTGTAGCTTCTAATTTCTAGGCTCTGGTGATCCTCTCACCTCAGCCTCCCAAGTAGCTAGGACCACAAGGCTGGAGTCACAATGCCTTACTAATTAAAAAAAAAAAAAAATTTAGAGGAGGAGTCTCACTATGCTGCCCAGGCCCCAGTCTCCCAAAGTACTATGAATACAGGCATGAGCCACCAAGCCCAGCCTGATTTTGTTCCTTCCAATACAATTTTTTTCCACGTTTTGAAATCTCTTAAATCCGTGAGGATGATCGCATGCAATGGAGTGTCACAATTTAATTACCAGGGCGTTTCCCTCCTCTTTCTTAGTGGCACATACAATGAGGATTTATCTTCCAATCAAA
This sequence comes from Mandrillus leucophaeus, assembly GCF_000951045.1. NCBI lineage: Eukaryota > Metazoa > Chordata > Mammalia > Primates > Cercopithecidae > Mandrillus > Mandrillus leucophaeus. Next base: position 949,334 of record NW_012108030.1, on the reverse strand, counting down.
GGTTTCTTAGGGTTGAGACAGTAATAATAATAACATGTACTAAAAAACCAAACTGCTATGTACCAGTCCCTGCTCTAAGCCTTTAAGATAAACGAATTTATTTTAATCCTTACAACAGCGCTATAAGGTAGGTACTGTTATTATTATCCCCATTCTACAGATGAGGCAGCTGAGTCACACAGAGGTTCAGCATCCTGCCCAAGGTCATCCCTGGAAAGCAGAGGAGCCTGGATTTGAACCTTAGGAATTGAATCGCTAAACCTCAACCTTTAGCCCTCGGGAGAGCCCTGGGGGACAGATAGTGCTCGCTGCCACCATACAGGTGGCCAAACTGAGGACTGATTGGCCAGAAGGAGTGACCTGCACAGGGTCAGCAGCCCACGGTGGAGGACTCTTCTTTCTGACTTTCCAGAGGCATAGCCTCATTCTGCTTTTCCACTGCCCAGCTCCCCAGCAGAACAGGTGCCCCAGTAAATGTTGCTGGAAGAGCCCAGAATCAGAGGAAAGAGTACTTTCCGTGTGCCAGACACTACTGTACAGCAACCTTTATATATATATAGAGTTTTTTAAAATTGAGACAGGGGGCCGGACACTGTGGCTCACACCTGTAATCCCAGCAGTTTGGGAGGCCGAGGCAGGTGGATCACCTGAGGTCAGGAGTTCAAGATTAGCCTGGCTAACATGGTGAAACCAAAATACAAAAATTAGCCAGGCTTGGTGGCACATGACTGTAGTCCCAGCTACTCAGGAGGCTAAGGCAGGAGAATTGCTTGAACCCCTGAGGTGGAGGTTACAGTGAGCCAAGACGGTGCCACTGCACTTCAGCCTGGGTGACAGTACAAGACTACATCTTGAAATAATAATAATAATAATAATAATAATAATAGAGACAGGATCTTGCTATGTTGCTCAGGCTGGTCTTGAACTCCCAGGCTCAAGCGATCCTCCTGCCTTGGCCCCCTAAAGTGCTGGGATTATAGGCGTGAGCTACTGCACCCGGTCTCTACAACAACCTTATAGAGCAGGTACCTCTACTGTCTTCTGTTACAGATGAGGAAACTGAGACACTGAGAGGCAAATACTTTTACCCAAGGTCACTCAGGTAATAAGCAGTGTTAGAAATAAAACTCAGGCAGTCTGGCTCTGGCATCCCCTCTACACTAAACTGCCTCCTACGCCACCAGTTCCTGCCTCATAGGCTTACTGTGGGTTTTTTAAATGCGTCATTAAGATATAGATCTTTGTGTCCAATACAGGTGTCACCAGCTACATGTATCTACCAAGCACTTGAAATGCAGCCAGTATCACCGAGGAACTGAGTTTAAAATTTTATTTTAATTTTAATTCATTTAAATTTAAAAAACTCTTACTTGATTCAGTTATTAGAAAACTTTTAAATATGTTTGGAACAAGTTGCATCTATGATGCTCCTTTTGTAACTGTAAATTTTATAAAATCTAAACACAGATTAGGTATTTCCAATGAAAAGGTGGCATCTAAGTGAGAAGCGCAATAAACACACTGGATTTTGAAGCCCAAGTCTGGGGAAAAGAAAGTGAAATAGCTCATTAACATTTATGTATTGATTACATATTGAAATTATCATATCTCATACGTAGCAGGGGTTGGCATGCTAAGACCTGCTACAGCCTGCAGGCTAAGAATTTTTTTTGATATTTTTAGATGGTTTTTAAAAGCCAAAAGAAGAATAATAGTTTGTGGAGCATGAAAAATATGAAAGTCAAATTTCAGTGTCCTTAAAGGAAGCTTTATTTGCACACAACCGCATTCATTGGTTATACATCATCTGTGGCTGATTCTCCATTTACAACATGGAAGTTGAGTACTTTCTAAAGAGACCAGATGACCCCCAAGAGCCTTAAATATTTACTATTGGGCCCTTTATCAAAAAAAATGTGCTGGCCCCTGACACACTGGGTTAAATAAAAATATATTATTAAAATTAACCTCACCTGTTTGTTTTTACTTTTTGAAATGTGGCCACAAGAACATTTTAAATTAGATATTGTGGTTTTTGTTACATTTCTAGAGGACAAAGCTGAGGTACAGCTTTTAAACTCTCAACATTAAACATTATTCTTTCTTCTCGAATCCCCCTTCTCTCTTCCTTTGCCTCAAACCTGGCCTTGCCTGAGTTCCTAAGGATGGCCCAATTCATGCTAGGGATCCAGAGAGTTGATTCTAGAAACACAGATGAACACACGTGTAGACACACCCCCCCACACGTGAACTCACACGTGATGAGTGACACACAGAATGAAATTACTTGTGTTCTACAGGATGACCCCAGACACCCACTTAGGCCAAACACAGCGACCCCGTGACCCCCACTGACGGCCACACAGGTGAACCTGCAGGCACACACCCCTCGGCAGGAAAAAGCAACACCAGCAAGGGGATGCCCACGTGGCCACAAACACACAGATCCCCAACTGAGAGTCTAGGGCAATGGGACACACAGGGAAGATTTCAAGAGAAATAGTAGGTGACTGTCAAGCTGATACTGAACCAGATGAAATTGCTGTTCTTCCAAGTTTTGAGTGGCTCAGTATCGGTGATTTCATTTGGTTCAACTTAATAGCTATTGAACGCATGAAACAGAAATCCATTCCCACGTGCCACAGGCAAATCCAACTCTCTTTCTTACTCAGTCTCTTTCACTTGCTCACTGTCTCACTCCCTCTTTCTGTCTGTCTCCCAGGGACCATAGACATACACAAATTTATAGCAAGATACACAGATACAGAAATACAGACATGGCACATCTCACCTACATGTACCTGGGATGGTCGCCCACACAGGTATACACAGACCTGCACACTCAGCCTCACATGCTCACTGTCCCCTACACACATATGGTCACTGTCACGCACATGGATACACACATGAAATCATGTGCACACAGTTCCCCAACACTCCTGGTCACACATATGGCAGTAGTTTCCCCCACATGGCTGTATACACACACACACACACACACACAACCTGTGTCATCGCAGTGGGTCTGGCCGGGCACTCTCTTCTCTCCTGCTTGCTCTCCCAGCCTCTCTGTGGCCAGAGAGCTGCAGGGGAGTCATTTGAAGACCAGCACAGCGGGGGCGGGAGCAAGTGCTGACGTCAGTCAGGCTAAGCTGGGCCAGGGGCTCTGAGGTCACGGCTGGGCAGCTCCACCCGCTTCCCGCTATTACTCCCACCCCGCTCAGCCAGACGGGCCTCCCTTCCCAGGCCCCCATGTCTACCCGCGCCCCTCCTCTAGTCCTCTCTGCCATCGTTCCCCCTCCTCTCCCAGCCTCTCTCCTCTATGTCTTCTTCTCTCTTCCTCCCCACTCTTGTCCCTTGTCTCCCATGATTTTTCTCTTCCACCTTGCTTGCATTTTGGGGGTTCCCCTCATCCCCTATCCCTGTATTTCCCTCCGTCCCTTTCTTTTTCCCCAATCCACTATTTATCCTCATCTCTTTCTTGGTACCCTTATCTCTCTCCCCATTACCACATTTCTCCAAGTTTCTGTCTTTCTCTCCATCCCTTTCTTCCTCTCCACTTCTCTTGCCTCCTGTCACCCTCATTTATTTCTCTTCTTACTTTAAAGCTCTCCCTACCTCCCCCTTCTCACTTTCCCCAGTCACCCCCACCCTGCCTCTCCCGCAGCCGCCTCTCCTGTCCCCAGAATCCATCTCTGGGTTGAGCCCCCCAGGGACATGTCTCAGCAACTGGTAGATGGAACGAAACACACACACGTGCGTGCTGTGGGTGTGCCTGTGTGTGCGCTGGCCCAAGGCACGGCTGCCTGGAATCGGAGCTGTGAGTGAACGTCTGTCTATTCGGTGCCTAACTGACGTGGGTCTGCGTGTGTGCACCAGGGCCTGGGGTGGAGGGCTGGAGCACTGGGGTTTGTATCCCCAGGGACTCAGGGATGAACACAGAGAGTTGTCGGTCAGCTGCCCCTGGGGATCCAGCCAGGGTCTGTCAGTGCTTTCACCCATCAGGGAAACTGAGTCAGAGGAAGGGTGGAAAAGAGATGCGGGACCTGGGGTGCCCAGACCCGAGCCCCTCAGGACCAGAAGATCTGTGATAAATGTCTGTTTCCATGCCCTTCTTTCTATGAATTTCTAAAAAATTATCTGTATCTAATTCTGTTCTTCTCTTTCCTCCTGTTACTGCGAACTATTGATGTCTCACTTTCTGCCTTGGTAGCTGCCTCTTTTTCTCTCTGCCTATGACTCTGATGACCTTTGGTGTCTGGCAGGGTCCAGCTCCAGGACAGGCTGAAAGACATGGAGCAGCAGAGAGAAATTCCCCCGTCCTCTCTCTTTGTCTGCCTCTCCCCGAGTCTCTGTTGTTTTGTATCTGTCTCCCCATCTCTGTTTCTCAGTCCATCTATCTGGGTCTCTGCCTCTGTGTATTCCTGTCTGTTTCTCCTCCTCATCTCCCCTCACAACCATTCTCTCTCTGTTTTTACCCAGGAGTGTCTGTCCCTTTGCATTTCTGAGGTCTCCCTGACTTTCCTCTTGTGTGGCTCTCCCTCTTTCTGAGTGACTTTCTCACTGTGTGTCCGTGTGTGTGTCTCTTTCTCTCTGTCTCTCTTTCTCCCTCTATCTCCCTCTCTATCTCTGTCTCCATCCTCCCTCCATCTCTCTGCATCCCCATCTCTTTTCTTTTTTTTTTTTGAGATGGAGTCTCACTCTGTCACCCAGGCTGGAGCGCAGTGGCACGATCTCGGCTCACTGCAACCTCCGCCTCCCGTGTTCAAGCTATTCTCCTTCCTCAGCCTCCCGAGTAGCTGGAACTACAAGCATGCACCACCACACCCGTATGTTTTTAGTAAAGATGGGGTTTCACTATGTTGGCCAGGCTGGTCTCGAACTCCTGACCTCAAGTGATCCATCTGCCTTGGCCTTCCAAAGTGTTGGGATTACCGGCGTGAGCCACCACACCTATCTCTTTGTGACACTCTATCTCTGTATGTGTTTCTCTCTCTCTCTCATTCACTGTTTCTCTCCATTTCTCTGTTTGCGCATCTTCGTCTCTCCCTGCAGTTCCATCTCTTCCAGCCTGTCCCGGAGCTCTCCCCTGCCGGACACCAAATCCGCACACCCTGGGCTTTTCCCGAGGAGGATGCGTCAGGCCAAGCCTCTGCCCGGGCCTGGCTGTCAGGGAGAAGGTGCATTCCCAAGGACCCCGAACGCCCCGCCCACCCACCAGGGCGGGCCGGGCTGTGTCTGACGCTGTTGCTGGGAGCCGGGCCGCCTGGTGTCTGGCTGTGTCAGGATGATGGATCCTCAGATGATCTGAGGCCAGCCCGGAGCAGAAGGGGAGGGTGAGTCCTCCGCCCAGTGGGAGGGGGCAGCACAGGCCCCTCCCCAGAAGTGGGGCATTTGGCTGCCCAGCCCCCACCCCGCCCTGCTCGGGTGGAGCAGCTGTATAAAACCAGATGTTTCTAAAACCAGAGTGCGGATGAGGAAGGATAACCAGGGCTTTAATTCTCAAAGGTTCCCTTCTCTGAAACCCAAGAGTCCAGGTTCCCAGCCCCTCCTCCTTCAGACCCGGGAGTCCAGACTCCAGCCCCTCCTCCCTCAGACCCAGGGGCCCAGGCCCCCAGACCCTCCTCCCTCAGACCCAGGAGTCTAGGCCCCCAGCCCCTCCTCCCTCAGATCCAAGAGTCCAGGCCCCCAGCCCCTCCTCCCTCAGACCCAGGAGCCCAGGCCCCCAGACCCTCCTCCCTCAGACCCAGGAGCCCAGGCCCCCAGACCCTCCTCCCTCAGACCCAGGAGTCCAGGCCCCCATTCCCTCCTCCCTCAGACCCAGGAGTCCAGGCCCCCATTCCCTCCTCCCTCAGACCCAGGAGTCTAGACCCCCAACCCCTCCTCCCTCAGACCCAGGAGTCCAGGCCCCCATTCCCTCCTCCCTCAGACCCAGGAGTCCAGGCCCCCATTCCCTCCTCCCTCAGACCCAGGAGTCTAGACCCCCAACCCCTCCTCCCTCAGACCCAGGAGTCTAGGCCCCCAGTCCCCTCTCCCTCAGACCCAGGAGTCCAGGCCCAGGCCCCATCCCCTCCTCCCTCAGACCCAGGAGTCTAGGCCCCCAGCCCCTCCTGCCTCAGACCCAGGAGTCCAGGCCCCCAGCCCCTCCTCCCTCAGACCCAGGAGTCCAGGCCCCCAGCCCCTCCTCCCTCAGACCCAGGAGTCTCAACTCCCAGCTTCCTTCTCCCTTGGACCTACATGTCCAGACCCTAGAATTTCTTGCAGGAAGAGATGACCAAGGCTGGAAGCAGCCCAGACAAGTGCTGAAAGACAGGGAGCAGTGAAGCTGGAAACTCCCACAGGAGGCCGGGGCTGGTGGTTGAGAGACAGGTAGGGACCCCACACCCCTCACTAACACCCATGGCTCCTGGAAACCCCCACTCCTGTGGTGGCCATTCTCCAGTTCCTGCCCTGGGTCCACAGTGGCCTTCCCAGCATTTCAGCCATCATCAGGAAACCTCAGGGTACAGCTTACAGAATACCTGGACGGAAGGAGTACAGGGTGGGAGAGGTAAGGCAAAAATGGAGCAAAGGCAGAGGAGAAAACATTCATTCATTTTAGGGACATCTCCTGAGCCCTGGTGGACGGGGCTGGGCTGGGCGATGCCGGGCACACAGAGATGACTCAGCCCTGGGCCCTGCCCTTGGGGAGATGCCAATCTGGTGGAGAAGACAGCTGTGTAAACAGAGGGCCACAAAACAGTGCAAGGATGCACCAACCCAGCCCAAGAGTCAGGGAGGGCTTCCTGGAGGAGGTGATGCTGGCTGATGAGGAGTTAGCCATGGTCAGGGTGGGGGTGGAAGGTGGGGCTAGAAAGGGGCATCCAAGGCAAGAAATGGTGTGACCAGTCAAAAAAGTAAGGGCAGATTGATGCTGTGAAGCACAGTGGGTGAAACAAGGGTGTGAGGGGTTGAGGGTCCCTAGTGAGGTCCACCCATTTGGGTTTAAAAAAATGTTTTTGGCCAGGCACAGTGGCTCATGCCTGTAATCCCAGCACTTTGGGAGGCCAAGGCAGGCAGATCACTTGAGGTCAGGAGTTTGAGAACAGCCTGTCCCAAATGGTGAAACCCCATCTATACTAAAAATACAAAAGTTAGTCGGGTGTGGTGGCGTGCACCTGTAATCCCAGCTACTCAAGAGACTGAGGTGGGAGAGTCACTTGAACGAGAGGCAGAGGTTGTAGTGAGCCAATATTGCACCACTGCACTCTGGCCTCCCGTCTCAAAAAAAATTTTTTTTAACTAAGTAACAATTATACATATTTATGATATACAGCATGACATTTGCTATATATATAATCCATTGTGAAATGGCTAAGTCAAGCTATTTAACGCATGCAACGTGTTGGGTTTTGAATGCAGGAGTCAGAGGCTAGGACTGCTCTGGTGGCACTGGGGAGCCATGGAAGGGCTGTGAGCAAGGGAGGGGCAGGATCAGCTCTTGGTCTGAGCAAGGGCTAAACTGGAGGGAGAGACAGGGGCTCTGGGCCAGGATGAGTCGCTGGGTGGTGGGGTTGCATCAGAGATCCCTGGGGCTTTTCCAGGGTAGAGAGGAAGTGTGAGTAAGGTTGGGCAGAGGTGCAGGACCCCGAGGATCCACGACCAAGAAGACTGGGAGATGGACACAGATATGGCGGGCTAACTTGCCAAACTCCTAACCTCAGCTAGTTCTCGTTACAGGTGCTCTTCCCTTTGCTCCATCTCAGGCAGGTACCTCCTGGGGAACCAGTGAGGGCAAGGGGCCCCTGGGCAGTAACCTGAAGAGATCCTTGTTTTATTAAATGCTTGAATCCGGGTAGACGGTTTCTTTGCTAGGTGTCCTGGGTTGGGAAGGGAAATGCACATTGCGGGGATCTAGATAACTAGAGACGGAGGAGAAAAGGAGGTAGGGAGAGGGAGGAAAGACAGAAGCTGGCTTCCGCGACCATCTATTCAACAGCAAAACCTGCCCTACCCCTGGATTCCTGACCCCCTTTACTCTCCTCTGGTTTCTCTTTTCCTTTTTCCCCATAGCATTGATCCCCTTCCTATATAACGTATAACTTGCATAAGGTACGTTTAGTATCGTTTTTGTACAATGTGTGTCTTCCTGGTTCGAATGCAAGCTCTAGACAGGCAGCTGTCTTTATCTGATTTGTTCATGGCTCATTCCTCAGCGCCTGGACCTGTGTCTAGTACCTGGTAGGTGCTCAACAAATATGTGTTGAACAAATGTGTGAGGTCGGGATAGAAAGTCAGATTGGTGGATGGAGAGGGGAAAGAAAAAGGAGAGCAGCCAGGCACGGTGGCTCACGCCTGTAATCACAGCACTTTGGGAGGCCAAGGCAGGTGGATCACTTGAGGTCAGCAGTTCGAGACTAGCCTGGCCAACATGGTGAAGCCCCGTCTCTACTAAAAATACAAAAATTAGGCAGGCGTGGTGGTGCATGCCTGCAGTCCCAGCTACTCAGGAGGCTGAGGCAGGAGAATCGCTTGAACCTAGGAGGTGGAGTTTGCAGTGAGCCGAGATCATGCCACTGCACTCCAGCCTAGGCAACAAAGTGACTCTGTCTGGGGGAAAAAAAAAATGAAGAGGAAGGAAGGAGGGGAAGGAGAGATGAGGGAAGAAGGAGGAAGGAGAGGAAGAGGGAGGGAAAGAGAGGAGGAGGGAGGGAAAGAGAGAAGGAGGGGGAGGAAGGTCAGAAGAGGAGGAGAATGGAGGAAGGAGAAAGAGAAGGAAGGATAGGGAAGAGGGGGAGGAGAGAAGTTGGGGAGAGAGGGCCCAGCAGCTGGGACCCCCACCCCACCCCTACATAATAGTTCTATGGGCACCACTCAGAGTGGCCCGTCCTGGAAGGATGTGTTGAGGAGCTCCGGGGAGGTGGGACCTTAGACAAAAAAGACTCCAGCATCAGCACAGACCCCAAGTCTGGAAAGAGACTGCCTCTTTTCCTGGAAGTTCCGGACTTCCAGGAACTCAGAGCCCTGGATGAGCTAGAGTTAGACGGAACCTTTTCTCCCCCACACGCATATTCTGGGAAACCCCTAGGCTCCCATGATTCCGCTGAAATCCAGGGAGGGAGGGAGGCTAGCCAGCAATGATGACTGTACATCTACCTTCTGCCTCTAGCCAGTGCCTCTGTGAGAAACTGTAGAACTTCCAGAGCTGGGAGGAGGGAGAGAAAGGCCTGGAGGAGGAGGGCCCTGCCTGTATCCAGTGGAAGGCACTTTCTACCCCAGCACCCACCACCTCTCCTGCCCCTTTCCCTGGAAAGAAATAGAGACAGTAAGAGCCGAACAGAGGGAGAGGGAGGGAGGCGCTTCCTTTTGCAAAAGCTGTTTATCCTCTCCAGGGAAGCAAGAGAGGAGGAGACTCATTTTCCAGATAGGGAAACTGAGGCAAAAGAAGAGTCATTTCCTGGGACAAGTGATACAGCACACAGGCAGCGTGGCTGGGTAACAGAAAACAGGCATTAGGCATTAAGTCACTAGACTATACCCTGCCAGTCACAGAGGAAGGAGGAACTAGGGGCTTAGATTAAGATCTGAGAGCCTGGATTCCTGGGTCTGAGGGAGGAGTGGCTGGGGTCTGAACTCCCTGGTCTGAGGAAGGAGGGGCTGGACCTGGACTCCCAGGACTAAGGGAGGAGGGGCTGGACCTGGACTTCTGGATCTGAGGGAGGAGGGACTGGGGCCCTAGACTCTGCATGCGGGGCTTAAAACCTAGATGACGGTGCAACAAACCACCATCGCACATGTATACCCACGTAACAGACCTGCACATTCTGCCCATGCATCCCAGAACTTAAAGTAAAAATTGATTTGATGCATTTTAGGGAGAAAGGAGTTACAGGCAAAGTCGTAAATCAATACATGGAAGACGTACATTGGTTTGGCCTGAAAATGCAGGATATCTTGAAGAGGAGCGGGCTTACAGGTTACAGATGGATTCAGGGATTCTTTGGTTCGCAGTTGGTTAAAGGAGTAAGGGTCTGCTTAAAACCTGGAGTCTGCAGAAAAGAATGTTTTACGATAAGGATGCAGTGTAGCAAGATTGATGGCCCTTAGAAGTGACTTAACACTTGCCTTAGGTCTTGTATGTAATTTGGTATGTTATCATCACAAAGAGTGTTTTGTCAATCTTATTTTACCTATAATGCTGGTCTTCTGTCGTTCCTAAACTCCAAAAGGGAAGGGGCATAAGAAGGCGTGTCCCACCCGCCTTCAAGTCACCGCCAGGAACTCAGTTTTTAGGTTTCTCTGGGATCCCTTTGGCTAAGAAAGGGTCTTGTTGAGTCAGTGTGGTGGTGGTAAGGGGGTCGGAGGGAGGGCCTTAGGATTTTATTTTTATTTTATAGCATGATTGATTAAATCATTGGCCACTGGTGATTAGTCAATCTCCAGCCCCTCTCCCCTCTTGAAATTTGGGGCATGAGGCTAAAAATTCCACTGGGATCACAGGGTTCGTCTCTCTGGCAACCATCCCCGATCCGCCCAGATCTGCCTCATTAGTATAAACTCCGGTGTGACTGATAGGGGCTAATTATGAATAACAAAATATGCTTTTCTCACCTCCTCACTCAGGAAGTTACAAGAATTTTAGGAGCTCTGTGCTAGAAATTAGGGGCAGAAAACAAATATACATTTATTTATTTTTAGACAAGTTTTCACTGTGTGGTCCAGGCTGGAACGCAGTGGTGCAGTCACTGTTCACTGCAGCCTCGACCTCCTTGGGGATTAGGATTTCAACAATGAAGTTGAGGGGACCCGAACACTTATTCCATCACAGTTAGTGACCTGTTCTTGGCATGGAGCCATTTCATTCCTCTGAGCCTCTCTTTTTTCGTCTGTAAAATGGGACTGTCTCAATTTGTCCTTCATAGGAGAGCCCTCAAGGTTAAGAGAGAGAGAGTCTGTCTGGCACATTGGAATATGAGGTGAGTTTAGCCATTCCTGAAAGAGTAGAGGCTGAAGGTCTCCAAGACTAACGCAGGTGGTAACAGGAGGATGCTTCCCTGGATACACCACCCCTTCACCCTCCCTGGATACCCCACCTCTCCTCTGAGGAGTAAGCCAGGTTGGAGCTGGGAGGAGCCCACACTCTGTCATGAGACACCCCTGGGTTCCAAGGCAGGCAGCCTTGTGCAAGCTACCTCCTGACTCTGAGCCTCCCCCTCCACCTTAGCCACCTGCAGACAAGGAGAACCCTTCCCCATGTTGATGCAGGGAGTAGAACTCTGTTTGGCATCCACTTAATCCCTGGGCCCCAGCTTCCTAGTCACTCAAGCACGAATAGACCCTCTAACCTGGGCCATAGCAGAAAGCTCCAAACAGTTTAGTGAGCAGCCACACTGTGCAACACAGAGAGTGTGTCATCAAAGGGGCACGCCTGTGAGCTCCAGATAGAGGACACAGAGCTGCAGAAGTCCAGTGGCCCCTTTCTGTGACCTGGGCTGCAGGCACCCGCAGTCCAGAGGCTCAAAACCACAATGCTGTCATTCCCAGTGAATGCTGTAAGACGAAGAGGAAGTAACGCGGCCGTGGTTTCCCATGAGGGGATTACTTAAGAGGATGTCCTAACCCCCAGAAGCTGTGACCGTAACATTATTTGGAAAGAGGGGTTTTGCAAATGTTGTAAAGTTAAGAATTTCAAGATTTTAGCATATCCTAGATTTAAGGTCGGCCCCAAACGCCATGGCAGGTGTTTATGAGTGAGGCAGAGGAAGGTAGACGCCAAACACAGAGAAGAAGGTGATGTGAAGATGGGGGTAGAGATTGCAGTAGTGATGCACCCACAAGCCAAATGTATTAGTTTTCTAAGGCTTCTGTAATAACAAAGAACATCTGTCCCTCGGTGTCCTTGGTTCCACATGCAGTGGGGTTGATGGGTGACCCCCAAAAGATACATCTAAGCCCTAACCTGCGGAACCTAAGGATGTGACCTTATTTGGATACAGGGTTTTAAGAGCTTTTGCAGGTGTCATGAAGTTAAGGATTTTGAGATGAGATCTGGCTTTTCAATCCTGATACCATCCTGGCCAACACCCTTCTGGTCCTTGTGATAATTACCATTTTCCAAATGTTGAGAGAGAACACAGAGATGAAGGAAGCTGCCCCAAAGCACATGAGACACGGCCTCTGCTATCAGCTCTTGTCATCGTATGTTCAATAATTCTGCAAAACTGGTCCATGGACTCCAAAGCATCCACATCATCTGTGTGCATTTGCTAAACATGATGACTACTGGTCTTCACTGTCATTTCTTCAGATTTTGTGAGCTCAGGGCTGTGGAATTGATTTAAACAAACACCCCAGGTAATTCTTACGTACAGTTTGAGAACCATCTGATTAGGAGGGGAAAAAAAAACCAAAACAAAACGCCTCCCAAAGTGAAATAATAAGACTGAATGCCTGTAATCCCAGCACTTCGGGAGGCAGAGGTGGGAGCCCCAGGGGGTTCGAGAGCAGCCTGGCAACACGGTGAGACCTTGTCACTACAAAAAATTTTAAAATTAGCTGGATGTGGTGGCGTACGCTTACGGTTCCAGTTACTTGAAGGGCTGAGGTGGGAGGATCACTCGAGCCCAGGAGATCGAGGTGGCAGTGAGCTATGATTGTACCACTGCACTGCAGCCTGGGTGACAGAGGGAGACCCTGCATCAAAAAGATAAAGAAAGTGATGCAGAGACATAGGCGGAGATTGGAGTGATGTATCACAAGCTAAGTGTACTAGTTTTCTAGACTTCTGTAATAAAAAATACAGCTGCCCCTCAGTATTCTCTGGGGATTGCTTCCAAGACCCTGTGGATACTAAAAGGCACAGATGAGTTCAAGACACTTCCATAAAATGGTGCAGTATTTGCACATAACCTATGCACATCCTCCCATAGACTTTATTTTTATTTATTTATTATTATTATTTGTTTCAGATGGAGTCTTGCTGTGTCACCCAGGCTGGAGTGCAGTGGCGCAATCTCAGCTCTGTCCGCCGGGTTCAAGCGATTCTCCTGCCTCAGTCTCCTGAGAAGCTGGGATTACAGGCACCCGCCACCATGCCCGGTTATTTTTTGTGTTTTTAGTAGAGATGGGATTTTGCTCTGTTGGCCAGGCTGGTCTCAAACTCCTGACCTCAAGTGATCTGCCTGCCTCGGCCTCCCAAAGTGCTCCCATATACTTTAAACCATCTCTAGCTTACTTATGATACCTAATACAAAGTGAATGAGAGGTAGTTGTTTTTTTTTTAAATTTGTATTATTTTTTATTACTTTTTTCAAATATTTTCTATTCGTGATTGGTTGAATCCTTACACGTAGAAACCACAAGTATAAAGGGCCGGCTGTGACACAAACTCAGATTAAACAACAGAAATTTACTCTCTCAAAGTTTTGCCAGCTAGAAGTCCAGGATCAGGATGTTCCAGCAGGCTTGGTTTCTTCTGAGAGTTGTGAGACAGAATCTATTCTATGCCTCTTGCCTAGATTCTGGTGCTTTTTTTTTTCTTTCTTTCTTTGAGACAGGTTCTTTCTGTGCTGCGCAAGATGGAGTACAGTCGGCTTACCGCCCACTAGCCTCTGAGCCAGTGAACTGACCCACTCGCAATCAGCTCTTTGCAACTTCCGCCTCTCAGTTGTTAGCCGACCTCCCATCTCAGTCTCCCAAATAGCTGGGACTACAGGCGCAGGCCACCATGCTCAGCTAATTAACATTTTTTTTTTGGTAGAGATGAAGTCTCATTACATTGCCAGGCTAGCCTTGAACTGCTGGGCTCGAGCAATCTTCCTGCCTCAGCCTCCCAAGTAGCTGGGACTACAGGTGGGAGACACCTCACCTGGTTAGCTTGTTTTTTATTTTTATTTTTATTTATTTATTTATTTTTGAGAGGAAGTCTCGCTCTGTCGCCCAGGCTGGAGTACAGTGGCTCAATCTCGGCTCACTGTAACCTCCACTTCCCGGATTCAAGCCATTCTCCTGCCTCAGCCTCCTGAGTAGCTGAGATTACAGGCACACGCCGCCACACCCAGCTAATTTTTATATTTTTAGTAGAGACGGGGTTTCTCCATGTTGACTAGGCTGGTCTCGAACTCCTGACCTCTGTTGATCGGCCTGTCTCGGCCTCCCAAAGTGCTGGGAGTACAGGCGTGAGTCACAGTGCCCAGCCTATTTTTATTTTTTAGACAGGGTGTTGGTCTGTCACCCAGGCTGGAGTACAGTGGTGTGATCATAGCTCACCACAACCTGGAACTCCTGGGCTCAAGTGATCCTGCTGCCTCAGCCTCCCAAGTAGCTGGGACCATAGGTGTGCACCACCACACCCTGCTCACTTTTTAATATTTTGTAAGGATAGGATCTTGCTATGTTGCCCAGGTTGGCCTCAAACTCCTGGGCTCAAGCAATCCTCCTACCTCAGCCTCCCAAAGTGCTGAGATTACAAGCATGAGCCACTGTGCTTGACTGCTTCTGGTGCCTGACAATGACAATCTTTGGTGATTTGCTGACAGTCTGTGGCGTTCCTTGGCTTGTGGAAGCATCACTGCCACCTCTGCCTCCCTCATCACATGGTGTTCTTCCCGTGTGTGCGTCTGCGTCCAAATTTCCCTTTTTCCTAAGGACACCAGTCATGTTGGACGATGGGTCCACCCTAGTCCAGTATGACCTCATCTTAACTTAAATGATTACATCTGCCATGATCCAGTATCCAAATAAGGACATGTTCCGAGGAGCTGAGGGTTAGGACTTCAATGTAGGAATGGAGGCTGTGGGGAGGACAAAATTACATCCTTAACACCAAGGAATGTTAAGGGTGGCAGCTGCCACCGGGAGCTAGGAGAGAGGCGTGGAAGGGAGTCTCCCCCAGAGCCTCCAAAAGGAGCCAACCCTGCCGATGCTTTAATTTCAGACTTCTGGCCTCCAGTACTGTGAGACAGTCCATTTCTGTGGTTTGAAGTCACTTGGTTTGTGGTAATGAGTTACAGCACCCTAACAAACTAACAAGCCAGCCCAGTGCAGGGCACATGCGGAGCGTATGATGAACAAGCTCCCGCTCTGTGCCCTGGGGAGGCTCATGCATGCTCTTCTAAGGTACATACGATCGAGCGGATCACTAGGGGAGCATTTCCTCTCCCCTAACCCCAGGTGCAGGGACTTCAGAGTAATGCCTACTAAATGACCCCCCTACCTCTGTTGCTTGACAAAGGGAGGTGCAAGGGGGAAAAAAGACTGTGAGGATGGGAGAGGGTGGGTCCTACAGGAAGTGTCACATCACTGTGGTTGCAGAGGACAGAGAAAGCAAACCTGTCTCCAGCAGGTGGAAATGGTCAGAATGTTGATGGTGGCCATGATGTATATGTTTTATTTTATTTTACTTTGAGACAGGGTCTTGCTCTTACTGCCCAGGCTAGAGTTCATTGGCATGATCATGACTCACTGCAGCCTCGACCTCCCAGGCCCAGCCTCGATCCTCCTGCCTCAGCCTCCTGAGTAGCTGGGACTACAAGTGTGCGCCACCAATCCTGACTGCTTTTTGTGTTTTTTATTTTTTTATTTCTGTAGAGACACAGCTTCACCATGTTGCCCAGGCTGGTCTGGAACTCCTGGGCTCAAGTGATCCGCCTGCTTTGGCCTGAAGTGTTGGGGTTACAGGCGTGAGCCACTGTGCCTGGCCAGCCGTGATACAGATGCTCAGCTCTGTGCTTCCTGTCTCATCTTCATGAGCTCCAGCCAAAAGATTCCCTCAGGTAGCTATTACTGCTCCCATGTTAAAAAAGAGAAAATTGACATTCAAAGAGGGAAATGACTTGTCTGAGGTCACACAAGTAGTGACAGCTGGGATCTGAACACGACTACACTGTGATGTGCCGATAAATGTTTAACAACTGGCTCTCCAAAGGGAAAAATGTATGTCTGTGTATAAACACATATGTTTACAATACATTTTGTAATTGTACTGATTATAAAGGATATGTACCACACACTTTACAAAGAATAATAATATAATCGAAAATTCTCTTTTTTGTAAATACCACACAATTATAACTTCAGGGTGACTTGCTATTTCTTGCAAAATCCAGTACCAGTTTTTATTTTATTTTTTAGTTTTTATTTTTTGGGGGCTGGAGTCTCGCTCTGTTGCCCAGGCAGCTTGTTAGGATGGTCTCTATTCTTAATGTCTAAATTCTACAAGAGGGATTTTTTTCCCCATAGAGGCACCATTCAGGGTGAGCTGGATATTGTTAGGATTTGGGAGCCAACAGGGGCTATCATTTATTCTTGTTCTTTGACCACATCATAGGCCATTGCCTCTTCTCTGTTTGCTGGTTCATGCAAGACCAGGAGCTCCCCCAGTAAGTGATCTGAAGGGTAATACCCATCCCCCGCAAGCCATGTCTCTCCCCCATTCTCTTGCTCAGCCTCGGTCACAGGAACCACCCTGTGGTTGATTCATCCTGACGATTATTAGAGGTAGCTTAGGAATGGATGGTTGAGTTGTGAGTTGTCGAAACTCAGTCAAACTGGCTCAAGTTAAACCTACTTGCTGGAAGAACACAAGGGAATTTAAAGGAAGCCAACTGCAGACAGTGTGTCTAGACCTTAGAGGAACCAGAACATTACCTGGTAGCTTCTCTCCCCACCACCCTTGCAATCTGGGGCTGCATCATCTCTCACTTCCTCTCTGTTCAAATCCTCTGCTCCGTTCTCTCTCTGTGGCTCTTTCTAGCAAATGATCCAGCTGGAGGGTGTTCTGGAGATTCTGCAAATTTGCAGTTGGTGTCAGAAGCGAGGGTGGTCTCGGACGGAGGCGGTGCCCCTGACTTTGTAGCAGGGCCCTATTTTACTGCACTCTCCTTCTGGGCCTCAGTTTCTCCATGTGTCAACATAGGAAGAACTCGCTGACTTCCTGGAGTTGGTGGCCTAAGGGGTTCCTGGATTTGCAAGTATCCTGGTTAATTATAAAAGAGGTACAGAAGCAAAATGTTTAGTTAAACCATCCTTTATTGAAGCCTTTTGTATGCAGGGGGAAGGCAAGGATAACACAATGCCCTCTAGAAGCTCTGGGGTCAGTGGCATAGATTAAATAAATGCATTGGATGCTGATGAGTAAAGCTTGCAGAGCTTCATGGGGGGTGTGCAGAAAAAAACCATCATGGGAGTCCAGAGATGAGCTAGATTCCCAAGGACCACATCATGTCATCAAAACTCAGGAATCTCCCCTTGCACTGGAATGAAATCAGCCCTCATCACCCAGCTCCTCACCCAAAGACAGGTTCTGCTGTAGGTTAACTTTGGATGCTCCAGGCCACTCCTTCATCTCTCTTCTTTCCATTCATTCTCCTTTTCTCTTCTGTTTCTTGTTTATAATAAAATGATGGCTGGGCGCGGTGGCTCATGCTTGTAATCCCAACACTCTGGGAGGCTGAGGTGGGCAGGTCATCTGAGGTAGGGAGTTTGAGACCAGCCTGACCAACATGGAGAAACTCTGTCTCTACTAAAAATACAAAATGAGTCGGGTGTGATGCATGCCTGTAATCCCAGCTACTCTGGAGGCTGAGGCAGGCGAATCGCTTGAACCCTGTAGGTGGAGGTTGCAGGGAGCTGAGATCACGCCATTGCACTCTAGCTTGGGCAACAAGAGTGAAACTCTGTCTTAAAATAAAATAAAATAAAATAAAATAAAATAAAAAAGATGTCTGTAATGGTAATTAAATGATTGCTTCAAGAGCTGGCAACAGAAATCTTCTTGATGGGGTGCTGTGGCTCACACCTGTAGTCCCAGCAGTTTGGGAGGCCGAGGCAGGCGGATCACAAGGTCAGGAGTTCAAAACCAGCCTGGCCAATATGGCAAAACCCCGTCTCTACTAAAAATACAAAAAATTTAGCTGGGCATGGTGGCGTGTGCCTGTAGTCCCAGCTACCCTGGAGGCTGAGGGAGGAGAATCACTTGAACCCAGGAGGCAGAGGTTGCAGTGAGCTGAGATCGTGCCACTGCACTCCAGCCTGGGTGACAGAGTGAGACTCTGTCTCAAAAAAAAAAAGAGCTGGCGCCAGAAATCTTCTTAAGGAGGATGCTATTATAGATAAATGACTTGAGTTGGGAAAGGAGACCTGAGGGATAGAGTCAGAGTCAAGGGTAGGATGACTAAATTTCTCCGCGTTTAAAAAAAAAAAAAGCAGAAATCTGAAGGTGAGGAGATAGGAGGGAGGGTGGACTTTTAAAAGGATGTCTTAAGTTCAACGGAAAGCTTTCATGTTTGTTGCTGGCCAGTTGCCTACTCTCACATTGCCAAGCTTCTTTCTGTAAAGCGTGTTTCATATTTAAATACCTTGTGCAGGTAGCTTTTCAGGAAATTGAGGGAAATGTCTGAGTTCCTCTCTGGGTTAATTTCATTCAGGGCAGCAACCACCAGACATTGTATGAATTGGACTAACTCAGTTGAAGCAAGACTTAGAGCCACAGGTAAAAACATAGGCTCTGGGGGCCCTCCCTTGTGGGGAGGACAATCTGTTTCCCAAAATTTATGATGTAAAAGATTAGGCAATCAGGTAGACCTCAAGGGGATGAGGGGTCTTCAACTGACATCTCCATAACTTTTTATTTTTACTGAGTTGTTGATCAATAAAGGCTGAGGACTTTATATAAAGTATCTTCTTTTTTTTTTTTTTTTGAGCCGGAGTCTCACTCTGTCACCCAGGCTGGAGTACAATGGCGTTTTCTTGGCTCACTACAGCCTCTGCCTTCCAGGTTCAAGTGATTTTCCTGCCTCAGTCTCCTGAATAGCTGGGATTACAGGAGCCTGCCACTACGCCCAGCTAATTTTTGTATTTTTAGTAGAGACAGGGTTTCACCATGTTGGCCAGGCTGTTCTTGAACTCCTGACCTCTGGTGATCTGCCTGCCTCGGCCTCCCAAAGTGCTGGGATTACAGGTGTGAGCCACTGGACTTGGCATATATGAAGTATTTTCTTGTATATCTTGCCTGATTTTAGCCATACTCTTTCACACTTCTCCCTCCTCCTCCATTTACCTAGGATGACTACATAATTTATTTTTCATAGCAGGGCACTTTTCAGAATGGAAGTGGACACTACTCAGCATTATGCCAGAATGAGGGTATCATTCACTACTCATAATTCAGGACTAATCATAATGGGTATATTCGGGTTCATCTCAGGCAAACTAGGATGCAGATGACAGCTTCTTCCTATCATTTCCCATCCTGACCACCCAAAGCTGAGGTCCAAAATCAAAAAAGAAGTCAATAATAAACGCATATCTGTTTATTCTCCCGAAATCAGGGGACATAAAGGCTTTTTTTTCTGATGAGTGGGTAACCCTAAAATAAGCAGGAAATGCCTGTGGCTCAGCCTAACCCAAGGTGAGACAAAGCTGGAGCTGGGAGCTCGAAAGTGTCCCCAGCTCCCTCCTCACTTCGCCTGTAACTGCACCTCTGCAGAAGGTAAAGTAGAATCGGTAGCTGTGTCACTGGTTTGGGCTGAGTCCTCGGTTAGGGCCCTCTCCAGACTGGCGGGCAGGGAGTGGATCAGCCTCTCCCGGAAGTCCTGGCCCATGAAGACATAGAGCATCGGGTTGAGGCAGCTGTTGAAGAAGGCCAGGGCACTTGTCACATCCACTGCAATTCTAAGTTCTTTGGACAGGCCTTGTAATATGTTATGGAGTCTAACTGTGGCTATGAAGGCCACCACCTGATATGGGAACCAGCAGAGAAAAAAGGCAGCTACGACAAAGGAGAGGACCCGCAAGGGACGACTGGACTTAATTAAGCCTTGCTTGTGGATCTTGGTGGCAATAAGCCCATAACTGACAACGACGATGGACATGGGCACGCTGAAGCCAATGATGAACCGGATGATGCCTCTCACCGTCAACATGGCAATGGTCACCTTCCGCTTCTCCACAGGGTCATCGGTCCAGGGTGAAAAGTCAAAAGTGCAGGCTACTGTCCCTGGCCCGAGTTTACCAGGTACTGTAGTCACACGAATGATAACTGGCAATGTGAGGAGCAGAGCCATCACCCAGGGCCCGATGATCACCTTCTTGGCCAGGCTCACGGTGCGGTGGTTCTGGGTCCAGACTGGATGCAGGACACAAATACAGCGGTCCAGAGCAATGAGGGCGATCAGGAAGACACTTCCAAACAAATTGATATCCACTATGCTAAAGATGAATTTGCACAGGAACCAACCGAAAGGCCAATGTCCTCTCATGACCTTCACGACCACTAAGAACGGCAAAGTGGAGGTGAAACAGAAGTCAGCCACAGCCAGGTTCAGGTAACTGATGGTGGTGACTGTGTGTGTCATCCGGAATCCAGCCACCCAGATCACAAGCCCGTTGCCCAGGACCCCGAGGACAAAGGTGACTGCAAATACCAGATAAGTGAAGATATCCAGGAAGAGATAGCTAGCAGCTACAGCAGGTGGCCCTCCAGAGATGTTCGTGGGGAGAGAGGAATTTGTCTCCATTTTGTCCACTCCTGAAATAGTGCAGTCATGGTCATTCCTCAGTTATGATCCTCCGCACCATTTCCCCATCCCATCATTTCTGCCCCTGCCAGTTTTCCCACTGATAGCTTTCTCACCTTCCCCTAGAGCTCCCACAACAGCTGGAACATCTTCACCACTGTCCCTTACACATGTCCACATGTATACATTGGCAATCTTTTATTGTACCTGTTAGGCAAGATTACATATTTTCTTTCTTTCTTTCTTTCTTTCTTTCTTTCTTTCTTTCTTTCTTTCTTTCT
>NW_012108030.1:916738-928508 GCF_000951045.1 Mandrillus leucophaeus | reverse complement strand
TCTTTCTTTCTTTCTTTCTTTCTTTCTTTCTTTCTTTCTTTCTTTTTCTTTTCTTTCCTTCTTTCCTTCCTTTCTTTCTTTCTTTTTTTCTTTCTTTCCTTCTTTCTTTTTCTTTTTTTTTTTTGTGATGGAATATTGCTCTGTCATCCAGGCTGGAGTGCAGTGGCATGATCTCTCACTGCAACCTCTGCCTCCTGGGTTCAAGCGATTCTCCTGCCTCAGTGTCCCAAGTAGCTGGGACTACAGGTGTGCACCACCCCACACCCGGCTAATTTTTGTATATTTAGTAGAAGTGGGGTTTTGCCATGTTGGCCAGGCTGGTCTTGAACTGCCGACCTCAGGTGATCCACCTGCCGCAGCCTCCCAAAGTGCCGGGATTATAGACCTGAGCCACCGTGCGCGGCCAAGATTGCATCTTATGACACATCCTCATAATTGCTAACATGCGAGCCCCTACCAGGGAGATTAAATGGCTAAGGAAATAGGGTCCTTGACCTCCAAGAGGAGAATATGGGGCCAAAGATGTACAGAGAAAACATGTATTCAAACAAAAATGTTCATAGAGACACTCCTCACTATAGCCAAAAGGTAGAAACAACGCAGATGTCCATCAACAGATTAATGGATAAACAAAATGTGGTTTATCCATCCAATGGAATATTATTCAGCCATAAGAAAGAATGAAGCACTGATATACGCTACAATGTGGATGAACCTTGAAAACATGACGCTAAACAAAAGAGGGCTGGATGTGGTGGCTCACGCCTGTCATCCCAGAGCTTTGGGAAGCTGAGGTAGGAGGATTGCTTGAGCTCAGGAGTTCATGATCAGCCTGAGTCACATAGCAAGATCCTCATCTCTACAAAACAAAAAAATTAAATCAAATTAAATTAGCTGGATGTGGTGGCACACACCTGTAGTCCTAGCTACTCAGGAGGGTGAGATGGGAGGCTCATTTGAGCCCAGGAATTCAAGGTTAACAGTGTGCTATGATTGAGCCACTGCACTCCAGCCTGGGCAACAAAGCGAGACCCTGTCTCTAAAATGAAAGAAAAAAGAAAGGAAGGAAAGAAGGAAGAAAGGAAAGAAAGAAGGAAGGAAGGAGAGAAGGAAGGAAGACAACACCAGTCACATATTGTATGATTCCACTTGCATGAAATATCCAGAGTAGCCAAACTCACAGAGACCGAATGTGGATTAGTGATTGCCAGGGACTAGGGAAAGTAGGAGGTGGGGAATTATTGCTTAATGCTTATGCAGTTTTTGTTTGGTGTGATAAAAAAGTTCTGGAACTAGATAATGGTTATGGTTGCAACACACTGTAAATGTACTTAATGCCATTGAATTGTACATTTAAATGATTAACTTTTTTGTTGTTGTTTGAGATGTGGTCTCGTTCTGTCACCCAGGCTGGAGTGCAGTGGTGCAATCTTGGCTGACTGCAACCTCCACGTCCCATGTTTAAGTGATTCTCCTGCCTCAGGCTCCTGAGTAGCTGGAATTACAGGCACTTGCCACCATGCCTGGTTAATTTTTATATTTTTGTAGAGATGGGTTTTCACCATGTTGGTCAGCCTAGTCTCAAACTCCTTGACCTCAGGTGATCTGCCCACCTTGGCCTGCCAAAGTGCTGAGATTATAGGCGTGAGCCACTGTGCCCAGCCTAAAATGGTTAACTTTTTGTTATGTGTATTTTACCATCAATTTAATAAAGAAAAAATAACAATGTATGATATCAGAAAATCAGTGGGTGACACCTACAGTGACCTAGTGTCACGCAAATGTGGACTAAGACTTTCTCTCACCCATGACTCTGCATAAGAACTATAAGATATGCAACTTCTTGGCCGGGCCCAGTGGCTCATGCCTGTAATCTCAGTACTTTGGGAGGCTAAGGTGGGCGGATCACGAGGTCAGCAGTTCGAGACCAGCCTGGCCAACATGGTGAAGCCCCGTCTCTACTAAAAATACAAAAATTAGCCAGGCATGGCGGCGGGCGCTTGTAGTCCCAGTTACTCCGGAGGCTGAGGCAGGAGAATCACTTGAACCTGGGAGGTGGAGATTGCAGTGAGCAGAGATTGCGCCATTGCACTCTAGCCTGGGTGACACAGCGAGACTCCGTTTCAAAAAAAAAAAGATATGCAATTTCTCCACTCCAAATTCTGCTCCCTCTCTCTCTTTAAGGTCATGAAATCTCCCTTTCCTCTCTCATCGTGGGAGGCAAGGCATAGTATTTGGTTAGTTTTCCAAGATAGGCCAAATGGATCCGTGAATGATAATAAACGATGGATAATCAAGTATTATATCCAATGGATTCTGTGCTACAAGAAGTCAGAACAACAGACTCCGTTTCCACTCTTGTCTCTGCGGTTACCTTGGCCAGATGGATGGGAGGTGCTTCTCCGCCCATTGGATGGGCTCAGCACTCTTGGGGATGCAGAAGACCGTGATAGAAATAATAGTCCAAATATGTATTGGGTATGACATTTCATTAGATCAGGTATGCAAAGTGCATGTCAGGTTCTTGCCAAGAGCTGGTCTTCTCTTTTTTTTTTTTTTTTTTTGAGATGGAATCTCTCTCTATCACCCAGGCTGGAGTGCAGTGGCATGATCTCAACTCACTGC
The DNA here is from genome assembly GCF_000951045.1 of Mandrillus leucophaeus. Classification (NCBI taxonomy): domain Eukaryota; kingdom Metazoa; phylum Chordata; class Mammalia; order Primates; family Cercopithecidae; genus Mandrillus; species Mandrillus leucophaeus. The sequence continues at coordinate 925,883 of NW_012108030.1, read as the reverse complement.
AACCTCCGCCTCCCAGGTTCAAGCGATTCTCCTGTCTCAGTCTCCTGAGTAGCTGGGATTACAGGTGCACGCCACCATGCCTGGCTAATTTTTTAAAAATTGTATTTTAGTAGACATGTCGTTTCATCATGCTGCCCAGGCTGGTCTCAAACTCCAGAGCTCAGGCAATCCACCGGCCTCAGCCTCCCAAAGTGCTAGGATTACAGGTGTGAGCCACTGTGCCCGGCCTGATCTTCTCTTCTAATGCTTGCAGGAGGCTTCCTCCAAAGTGTTACTATAAGGGTCACTTTCTTTATGGTACCCATTTTTCAGATGAGGAAAGTGAGACTTAGAGCATTTCAGTTAATTCCTTAAAGTCAACCAAAAACCCAGGCTGTCAAATTTCAGCAAAAGTCTCTTTCTGCCTCTGCCTTGCCATGCTACCGGCACAGAAGAGCTGTCTAATACACTAGTCACTCACCACATGTGGTTTTTAAGCACGTGAAATGTGGTTAGTCCAATTGGAGATGGGCTGCAGGAATAAAATACCCATCAGATTTCAAAGACTTAGTATGAAAAAAATATTGTGACCATCTCATTAATAGTTTTTATATTGACTACATGTTAAAATGATAATAATTTGGCTATGTAAGTTTACCTCAGATATTTTATTAAAATTAAGGTCACTTGTTTCTCTCCATCTTTTTAAACTGCCTACTTGACACTTTGAAATTACGTATTTGGCTCACATTTCTAATGAACTTTGATACTCTATAATCTCAGAAATAACTCAGACATGTCTCCCTCCCCTACCACCCATCTAACCACCAAAATACCCTGAGGACTGTTTGTCTTCAAGAATCTCTAAGGCAACCAGTTCAGAAGATTGTTGCAATGAATGAGGAAGATTCTGCAATAATGAGCCGGAACATACCAGAGAGGAAAACCTGTGCAATTTTGTCCAATTATGGTTCAAGGGAGAAATCCTGTGATTTGCAATGAACACAGACCATGGTGGCCGCCGTCGAAGCACTTTATACTTGGCAATCATTGTACCACATCCTCAACTTTCTTGCCTCTGATCTCAATAAGCACAGCATTGATTACACATCATCATCACTGTGTGACAGAAGAGGAAACTAGGAGCTTGGTGAGAAATGACCAGCCAATGTCTGCAAATTCATGAGAGGGCAGGGCTGTATTCTGCCGCTGGGTCCCACGCACCACGCAGAACCAGTGTCTTCATGTGGAGACTCATCACTGATCTGAAAGGTGACTGCTTCTGTATCGCACTCATTTCCCCACGGCCCATCATAATCATTAGGGCTCTTTTGCTTTCTCCTGAAAGCTTCAAACCAAACATCCTTTCCCACCCCGACTCATGCCCTCAAGCTGATGCTCTTGCCTCTTCCTCCACCAGATTCTCCTCCTGCCGGCTCCTGCATCACTGTTCTCTGCCTTCACCTCAGTGACCAGAAAACAACTGTTCCCATCCAAGAACTACCCTCTACTGGTCTCGCAAAACTCATTCCCCCGTTTACTCAAGAACTTCCCTCCTTCACTTATCCCCTCTCTCCCCTGCAACATCATACTGTCTCTATATTCCATTATTCCCATCAGGACCCTGGTAAAGTCTAAAGCCTATTTGTTTATTTATTTATTTGAGATGGAGTCTCACTCTGTCACCGAGACTGGAGTGCAGTGGGGCAATCTGAGCTCACTGCAACCTCCGGCTCCCATATTCAAGCAATTCTCCTGCCTCAGCCTCCCAAGTAGCTTGAATTACAGATGGCCACCACCACACTGTGCTAATTTTTGTATTTTTAATAGAGGTAAGGTTTCAACATGTTGGCCAGGCTGGTCTTGAACTCCTGACCTCAAGTTGTCCACCTGTCTTGGCCTCCCAAAGTGCTGGGATTACAGGCATGAGTCACCGTGACCGGCCTGTCTAGAACCTCTTTAAAAAAATTATTCTTCAGCTCCACATCCTTCTTCAAGCAAAGAGTCTATTGTGTTCACCAGTGTATTAAGTGTGTCTATGCCAAGCAACCCAGTCCCCCAGAATTTGTTTCTTACCCGGACTGTCCACCAGCTGTGGTTTTGCTCTGGGTAGTTCTAGGTCTGGGTCTTCTGGGGAGAGTGACTCAGGCTCTAATGATCTCAGCAAAACATACCCCAAGGAACAGGAGGAGGAGGGGTAAAGGAACTGAAATCAGCTGGGTAAGAGGAAATAGGAAATCAGAACTTCTGATGACCCCAAGAATACATCAATATACTGTCTGCTTTAATGGCATTAGGACAGTGGGCTGGGTCTGTTTAGAAACTCATGTACCTGACTGTATTTCTCAAACTCAGTCCCTGTGGGATGCAGAGGTTCAATGCTCTCAACATCAAGGGCCAAGAAATCCAAGTGTCCAGGCCCCTGCTCCCTCCAAGGGTCAAGGTAAAGAAAGGAGCAAGTACTGTGGTGAGAGGAATCAGAGGGAAGCAATGAAAGGCAGAGAAGGAGTCGTGAGAGATGGAGACCGGAAACACAGACAGAGGTAAGGGAGGCAGGGAAGTTGAGACAGTTGGCAGGACAGCGCGTCCACACCCATGCACACCATCAAGATTAACCCCATAATCCTCTGATCTTGTGGAAGCTCATTTGTAGTCTTCTGTTGCAAAGAAATAACTGTTTTTCTGAAATATTAAGCATCATTCCAAGGGTATCAGAGTGATATGGAGAAATACGGTAAGGCAGTTACAGAACCAGAGATAACGACACTGATTCTAAAAGCATTATTACCAAGACCTTGTTTCATTAAGGCTGTTTTGTTTTGTTTTTTTCTTTTAGAGATGGTATCCTGCTATGTTGCCAAGGCATGTTTCAGACGCCTGGGTTTAGTGATCCTCCTGCCTCAGCCTCCCCAAATGCTGGGATTACAGGCTTGAGCCAGGCTGTTTTTAATACTAAGAAATTTACAATTTACAATTACACCTCACAATGGCTTAAACTGGGGGTGTCCAATCTTTTGCATTCCCTGACCCACACTGTCTGCCATCACTCCCAGATGGGACTATCTAGTTGCAGGAAAACAAGCTCAGGGCTCCCAGGGATTCTACACCATTGTGAGTTGTGTAATTATTCGTTGAATATTACAATGTAATAATAATAATAGAAATAAAGTCTACAATAAATGCAGTGTGCTTTAATCATCCTGAAACCATCCACCCCACCACCCCCCAGTCTGTGGAAAAATTGTTATGAGACTGGCCCCTGGTGCCTAAAAGGTTGGGGACTGCTGCACTCCAGCATCCCACACGAGGAGAATGGGGATAAGATGGAGAATCACTGAAGATCTTTAATCAGAAGGGTGATATGTTCATTTGTACCCTATAAACATTTGTGTTTGTATTTTATAAACATTTTCTTGGGATCATAACAACAGATGCGTTTTAGAAGGTTCCCAAGGTATGAAGGGTAACACATGAAGATGTATCTAGGAGTCACATGGAAGCCAGCATTTTGTAAGGGGATTAAAATAAAGGGAATGGCAGAGGACATCTTTATGCACGGAGGAGAAGGGCCCAGATATCAAGAGAAAACAAGAGACAAGGAACTCCACCGAGAGTAATTGCCAGAAACATTTGTAGGTCTTTTGAAGTCTGACTGTTCTTCCTAAAACGGGGCTTCTGGGATACCCCTGCCTGTTTCCCATGAGCCCTCTTTTCTAAAACACAAGTAGATTTTTTTCCTTGCTACAGAATGGCCCATGATTAGCACACCAGGTTGGGCAAAAACAGAACCAAGTATATGTTCAAAGGTGATTATGGTGAAGAAAAAAAGGAAAGTCAAAATGGACTTTCACTTCTGTGTTTGCGTAAGGCTAAAAGGGAAGAGGCCTTAGGGTTGACCGGATGGGGATATTGCTGTCTGTGCTGCAAAAATCCCTGACCCTTCTGGTAACTGAAACATCGGAAATGGCCTCGACGAGCAGTACAACCTCCCCGTAAAGCACTGGACTGAGGTGGTGAAGCTAGATTGCCTGGACTAGAATCCCAGGAACACTGTTCACTAGCTCCAGACAAGCCAGCCAATCCGCGGTCTGAAACATTTCCCCCAACTTTTTTTTTTTTTTTTTGAGACAGAGTCTCACTGTATCGCCCAGGCTGGAGTACAGTGGTGTGATCTTGGCTCACTGCAGCTTTGCCTCTTAGGTTCAAGTGATTTCCCTGCCTCAGCCTCTCCAGTAGCTGGGATTACAGGTGCCTGCTGCCACTCCTGGCTAATTTTTGTAATTTTTAAGTAGAGATGCGGTTTTGCCATGTTGACCAGGCTAGTCCTGAACTCCTGACCTCAAACAATCGATCGCCTTGGCCTCCCAAAGTGCTGGGATTACAGGAGGAAACCACTGCAATGGGCCACAAACATTTCCTATAAAGGGCCGGAGAGTCAATATATTTCGTTTGGCAGGCCATGGGGTCTCCATCACAACTCCTTGGCTCTGCTGTTGTAGCCTGAAAACAGCCACAAGCAAAGTTGTAAACGATGAGCATGACTATGTGTCAATAAAACTTTATTTAAAACACTACAATTGATTTCATATAAGTTTTACATGGCACAAAATACCCTTCATTTGATTTTCTTTAGCTGGTAAGAAACATTAAAGCCATTCTTGGCTCTCAGGCCATAAAAAAACAAGTGGTGGACTAGATTTGACCCCTAATTTAACTGCACTGAGTCCCAGTCACTTCACCTGTGAATTGAGAGCAATGATACTTACAGAGGTGTTTTCTGGAGCAGAACAAATAAGATCAGTGATACAAAGCACTTGGCATGAATTCCAGTGCAATACATATTATTGATATCTTAGTAATTCCATAAACCTCTCTTTCTGCTGTTTCACATTCTCTGTGGTGAACCCGTCCATGCTTAAAACTTGAACCACACCTCAGCTAACATTCACCAGATCCCTGTCTCTAGCTCAGACCTACCCTTGATGTCCAGACACATCATTTTGTGTTCCTGTTTCCTTTCAAACTCATCTCCAGCCTTTGTTCTCCTCACCTTCTCCCACAACTCCAAGGACTAAATTGTGTCACACTCCCCTTCAAATTCTTAGGTTGAAGCCCTAACCCCATGATATGGTTTGGTTGTGTCCCCACCCAGATCTCATCTTGAATTGTAGCTCCCGTAATTCCCACGTGATGTGGGAGGAACTAGGTGGGAGATAATTGTTTCCTGGAGGCAGTTTTCCCCCATAATGTTCTCATGGTAGTGAATATGGCTCACGAGATCTGACGATTTTATAAGGGGTTTCTCCTTTCACTCGGCTCTCATTCTCTTTTGCCTGCTGCCATGTAAGACATCCCTTTGTTCTTCCTTTGCCTTCCGCCATGATTGTGAGGCCTCCCCAGCCATGTGGAACGGTGAGTCCATTAAACCTCTTCCCTTTATAAATTACCCAGTTTCAGGTATGCCATTATTAGCAGCATGAGAACTGACTAATACACCCCAGCACATCAGAATGTGACTGTATTTGGGGATACAACCTTTAAAAAGGTAGTTAACTGAAACTGAGGTCATTAGGGTGTGCCCCAACTCAATATGACTGATATCCTTATGAAAAGAGGAGAACCAGACACAGACAGGCACAGAGGGAAAACTAGGTGAAAACATGAGGAGGAGGCGGTATCTACAAGCCAAGGAGAGAGGACTCAGGAGGAATCAACCCTGCTGACACCTTGATCTTATACTTCCAGCTGATAAAACTGTGAGAAAATATATTTCTATTGTTGTAGCCACCCAGTCAATGGTATTTTGTTATGGCAGCTCTAGCAAACTAAACACTCTGCTTCTTTTCATTGATTCTCATCTCAATGACAGCCCCCAAATCCACACAGTTACCTTGGTGCAACGGTTCTGAAGAAAATGGCCACAATATTCTTGGACACTCCCTCCACTGAGAGGAAGGCAGGCATATTCTATCCCCTCTGCCCTGGAACCTGGGTAGGGTTGGGACTACTTTGACCGAAGAATATGGTAGAAATGACTCCACATAGCTTTCAAGGCTAGGTCAAGAACGGCTAGGAAGCATCTTCCAGTTCTCCTAGGACACGTGTTCTGGGGAAGGCAGCCATTGTGCAGGGACTCTGATTCCCCTGAGACCACCATGCTGGAGAGGCTGCCCGTAGACACTTGGGGCAATCCCAGCCTCGTTCAGCATTTGAGTCATCCCAACTCAGGCGTCTGACATGTGAATGAAGGAGCTCCAGATGACTTCAGTACCCAGTCCTCTGGTCACCCCCAAACCTTTGAGTTTTGGGTGGCAGAGACAAGCATCTCCTCTGTGCCTTATCCTAATTCCCAACCCACATAATCCATGAACATAATGAAATGGTTGTTTTACATGCTATGATTTGGGTGGTTATACAGCAATCATGAATTATGAATGTGGGCTTCATAAAGACCCTTCATGCTTCCTCATTCTCCAGAGCTATCTGGTCTCCAAGCACAGTCTACCAGGCCTGGAAATCGCTCCCTAAACCACCCCTCCTCTCTAGCACACTACTCCAGCACAGGCAACTATTCGACAAGTTCACCTTGATCTCTGGCAACTTCTTACCCTTTAAGATCTCTGCCTCCAACTGGGAACATTCTCAGAGCCATCCCTTTGCAGGAGGACTCTAGAACAATGTTTTTTGGAAGCATACATCTGACTAGTCACTCTCCTCTTTTCATAAGCTTTTCGTGTTCTTAAAGAGAAATGCCAAGTTCTTTTTGTAGCATTCAAGACCATCCAAGAAATTGCCTCTGCCACCCTCTATAAACTTAATGCTCATTGCTGTCTCTCTCATCATCTATGCTCCAGTAACCAAAAGTAACCTGCTTTTTTGTGACCCCTTTCCTGGGTGTTTTTACTCCCCTCTGACTAGAAAGCATTATTTTTTCTCCTTTATCTGAGTCTTTAACACTCAGCCTAGATGTTCCCTCCTCCGGATATTGACTCTAGATCCGTGAATCTGAGTTAGTTGTTCCTTTTTAGGGGATCCCACAAGGAGCCAGGCATCTGCCTATCACTACATACCCCCACCCTATTGTAACTAGGCACTGCATTCTCACCCCTCTATTCAGGTGGTCCGCAGAGCCCATGCCTGATTGATCTCTATGTCTCCAGCAGCCAGCAAGGAAGCACCTCTTTAGAGACCTGCACCTATACAATACCTACCACCTCCTATTTCTTGATATGTGAACTCCATTGAGAGCAAATGAGTAACTGTAGGTAATGTGCCTTCTTCTTTTCCTTTTTTTGGATGGAGTCTCGCTCTGTCGCCCAGGCTGGATTTCAGTGGCGCAATCTCAGCTCACTGTAACCTCTGCCTCCCGGGTTCAAGTGATTCTGCCGCCTCAGCCTCCCAAGTAGTTGGGAATACAGGTGCCTACCACCATGCCCAGCTAACTTTTTTTTTGTATTTTTAGTAGAGGTGGGGTTTCACCATGTTGGCCAGGATGGTTTTGAACTCCTCACCTCAAGTGATCCACCCACCTCGGCCTCCCAAAGTGCTAGGATTACAGGTGACAGCCACAGCGCCCGGCCAGTAATGTGCCTTCTTTAGTTCTGTGAGCCATTCTAACAAATTATCAAAACAGAGGAAGGGGTTATAAACATCCCCCCACCCCCGATTTACAGCCAGTCAGTCAGAAGTACAGGTGACCACCTGGGACTTGAATTGGTGTCTGAAGTGAGGACAGTCTTGGGAGAGTAAACCCTTTAACTTGTGGGATCTGACACTAACTCCAGGTGGACAGCGTCAGAGCTGAATTGAATTGTGAGATACCCAGTGATGTCCCCAGAGAATTGGAGAATTGCTTGATATGGAACAGACACACACATTTGATGCCAGAAGGACTGCATAAGTCGAGAATTGAGTTTGACTTAACTATCATATTTGGGCTTTAATACATGGCTGAAACTCTTCTCACTTCAGTAATTGTTTCTTTCATTTTCGTGAAACTGAAGAAGGAAGGGCTGGACATTCAGGTTCCTTGACCTTTGACATTTGGAAGCATTAACTCCAGTCTCTCACAGAAAGCTAGAGATGAAGGAACATTCAGACACATAGGTTTCCAAGAAGAGTCCACTGACAACATACCCAAAGTGTCTTCTGAAAATTATAAGATATCCTGAGTTTCTGTTAGGAGATTGGTTCCAGCTCCGTTGTCCCTCCCCCGTCATTCAGTAGTCTCTGTAAAAGCCCTTAGAGCTTGTGTTACTCCACAGGAAGCCAAGAAACACACAGGAAGAGGAGCTTAGCTGCTGGTAAGTTGGGGACTGACAATTTAAAATTTATCGTTGGAACTCCTGCTCTCTGACAAACACCTCCTAAATTCTAGAGCAGTGCTGTTAATGGAGTATCCACTTGCCACAGGCAACTTTTGAGTGCTTATGTTTCTATCTTGATCTGAAATGTGCTTAGGTGTGAAATATACTTAGTGTAGTTTAATCACTAGTATGATCAAAATAATACAACTTGTCTCATTAATAACTTTAATTTTGGTTACATGTTCCAATGATTTTTTTTTATTTGTGGGGTTAAATGAAACATATTATTATAATTAATTTCCCCCAGTGATTTTATTTTTTTAATATGGCTACTAGAAAGTTGTAAGTCACGTGTGTGGCTAGCATTTAGGGCTTGCATTACCCCGTCTCTACTAAAAATACAGAAAACAACAACAACAACAAAATAGCCGGGCGTAGTGGTGGGAGCCTGTAATCCCAGCTACTCAGGAGGCTGAGGCAGGAGAATCACTTGAATCCAGGAGGCGGAGGTTGCAGTGAGCCAAGATTGCGCCATTGCACTTCAGCCTGGGCGAGAAGAGTGAAACTCTACCTCAAAGATAAATAAATAAACATGTGAAGGAGCTAGGTGTGAGAAGCTTAAGAGGAAGAGCACGGTAGGCAGAAGGAACAGAGAAGGCACAAGCCCTGAGATGACAATGAGTCGCATGTTCAAGGAATCAGAGCCTGCTGTGGGTGGAGCACAGTGTGCCCCAGGAGAGTGCAGAGATGAGATCTGAGGGATGCACAGGGCAGGTCCAGGGGTGCTTGAGGGAACTTAAGATAAGGATAAGTTAGAAGTTTGGAAGCCATTGGAAGGTGTTGAAAATAACATCACAGGC
>NW_012108030.1:902836-916068 GCF_000951045.1 Mandrillus leucophaeus | reverse complement strand
TTTTTGAGACAGAGTTTTGCTCTTTTTGCCCAAGCTAGAGTGCAATGGTGCAATCTGGGCTCACTGCAATCTCCGCCTCCCTCGTGCAAGCGATTCTCCTGCCTCAGCCTCCGAGCAGCTGGAATTACAGGCATGTGCTACCACGCCTGGCTACTTTTGTATTTTTAGTAGAGATGGGGTTTCTTCATGTTGGCCAGGTTGGTCTCGAACTCCCGACCTCCGGTGACCCGCCTGCCTCGAACTCCCAAAGTGCTGGGATTACAGGAGTAAGCCACTGTGCCTGGCCCTTTCTGAACTTTTAAAAAGCTCATTTGGTTTTCTTCTGGAGATTGGATTGTAGGGCAGGGAAAAGCAGGACCAGGAACAAGCTATTTGCAAAGTTGGTGCAAACATTCCTGCCTGACAGGACCATGGACACAGGTTGTGGAGATGGAGATGGCTCTGGTTGTGCATTCAGCAGGTTCTGCAGATAGAATTAATAGGACTTGGATGGCATTGTGGTGAGAGAAAGGAAAATGAAAGATAAGTTCTAGTTTGGAAGCTTTAACAACTGAATGTTTAAACTCAAATAGACACAAAATATTGGAAGAGTGGCAGGTTTGGGAGGATGAGACAATCAACTGTTTGGTTGAGCCACGTTAGGTTTGGAGTGTCTATGGGACTCCCGTGGGGAGAGGTTATATCAGACTGGAGCACCAGAGAGAAGCCAAGGCTGATAATTTAGATGAAAAGACAGCATGATATTTTAAGCCCTGAAACTGGATAATATCACCTGTAGAAAGACTATATAGAGATAAAAGAGGTGGGGAACAAGTAAAAGCTGCAGGATACTCCTAAATTTAGAGTCAAACTTAGAGCAGAAAATACTAGCAAAGGGGACTGAAAAGAGATGGCCAACTGAGATTTAAAGGCAAGTGAAAGTGTGTTGTGTGTACATTTATCATCTCATGGCACAGGAAAAACGTGATTTAAGGAGAAGGAAGAGATCCAATGGGTTCTATATCACGAAGATATTGAGATAAGAACCAAGATGGATTTGCAGCCACTGCATTTGCAGCCTTGAGGTCATAAGCATCCTCAGGAAAATGCACCATGGGTCAGTGCCAAGGGCTGGAGTCAATACAGACTGGACTCAGGAGAAAAAGTGAAGCAAGGAGTCTAAGGGAGCAAACACAGACAACTCCTTCCAAAATCTGGCTGCAAATTCTTTTCACAGAAAGAATTCTCTTAGGAGAAATAGGGTTAACACCGGAGAGGAATATAGTCCAAGGATCTTTTTGGTTGTTTGCCGAGACCAGCTTGGTCAGGGAGATCCTAACCCAGCAGCGCTAGAGGAATTAAAGACACACACACAGAAATATAGAGGTGTGAAGTGGGAAATCAGGGGTCTCACAGTCTTCAGAGCTGAGAGCCCCGAGCAGAGATTTACTCACATATTTATTAACAGCAAACCAGTCATTAGCATTGTTCCTATAGATACTAAATTAACTAAAAGTATCCCTTATGGGAAACGAAGGGATGGGCTGAATTAAATGAATAGGTTGGGCTAGTTAACTGCAGCAGGAACACCCCGTTAAGACACAGTTCGCTCATGCTAATTGTTTGTGGCTTAAGAATGCCTTAAACGGTTTTCCGCCCTGGGGGGGGCCAGGTGTTCCTTGTCCTCATTCCCATAAACCCACAACTTTCCAGCTTGGGCATTAGGGCCATTATGGACATGCCATAGTGCTGCAGAGATTTTGTTTATGGCCAGTTTTTTGGGGGGGTTTGCTCCCAACAGTTGTTTTTTGGGGATGGTTTTTATTTTGTTTTTGTTTTGTTTTGTTTTATTTTTTTGTTTGTTTTTGAGACAGACTCACTGTCGCCCATGCTGGAGGGCAGTGGTGCGATCTCAGCTCACTGCAACTTCCGCCTTCAAGGGTTCAAGAGGTCTTCCTGCCTCAGCCTCCCAAATAGCTGGGATTACCAGTGTGCGCCATCACACCCGGCTAATTTTTGTATTTTTAGTAGAGATGGGATTTCACCATGTTGGCCAGTCTGGTCTCAAACTCCTGGCCTCAAGTGATCCACTTGCCTCAACCTCCCTAAATGGTGGGATTACAGGCGTGAGCCACTGCACCCAGCCAAGAATAGTTTCTTTTTATAGGGAGGGGATAGGATAATGTTTATGTCATAGTGAGAATGATCTAGTAGAAATAAAATCTTGAGGGTTCGGTTTTGGCAGAAAATGGAAGGACAAATGCAGGGGGAAGGTTTGTGGGAAGGTGAGAGGGCATCCCCGGCCCATGTAGGGAAGGAAATTATTGGAAAGAACAAGAAGTCTTTATTCACAGTGACAGGGGCAGGTAGACTGAGGGTCAGGGGAGAAAAGGTTGAAAATTTCACATCTAGTTATTACCATTTTCTCATTATAATGTCAGTCAACGGCATCTGCTAGGAGTGGGAAAAACACAGTAAATGAGGTATTTTTTGGAGAAAGCAGGACTGAAATAATTAAGGTGTGGGATAGCAAGCGCGCTGGAGAAGTAGAGTAACCTAATGAGGAACCGCTGAGTTTTCATTTGACATCTATGGTCATAAATTCAATTGCAACCCTCAATAATCGTGCAAGTCACTTCCCCTCTCTGAGCCGTACTTCCCTACATATTATGCAAGGACGGCACTTGTCCCAAAGCAAGGATGTTGTAATCAGAGATGATAAAATATACAGTGACTGGCACATATTAAGGACTCACCAAATAGTAGCCCTCATAATCAGTACAGGTATCACCTGTGGTTCACGGTTCTTCTCCTTATGTTACAACTAGGGTGGACCTAAAACTTTGCAATTTTTGCCTTGTTAATCTATCCCCACCTGTCATTTCATAATCATCCTTCCTTGTTGTATCAACATTTTTTTTGTTGTTTTTTTGAGACGGAGTCTCGCTCTTTTGCCCAGGCTGGAGTACAGTGGCACAATCTGGGCTCACTGCAACCTCTACCTCCCGGACTCAAGTGATTCTCCTGCCTCAGCCCCCCAAGTAGCTGGGATTACAGGCACCCGCCACCATGCCCAGCTAATTTTCGTATTTTTAGTAGAGGCAGGGTTTCACCATGTTGGCCAGGCTGGTTTCGAACTCGTGACCTCAAGTGATCCACCTGTCTTGGCCTCCCAAAGTGCTAGGATTACAGGTGTGAGCCACCACGCCCAGCCTGTATCAACATTTTAAAATGAATTTGAGATTATGGATAGATCATGTCTTCTAAGTGCCTCGTAGAATGTTTGGAGGGTGGATAGAGAAAATCTGAGTCTGTTGAGGAACTATGGGGTGGAAAAGGGTTCACAGCACAATTCTGTTGTAATCAGTCTGGCTGAGCTCCAATTCTGGCTCTACCTCTTTCTACCTGGGAACGTTGAACAATTAACATAGCCCATCTAAGCCCATCTTAACTTCCTTGTCTGTACAATGGTTATACTAATTATTAGGTTGCTGCAAAAGTAATTGCTGTATTTGCTATTATTTTCAACGGCAAAAGCCGCAGTTACTTTTGCACCAACCTAATATCACTAAGATTAGTCAATATTCACCGTGTCTCAGGGTGTGCTCAGTGCTTACACATGTTAACACAGCCCAACCACACATCCTGTGAGAGGCGTCGTTACGGCTAAAGGAGAAGCTCTTGGCGTGTGGATAATGTTCATACGTAGAAGCAACTATTGCTCTGAGCATCGTTCTTGTCCTGACCTTGAGCTTCATAATGGATTGAGCCCCAGGACACAGCACACAGCCTGGTGAGGGCCAAGAGTTCCCATGTGTCATAGATGTACTCAGTCTAGCCTAAAAGATTTCCATGTCTATTCTCACTTAATCTTCACCCGAAAGTCAGACTTCACCATAAAATTGTCCTCGTTCTGCAGAGCAGAAAACTGAGGCTTAAAGAGATATCACTAAGAACTCATAGTGAGGAGACATCACAGATGAGATTAGAAGAGAGATCTAGCTGACTCCAGAGTCCAGTAATTTTTTTTTTTTTTTTAAGACAGAGTCTCGCTCTGTCTCCCAGGCTGGAGTGCAGTGGCACGGCTCACTGCAACCTCCGCCTCCCAGGTTCAAGCGATTCTCCTGCCTTAGCCTCCCAAGTAGCTGGGACTACAGGCGCCCGCCACCAGGCCTGGCTAATTTTTTGTATTTTCAGTAGAGACGGGGCTTCACCATATTGCCCAGGGTGGTCTGGAACTCCTGACCTCAGGCAATCCGCCCTCCCTGGCCTCCCAAAGTGTTGGGGTTACTGGCGTGAACCACTGCACTCGGCCGAGCCCAGTATTCTTTATAACAGTGACTCTCAGTTGGGGGTGACTTTGCCTCTGAGGGGACCTTTGACAATGTTTATGGAACCTGTTGATTGTTATTTCTGGAGAAGGAGTTGCTACTGGTATCTGTGGATAGAGGCCGGGGTGCTGCTAAACATCCTACTGTGTCCAGAACGGTCCGCCACAACAAAGAATTACCCAGACCCACATGTCAATGGTGCCACGGTTGAGAAACCCTGAGCTACATTAAATAATGTCCCATGGAAGAAGACCTCAGTGAAACTCACTGGTAATAGCAGGAGGAAAGAGGGAACTAAGTGAAAGGAGGAAGGCTAAAAATCATCAGACTGGGGCATAGCCCTATCCTAGTAATCTTGGGGGACCCCTTTCAAAGGCAGGACTTCCGTATGCAAAGGCAGTGGCTCTGGAGTTGTTCATCTTGGTTTCCATATCTTGCTGCCTCCACTGACTGGCTGGGCATGATGCTGAAAAACTACAGGAGTCCCCAGGCCACGAATTCCCTCGGATGTGACGGCTGTTTCACAATGTTATGAGCATTAGATATGAACAAGTGCTAGGGAATTGCTATTTCTCTTAAAGATGCTGAATAGCCCAGTCTGAGCTGATTCTCAGATTCTCATGGCCATAACAAATCATCCTGGCTTTTATACAAACAGATTCTAGAGTGAGATTTATGGATATAATTGTTTTTCATTTTCTTTGTAAGTTCAGGGGTTTATGTGCAGGTTTGTTATATAGGGAAACTTGTATCCTGGTGGTTTATTGTACAGATCATTTCATCACTGAGGTATTAAGCCTAATACCCACTACTTATTTTTCCTGATCCTGTCCCTCTTCCCACCCTCCACCTTCTGGTAGGCCCCAGTGTTTTCCTCTTTGCATCCATGTGTTCTCATCATTTACCTCTCATTTATAAGCGAGAACATGTGGTATGTGGTTTTCTGTTCCTGTATTAGTTTGCTAAGGATAATGAATACAATTTTAACAGGCAGCCTGGATGTTTCTGGTAAAGTCCACCGACCACAGCATAAGAAAATGTGCTCAAGTGGGCCGGGCGCGGTGGCTCACGCCTGTAATCCCAGCACTTTGGGAGGCCGAGGCAGGCGGATCAGGAGGTCAGGAGATCGAGACCATCCTGGCTAACACGGTGAAACCCCGTCTCTACTAAAAAAAAAAAGTACAAAAAATTAGCCGGGCATGGTGGCGGGCACCTGTAGTCCCAGCTACTCAGGAGGCTGAGGCAGGAGAATGGCATGAACCCGGGAGGCGGAGCTTGCAGTGAGCCAAGATCGTGCCACTGCACTCCAGCCTGGGCCACAGAGTGAGACTCTGTTTCAAGGAAAAAAAACAAAAAAACAAAAAAACAACAAGAAAATGTGCTCAAGTGGCATGGGACTTTGTGTTGAATTGGATACAAAAATTACAGATGTGACCCGGACCAGAGGCAGGCACTACATGTTTTGGATTTTTGTTCTTAAAAGAGAAAAAAAAACAACAAAACTTGATCTGAGAAGTTCTGCAGGTTATATTCTTACAATGTTATTGTCCACAACTCAGTCACATGTCCACTGCTAAAGCAATCCCTTGCAAAGTAAAAGGAATTCTCGTTAGTGTTAATTAAACTAGTCAAGATGTACTCCCAACATGGAGAAAGGACACCTTCTCTTCAGGGTGAGTAACTAAACACACGATTGTGGTTTTTTGGGCAGAGAAGAATGGGGAACAGTTGCTGGGTGGGCAACCAGCAATATCTGTCAAGAGTAAGGGTTTGGAAGTCAGACCAAGCTGAACTGAAGTCCTTAATCTATTATCTACTACCTAAGTGACCTTCAACACATTTCACAATTGCCCTGAGCTTTAATTTCTTCTAATGAAAACTAGAAGTAATGAATATTACACAGCTATTACGTAAGCCAAACTGGATCCCATATGTAGTAATTAACACAATGCATAGTCTCTATTACAAGTATTAATATGGCTTATTATTCTCATAGTCTGTATCCCACAGACACCAAAGCTATACAAATCGGTACTGATTATTTGCATTCCAGAGATGAGCTCCACATCAAGCAGGGACAGGAAAAAGCAGAGGGTAGAAAGTAGAGATAGAACTCTCTTTGCTGACTTCCTCTAGTGCAGAATCCTCAGGATATAACATACTACTACATATTACCGGTGACTTCTCAAGATTCTCTTCAACAATAACCTCAAGCCAAACCCTTCAACTTTATCTTGAGTACTAGCCAAGCAATAGGTCAAGGGTTCTCACATCTGTGAGGGTCAGGAGTTGGGAGACTGGAAGAACCTGGGGCTGAAAGAGGTTGCAGAGCTTGCCAGCATGTTTGCATTGAGTGATGGGAGATACAGATGTGAACCTTCTGACTCTGAGTCTTATGCCTTCCTCACAATGCTGAGGCTGCCTATGCTCGATTTTCCATTGTCCGTACAACATAAGATCAGTATTTTTGCTGGTGGACAGAGCCTTGTAATCCTCTTGGTGAAGTGATCAGCCCGATAAGTGAAGTGCATATTGATAATGATGGGAATATGGAGGACTATCCCTTCCCAAAGGAGCATCCAGGAGAATGCCAATTCCATAGCACCATTGTCAACAAGGCTTAGTAGATAGAGTGGGTCTCCTGGTAGGAGTGGGAGATTTAGTGGAAGTTGATGTGAGCTATAAATACAGATGCTGTAAGATGGTTCCACAGCTGAGAAATGGCCATTTTTGGAATGTTTCAGGTGCGGGCAAGATGGAAACCAACCTCTCCACTCCTCTGAATGAGCATGAAGAAGCGTCCTATGAGTCTGCTGGCTACACTGTTCTGCAGATCCTCCCGTTGGTGGTGCTTGGGGTCACCTTTGTCCTCGGGGTCCTGGGCAATGGGCTTGTGATCTGGGTGGCTGGATTCCGGATGACACGCACAGTCACCACCATCTGTTACCTGAACCTGGCCCTGGCTGACTTTTCTTTCACGGCCACATTACCATTCCTCATTGTCTCTATGGCCATGGGAGAAAAATGGCCTTTTGGCTGGTTCCTGTGTAAGTTAATTCACATCGTGGTGGACATCAACCTCTTTGGAAGTGTCTTCTTGATTGGTTTCATTGCACTGGACCGCTGCATTTGTGTCCTGCATCCAGTCTGGGCCCAGAACCACCGCACCGTGAGTCTGGCCATGAAGGTGATCATCGGACCTTGGATTCTTGCCCTAGTCCTTACCTTGCCAGTTTTCCTCTTTTTGACTACAGTAACTATTCCAAATGGGGACACGTACTGTACTTTCAACTTTGCATCCTGGGGTGACACCCCTGAGAAGAGGAAGAATGTAGCCATTACCATGCTGACAGCCAGAGGGATCATCCGGTTTGTCATTGGCTTTAGCACGCCGATGGCCATTGTTGCCATCTGCTATGGGCTCATTGCAGCCAAGATCCACAAAAAGGGCATGATTAAATCCAGCCGTCCCTTACGGGTCCTCACTGCTGTGGTGGCTTCTTTCTTCATTTGTTGGTTCCCCTTTCAACTGGTTGCCCTTCTGAGCACTGTCTGGCTCAAAGAGATGTTGTTCGAGGGCAAGTACAAAATCATTGATATCCTGGTTAACCCAACGAGCTCCCTCGCCTTCTTCAACAGCTGCCTCAACCCCATGCTCTATGTCTTTGTGGGCCAGGACTTCCGAGAGAGACTGATCCACTCCCTGCCCACCAGTCTGGAGAGGGCCCTGTCTGAGGACTCAGCCCCAACCAATGACACGGCTGCCAATTCTGCTTCACCTCCTGCAGAGACTGAGTTACAGGCAATGTGAGGATGGGGTCAGGGTTATTTTGAGTTCTGTTGATCCTACCCTAATGCCAGTTCCAGCTTGATCTACCTTTGAGTCATATTGAGGCATTCAAGGATGCACAGTTCAAGTATTTATTCAGGAAAAATGCTTTTGTGTCCCCGATTTGGGGCTAAGAAATAGACAGTCAGGCTACTATAATATTAGTGTTATTTTTGGTTTTTTTGACTTCTGCCTATACCCGGGTAAGTGGAGGCGGGAAACAGAAGAGAAAGAGTGGTGGGGATTTGTAAGACTTAGATGAGATAGCGCATAATAAGGGGAAGACTTTAAAGTACAAAGTAGAATGTTTGCTGTAGGTTTTTTATAGCTATTTTTAAAAATCAGACTATGGAAGTTTTCTTCTATTTTTAGTTTGCTAAGAGTTTTCTGTTTCTTTTTCTTACATCGTGAATGGACGTTGTATTTTATCAAATGCAGTTTCTACATGTATTAAGTTGGTCATATTCTTCTTCTTCTTTTATGTAAATCATCATAAATAATGTTCATTAAGTTCTGAATGTTAAACTACTCTTGAATTCCTGGAATAAACCACACTTAGTCCTGATATACTTTAAATATTTATATCTCACAAGAGTTGGTTAGAATTTCTGTGTTTATGTTTATATAAAAATGGTTCTGTTATTTCACTTTTTCTACTGTCCTTGCTAAGTTTTACATCAAACTTGTAATGGTCTCTTAAAAGGAATTGAGAAGTAATTCCTCTGATTCTGTTTTCTGATGTTATGTCTTCATTAAATATTCAGAAAAACTCACCAGTGAAGCCAACTTGGTCTTGTGTTTTCTTTCTGGGAAGATTTTTAATAACAGGTTTGTTTTCTTTAACAGTCATTAGACTCTTCTGTTTTTTTGTTTTTTGTTTTTTCCTATCTGTCAGTTTTGGTAAACTGTGAGTTTTAAGGAATTTGGCCATTTCATTCAAACTGTCAAACTCATCAGCATGAAATAGTATAATAACTGTTTAAAAGTTATAAAACAGTATGAAACTTGGCCGGGCGCGGTGGCTCATGCCTGTAATCCCAGCACTTTGGGAGGCTGAGGCAGGCGGATCACCTGAGGTCAGGAGTTCGAGACCAGCCTGGCCACCATGGTAAAACCCCGGTTCTACTTAAAATACAAAAATTAGCCAGGCATGGTGGTGGTACACACCTGTAATCCCAGCTACTTGGGAGGCTGAGACAGGAGAATTGTTTGAACCCAGGAGGTGGAGGTTGCAGTGAGCCAAGATTGTGCCATTGCACTCCAGCCTGGGGAACAAGAGTGAGACTTTGTCTGAAAAAAAAAAAGCATCAAACTTGAAATGCTTTCTTTTATTTATTGATTGATTTCTGATTTTTGTTCTTCTTCTTCTTGTTATTATCCTAGAGCACAGCCTTTGGAGGTATGATTTCTTTTAAACAATGAAAATGTAAGCTCTCTGAAGTCAGGGATTTTGGTCTGTATGGTTTGCTGATTGAACCTCATCCTCTATGTTTAAAATACTGTCTGATACGTAACAGACATTCATTAAATATTCATTGAATAAATGAATCAATAAACAATAGTATCACCTAGGTGTCAAGTGAGAGCTTTTCATATCAAATCAAAATTATCTCCAATCCTCATTACACGAACCAGACCATGTCCAGTAAACACCCATCCTCAAGCACACAATATTTAGAAATTCTCATGTGGTTTACTTTTTTATGAATTTCTGGTTTTGAGCTTCTGCTTTAAGGAAAGTACCGTTGCTAACTGTTGCCTCACGCCTTTGTTTTGAAATCAATCCACAAGAGTACTCAGCCCTTTACTTTGCTTTCAGGAAATAACCACTTAGAAATGGTCCTTCGGTGCGGAACATACCTTCCGGATGCGCTAGCAAAAGACACAACTCTACGCGAATATGAGGCAGTCCTGTTATCAGCGTCCTCACTCACTCCACTGTTTTTACTCAGTCACATTTCCTCTCGTTTTCCCTCCTGTTTCCATTAAAGTTATTTGCATTTCCAACATTTCCAAAGCAGAGAAGTTTACTTAGTTCATTTGCATTCTTTTTTTTTTTTTTTTTTGAGACGGAGTCTCGCTCTGTTGCCCAGGCTGGAGTGCAGTGGCGGGATCTCGGCTCACTGCAAGCTCCACCTCCCAGGTTCACGCCATTCTCCTGCCTCAGCCTCCCGAGTAGCTGGGACTACAGGCGCCCGCCACCGCGCCCGTCTAGTTTTTTGTATTTTTTAGTAGAGATGGGGTTTCACTGTTTTAGCCAGGATGGTCTCGATCTCCTGACCTTGTGATCCGCCCGTCTCGGCCTCCCAAAGTGCTGGGATTACAGGCTTGAGCCACCGCGCCCGGCTTTCATTTGCATTCTTGACTCCTATAAATGCTTTCCAGTTCCTAAGAAAAGTATACCCTTTAATGCCCAACTAAGTTGTGGTCAAAGAAAATAAAGAACAAGGAGAAAATGCAAGAAGGAAAAACCAGGAACCAAGCACAGCATATGACCTTGAGACAGGAGAATTAGGGCTTCTGGATTAGCTAATTGACAGCCTTCCTCCACTGCCAGGAGAGAGGAGTCTTACTTTCCTTCCCACTGGCCTTGGTTAATTGCAGTGGAACAGGGCCTGCTGCATCCTCCCCATTTTTCTTTTCTTCACTGGAAGTTGTCACTGTGGATTCTCAGTTCCCATTGCACCCTTGAATATTGGGG
The DNA here is from genome assembly GCF_000951045.1 of Mandrillus leucophaeus. Lineage (NCBI taxonomy): Eukaryota > Metazoa > Chordata > Mammalia > Primates > Cercopithecidae > Mandrillus > Mandrillus leucophaeus. The sequence goes on along the minus strand of NW_012108030.1, from coordinate 905,228 downwards.
TCTTCAGAAGCTGAGGATTCTTGGTGTTTATGGGACATTCGCCACCAATAAACATTTCTAGACTTGCTTGAATCTGGAAGTCCAAAATAAAACTCTGGGGATAGTGCCCATAGGAAGAACAAGAGCACTTTTTCTGTTTGGGGAGAAGAGTGTAGAGAATGTTGAGTATCCAAAGGTGTAAGCTCCCCTGGAGACTGGCAGCTGCCTACCCAATATTCTTCCCCCTACTTTATTAACAAATGTGGGCAGCAATTCATTTAGCTAAAATAATCATTTTCTCAGTCATCCTTCCAGTCAGATGTGGGTAAATTCCAAGCAATAAGATACAAAAATAGTATCATATTAGTACATAAGGGGCTGCCTCATTATTTTATTAGCAGAGTGTTTATTGATTGATTGGTTGATTGATTGAGACAGGGTTTCATTCTGTCACCTAGGCTGGAGTGACGGCTCATTGCAGCCTTGACTTCCCAGGCTTAGGTGGTTCTCCCACCTCAGCCTCTTGAGTAGCTGAGACTGCAGGCTTGTGCCACCATGCCCAGCTAATTTTTGTATTTTTTGTAAAGACAGTGTTTCACCAAGTCACCCAGGCTGGTCTTGAACTCCTGAGCTCAAGCAATCCTCCTGCCTTGCCCTCCTAAAGTGCTAGGATTATAGGCATGAGCCACCGTGCCTGGCCTAGAGTTTATTTTTTAGGGCAATTTTAGCTTCACAGCAAATTGGGAAGAAAATACAGAGATTTCCCATAAACCCACTGCCTCCACGCATGCACAACTCCTCTCATTATCAATATCCCCCACCAGAGTAATACATTTCTCACAGTTGCTAGACCTACATAGATACATCATTAATCCAAAGCCCACAGTTTCCATTAGGGTTCATTCTTGGTGTTTTACATTCAGTGGGTGATATGGTTAGGCTTTCCATCCCCACCCAGATCTCATCTTGAATTGTAATCCTCATCATCCCCACGTGTCAAAGAAGACAGCAGGTGGAGGTAATTGAATTACTGGGGCAGTTTCATGATGGTCTTGTGGTAGTGACTGAGTTCTCATGAGATCTTGATGGTTTTATAAGGGGCTCTTCCCCCTTCGCTGGGCAATTCTGCTTCCTGCTGTCTTGTGAAGAAGGTGGCTTCTTTCCCTTCGCCTTCTGCCATGACTGCAAGTTTCCTGAGGCCTCCCGAGCCATGCTGAACTCTGAGTCAATTAAACCTCTTTCCTTTCTCAATTACCCAGTCTCAGGCAGTTCTTTCTAGCAGTATGAAAACAGACTAATACAGTGGGTTTGGACACATGTATAATGACCTGTATTCACCATTACAGTATCATACAGACTCATTTCATTGCCCTAAAAATCCTCTGTGCTCTGCCTATTCACCCCTCCCTCCTCCCCATCCCCAGGAAACCACTGATACTTTCTTTGTGTTGATAGTTTTTTCCTGTTCCCAGATGTCATATAGTAGAAATCATGCATTATGTAGCCTTTTACGATTGGCATCTCTCATTTAGTTAGGATGCATTTGGTTTCCTCCATGTCTTTTCATAGACTGATAGCTCATTTCTTTTTAGAATTGAATAATGTCCACTCTCTGGATGAGCCATCATTTATATATCCATCCACCTACTGAAAAACATCTTGGTTGCTTCCCAATTGGGCAATTATAAATAAAGATGCTATAAACATCCACGTGCAGGTTTTTATGTGGACAGAAGTTTATAATTTGTTTGGATAAATACCAAAGAACATGACTGCTGGATTGTATGGTAAGCCTATGTTTAGTTGCATGGGAAACTGCCAAACGCTCTTCCAAGGTGGCTGTATCATTTTGCCTTTCCATCAATAATGAATGAGGATGTTTCATGTCTTTGCCAGCATTTGGTTTGGTCAGTGTTCTGGATTTTCGCCATTTCTAATAGGTAGAAATGGCCAAAGATAGGTAGAAATGGCGAATAATAGGTAGATTTTGGCCAAAGATACCAGGGTGGTATCTCATTGTTTTAACTTGCATTTCCCTGATGATATGTGATGTGGATCACCCTCTCATATGTTAACCTGGCATCTGTATATCTTCTTTCTTGAGGTGCCTGTGAAGGGCTTGGCCCATTTTTAAAATGGGCTTTCTGTATTCTTATTGTTGAGTTTTAGGGGTTCTTTGCATATTTCGGATAACAGTCTTTCATCTGATATGTCTTTTGCAATACTCCCACACAGAGCAGATTTTTTTTTTTTTTTTTTTTGAGACAGAGTCTCACTCTGTCACCCACACTGGAATGCAGTGGCACCATCACAGCTCACAGCAGCCTCAACCTCATGATCTCAAGTGATCCCCCCACTTCTTCCTCCCGAGTAGCTAGGACTACAGGTATGCACCACTATGCCCAGCTAATCA
>NW_012108030.1:897709-901846 GCF_000951045.1 Mandrillus leucophaeus | reverse complement strand
GATATATATATATATATATATATATATATATCAGGTTGTACTCTGCAACCCTGCTATAATCACTTATTACTTCCAGGAATGTTTGTTGTCCATTCTTTTGGATTTTCTGCATAGATGATCATGTTGGTTTTGAACAAAATAGGTTTTTTTTTCTTCCTTTCCAATACGCATACCTTTTTAGTTTGTTTCTAATTGAATTAGCTAAGACTTCAGCAATGCTGAAAACCAATGTGAGAGAAGACACCTTGCCTTCTTCCTGTCCTTAGTGGAAAAGCTTCAAGTTTCCCACTGTTAAGTATAATGTTAGCTGTAGGATTCTTTTGTAGGCATTATTTATCAAATTGAGGAAGTTTCTCTTTATTCCCAGATTACTGAGCATTTTTAAAAATTATGAATGGGTGTTGAATTTTGTCAAATACTTTTTCTGCCTCTACTGATATAACTATGTGGTTTTCTCATTAGTCTGTTGATGTAATTGATTATATTAATTAATGTTTGAAATTTGAACTAGACTTGCATACCTGGCATGAATAATTTTTATACTTTGTTTTATACCTTAGACTATCATAGTTTAGACATTTTCGGGTTTGATTTGCTAATAGGTTTTTGAGAATTTTTGCATCTGTGTTCATGAGAGTTATTGGTCTGTAGTTTTGTTTTCTTGTAATGTCTTTAAATGGATTGGTTATTGGGGTGATTATGGATTTATTGTGAGTTAGAAAGTGTTCCTTCTGTCTCTATATTCTCAAAGATCCTCATTCTTTTTAATTTTTGCATTGTATTTTATTGGATGAATGTAACAAAATTTAATCTGACCTGTCACATATGAATGAACATTAAAATTGCTTTTGATCTTTTGCTCATTACCAAAAAAATGCTATAATGAATACCTGTGCACACACACATTCCTTTGCACGACTGTGGGTTTGTCTGTAGAAAAAAAATTAAAATAGTTTGTAACCTAAGTGTCTATCAATAGATGAATGAACAAAAAAATATGGTTCATATACATAATGGAGTACTATTCTGCCATGAAAAATAATGAGACTCTGTCATTTGCAACAACATAGATGGAACTGGAGTTCATGATGTTAAGTGAAATCGATCAGGCACAGAAAGACAAACTTTGCATGCTCTCACTTATTTGTGGGAGCTAAAAATCAAAACATTTGAACTCATGGATATAGAGAATAGAAGGATGGTTACCAGAAATTGTGAGGGTAGCAGGGGTCGAGGGAGAGGTGGGGATGGTTAATGGGTACAAAAAGAATAGAAAGAACGAATGAGACCTAGTATTCAACGGCAATGGCACAATAGAGTGAATATAGTCAATAATAATTTAATTGTATATATATTTAAAACTAAAGGAGCATAATTGGACTCTTTATAATCCAAAAGATAAGTATTTGAGGGAATGGATACCCCATTTTCCATGATGTGATTATTACACATTGCACGTCTGATATCAAAGTACCTCATGTACCCCGTAAATATATGCAACTATTATGTACCCACAAAAATTAAAAATTAAAAAAAGTAATACTAAAAAAAAGTTTGTAGTTTAATTGATTTCTCTGCTTTTATCTACTATCAGAGCTATAAAGCCCATTGCCACATCTTAGGAAGACAACTTTTCTGAAAAACGAATAGTGATCTATTTCTTGACATGAGTGGGAGTACATAAGCATTTTGTTTTACACAAATATATTAATCTTCACGTTTATCTTTTTCTCATTGTGTGTGGGGGGGCGGGGTGTTGTTACAGTCCACATTTTAAAAGCTAACAGAAATAAGTCAGCTGTATGCAGCGGCTCATGTCTGTAATCCCAGCACTTTGGGAGGCCGAGGTGGGAGAATTGCTTGAGCCCAGGAGTTCGAGACCAGCCTGGGAAACATAGTGAGATCTCGTCTCTACTGAAAATACAAAAATTACCTGGGCGTGGTGGTGCGTGCCTCTAGTTCCAGCTGAGGGGCTGGGGCTGAGGTGGGAGGATCGCTTGAACCCGGGAGGCGAAGGCTGCAATGACTGTGCCACTGCACTCCAGCCTGGGTGACACGGCGAGACCTTGTCTCAAAAAAAAAAAAAAAAAAGGAAAAAATGAAAACTAAGTCAATCGAATTCTGGTCCCCTTTTCTTTATACCGGTAAAGTTTCATAGCTCCTGAAATTAGGCTGCTTGAAGCAGGACACCATTCATAAAGGTGCTGCAATTCTCTAAATTCATACTTGCTAGACAGGGAGAACTCAGGGTCAAAGGCAGCAGGAGGAAGCCATCCCCGGCACGACTGGCCCCGGTCTCCACTGCTCGTGAAAACGAACTCATTAGAAATCGAGCTCCATCTTGTGGCAGCTAAAAGAAAAAACAAGGAAATGCAAGTCTTGCTTCACTCTCACTTCCAAGACCGCACTGGGAGAGAACCCTTGGAAAGCTTGATTATTTCTGGGCTAGCTCGCGCAGAATAAATTTCTAAGCACATCTTTACAAGTAACTTTGTTTTTTCAATACAGGAAGTCCCCTTCATTCCAAAATGTACATTCCAGAGACGGTGGAGGCTGGAGATCTCTCCTGTATCTCATCCCATTCTGAGTTACCAGTGCCATTATACAAAAGAAAATCTGTGTAAATGCTTCATGCCCTTAAGATGCTGGGGAAGGTTCAACTGTGATTCCATTTTATCTTTCTCTCTCATACCTCCTTCAGCTCCAAACACCATCTAGCTAACTGCTTCCCAAATGTTGACCTACACTGATGCTGTTTCATCAGAATCAATTGGGGAGGTGTTTTTTATTTGTTTGTTTTAGTATGGGTTAGGTCACTGCAACATCAAAGCATCTTCATTTACAAAGTTTGGAGCAGAGCACAATAATCTGTATTTAATCACAGATTAACTTTGTTCCCTTTGTGTAGTCCCTGGTAAACTGTAATGTGCAATCAGATTCCCCTGTTTGTTTTGTTTTGTTTTGTTTTGTTTTGTTTTTGAGTCAGGGTCTTGCTCTGTCGTCAAGGCTGGAGTGCAGTGGTGCGATCATGGCTCACTGCAGCCTCAACCTCCCTAGCTCAAGCGATCCTCCCACCTCTGTCTCCTGAGTAGCTGGGATTACAGGCACCCCACCACCACGCGGGGCTTATTTCTCTCTCTCTCTTTTTTTTTTTTTTTTTTTTGTAGAGACAGGGTTTCGCCAGTTTGCCCAGGCTGATCTTGAACTCCTGAACTCAAGTGATCTGCCTGCCTCCGCCTCCCAAAGTGCTGGGATTACAGGTGTGAGCCACTGTGCCCAGCAATGATTCCCTTGCTTTCTAGCGGTTGAATAAATGCTCTCTTAACTAGAGGACATAATAAGAACTAATATTAGACCATGAGAATTAGAACTAATGTTATTAGTACCTAATAAGTTCTAATTATTTTTATTTATCTATGGAAACTGTGTACTTATGAACTGTGTTTTGAAATGCCAATAATGTCTGCCTATTTTCTCATTGAAATAATAAGGCTTTATATTTTGCTCCATTTAAAAACTGTCATATTACTTTTATCCCTTCTGTACTTTCTATTAAAAATCACATATTCTGAGAAAAAACAGAGGAATGATAAAACATTACCTAAAATAAATGAGTAGGTATTGAGAGGAAGAGATGGAGGTGGTGTCTCTCTCTCTCTCGCTACTGTATCATTAAATTTTATTTCATTATTGCCATATGTGTATATATATATTCTCTAATCTAAGTAAAAAAAAAAAACTACTTGTAGAACACACCTCCTCCTGAACGTTACAATCAATCTCTGCTCTCCTTGACAGCAAATTCAAGGGCCACTTCCACTTCAGTTCTCTACTTCCTCATTTCACATTTTCACAACAACCCATTCTATATGGGTTCATTTCCTGATTAGTGCACTGGGACTACTCTTACTATGGACAACAGTGACATCTGTTGCCATGTTACCGCACTGCAGGTTCAGACATTCAGAGCTTGGCTCAGACTCCAACGGGGCGGAGGGTGGGGGCTGTCTCTTATACACATCTAGATGTGTATAAGAGACAGGTCCATTGATGACCCCTCCCAAATCTCCATCATAATCCACAACCTCTTCTCAGAAGAAGTCCTGACTGGTATCTACCTCCCTTCTCTGCATCTCA
>NW_012108030.1:886190-897659 GCF_000951045.1 Mandrillus leucophaeus | reverse complement strand
GGGTGGGGGGGAACTCTACCATCGGTCAGGTAACAGTGGAATCTTAAGACCCTAAGCATATACGACTCAGTTGACCAGTCCTTTCATCTGTAAATATATAATGCTCCTGGCGACATCACACGTGTTTGGTTTTCATCCCACCTCAGTCACTTCTCTTTCTCGATTTCTTTGACTGGTTCTTTTCTGACTTTTAAATATTGGTGTAGCTGAGGGCTCAATTCTAGACCCCTCATCTATTTGTGTCAATGCAGTCAGCCTAGGTAATGTGTTCCTGTAACTTGAAATCCCACCTGTCCATTGATGACCCCTCCCAAATCTCCATCATAATCCACAACCTCTTCTCAGAAGAAGTCCTGACTGGTATCTACCTCCCTTCTCTGCATCTCAACTTGAAAATCTAACTGAAGTATTTTATGTGGCATGACCAAAACAGAACTATCAATCTGATTCTTCCAAAAAAACTGATTGCTATGTTTTCCACATCATTTCCAAATTTAGAAAAAGCTACCACCTTCTACCTAATATCTTAAGTACCAAATATGAGTTATTCCTGATTCTTTTACTGTCATCTATCACCAAATCACATTGATTCTATGTCAGAAACATCGACCAAATCTGTGTGTTTCTTTTCTATGCACTGCTATCACATGACTCCAATCCACCTCCATCTGGATGACTAATTCCTCTTTCTGCTTCCACTCTTGCTTCATAACAATCCATCTTTACAAACCTTTTTCATAGTGTAAGTATCATCATGCTCCTCCCCTGATTAACACCCTCTAATAGCTTTCTATTACACTAATAAAACAAACATTTAAAACCTCTCTCTAGGAAAGCCTCATATTATCTGGTTCTTGCGTATTCTGATCTTCTCTCATGTCACGTTTCTTCTCACTTATTATGATGTAACTACACTAGTAATATTTTTATTTCTCTTTTTTTGTTGTTTTTTTTTTTGAGATGGAGTCTCACTCTGTCGCCCGGGCTGGAGTGCAGTGGCACGATCTTGGCTCAATGCAACCTCTGCCACCCGGTTTCAAGCAATTCTCCTGCCTCAGCCTCCCGAGTAGCTGGGATTACAGGCGCCTGCCACTGGTCCAGCTAATTTTTGTATTTTCAGTAGAGATGGGGTTTCACCATCTTGACCAGGCTGGTTTTGAACTCCTGACCTTGTGATCCACCTGCTTCAGCATCCCAAAGTGCTGGAATTACAGGCGTGGGCCACTGCGCCCTACTTTTATTTCTCAAACACACAAAACTTACTCTTGTCTCACAATCTTTGTACTAACCACTCCTCTGCCTGGAATATTTCTTCCCTTGAACTTCTGAAACCACCTTTGCAAAATTATGACTGAGACAGTGAAAGAGATCTATCTAATTTAATCAACTCCACCTTGCTTCTAACCTCCGAGCTGTACTTGTTCATTTCTGGGTGTAGGCTGAACTAACTTTGGGAAAAACTTAGTTTGTAGTTTAAAACAAAGATGATAACAGCCCTTTCCCAAAGCAGACCTCCTTCTTGCCTGGGGACTAGATTGCCTTGTAGGACTAACATTAGCCGCAAGATTAGAAATTATGGTTAGGAGTCATGCAGCTGGAGGCTACAAGATTCTGACCCTCCCTAAACTGCTCCTAAGATCAGTGTTGGAGATATTTTGCAGACCCCACACTGGATGGATCAGCGGGCACCATCCAGACGGATAAACTGGCTCATCTGATCTTGTGGCCTCCACCCAGGAACTGACTAACCGCAAGAAGACAGTTTCAATTCCCTGTGATTTCGTCTCTGACCCAACCAATCAACACTCTTGACTCCCCAGCTTCCCCCTACCCACCAAGTTCTTCCTAAAAACTCTGCTTTCTGAATGCTTGGGGAGGCTGATTTGAGTAATAACGAAACTCCAGTCTCCTGCACAGCTGGCTCTGCATGACTTACTCTTTCTCTATTGCAATTTCCCCGCCTTGATAAATTGACTCTGTCTAGGCGGCGGGCAAGGTGAACCCACTGGGTGGTTACACTTCACATTAGCAGTTCATGTAATTCTGATTTCAGCTTACATGTCACCTCCTCAAGATATTGTTTTCCGAGCCCCTAAGATAAAGTAGCCTCTCAGGCACTCTCCATTCTAGTCCATGAAACTGTATTTATTCTCTTGATAATCTTCATTGCTGCCTTCTGTCAATCACAAAATTACCCTTTTCCCTCAATCTTTACGATCACTGATGTGAGTGCCTTTGCATCTCTCACTCTCTGTCTCTTCATCTACTGAAACAGCCTCTGCATTCACCTGCTATTCTGTGAAAGGGAGAGTAGATTTCCATCATATGATGTCTGCACCAGTTCTGGTAGAGCTTGGTAAGTCTGAGTTAGAAATTTGGAAACCACTGGAGAGTGAAGAGCAGGGTAATGTCATGATTTGATATGTTTAAAAATTTTTTTTTTACTGACTCTGAAGCTGAATAGCAACTTTCAAAAGAATAAGCATTTTCCATTTTAATGAAGTCCAATTTATACTTTTTTCTTCCATGGATTGTTTTTGGTGTCACATCTATGAACTCTCTGCTTAGCCTTAAGTCTTCACTATTTCTTCTATGTTTTCTTCTAAAAAGTTTGTAGTTTTGCATTTAATATTTAATCTGTAATCCACTTTGGATTAGCTTTTATAAAGGAGGTAAAACTTAGGTTGAGGGCTTTTTTGGTTTTTTTTTCAGACGGAGTTTCGCTCTTGTTGCCCAGGCTGGAGTGCAATGGCGCAATCTAGACTCACCACAACCTCCACCTCCCAAGTTCAAGTGATTCTCCTGCCTCAGCCTCCCAAGTAGCTGGGATTACAGGCACCCATCACCATACCTGGCTAATTTTTTTGTATTTTTAGTAGAGACGGTGTTTCTCCATGTTGGTCAGGTTGGTCTTGAACTCCCAACCTCGGGTGATCTGCCCGCCTCGGCCTCCCAAAGTGCTGGGATTACAGGCGTGAGCCATCAGGTTGAGGGTTTTTTTTAAAAAAAGGAATTGATAAGGGAGCCTTCTGCAATGACAGGAGGATTCCTGCCAGCGAGAAAAAGCTGTGCCGTGATGACTCCACCATGGTTTGAGGGAGAAAACCCATGATTTACAAGGAACAATAAACACAGCGGATGCCGCTTTTTTGAACCCCTCATTTGTGGCAATCACTGGATCACACTCTCATCATTCTCACCTCTGATCTCAACAGTGTTGACTCTACCTCATCCTCATTGTGGGACAGGAGAGGACACTAGGCCTTTGAGAGGGGAGGGGACCAGCCCAAGTCTGCAGTTCTTGAGAAGGTGGAGCTCAATTCTAGCCAAGGGTTCCATGCACCATGGAGGACCTGTCTCTTCATGTGGAGACTCATCCCTGCTCTGAAAGGTGACCACTTCCACATTACACCCATTTTCCCATTACCCGTAATAATCATTGGGGCCCTTCTGTTTTTCGTTTCAAAGCTGTGAAACTCCTCACTGATCCCCACTCATGCTTTCAAGCTGACACCTCTGCCTCCTACTTCACCAGATTTAGCCTCCTGCCAGTTCCTGCACCACTGTTCTCTGCCTTCACTTTGATATTGAGAAACAAGTGTTCCTTCCCAGGGGTTCCTCTGCTGGTTGCAAAACTCACATCCTCGTTTACTTAAGAACTTCCCTTCTTTACTTGCTCCCTGTGTCTCCTGCAGTATCAATACTTTCTCTATATTCTATCGTTCCTATTAGCACTCTGATACTCTCTGGAATCTCTTACATGTTCTCACTCATAAGTGGGAGTTGAACAATGAGAACACATGGACACAGGCAGGGGAATATCATACCCCAGAGCCTGTCAGGGCTGGGGAGCTAGGGGAGGGATAGCATTAGGAGAAATACCTAATGCAGATGACGGGTTGATGGGTGCAGCAAACTACCATGGCACGTGTATACCTATGAAACAATCCTGCATGTTCTGCACATGTACCCTAGACCTTAAAGTAAAAAAGAAAATAAAAGAAAAAAAATTTTTCTTCCACTTCACATTCTTCTTCTACTCCAAAGAGTCTATTGTACTCCAAAGGGTCTATTAAGTATGCCCTTAACAAGCTCCCCATCCCCAGAGATATGTTCTTCATCTGGCTTTTATTTTCCACCAGCTGGGTCCTTGCTCTGGGAAGTTCTAGGTCCCGGTTCCAGGAGACAGTGACTGTCATGTAATTTTCACAGCAGAAGTTACCCCAAGGGACAGGAGGAGTAAGAGAACTAAAACCAGTTGGGAAACAGGAAACAGAAGCCAGAGCTCCTTCCAATTTTTAATGGCCCTGAGAACACACCAGTATACTACTTGTTTTAATAGCATTTGTGGGTTGGGGTGGGCCCATTTAGAAACTAAAGTACCTGACTCTGTTTCTCAACCTCAGTCTTTGTGGGATGCAGAGGTTCAACCCTCTCAACCTAAAGAGCCAAGGAATCTGGGTGTCCAGGCCCCTTCTCCCTTCAAGGGTCAAGGTAAGGAGAGGAGCAAGTACTGTGATGATGTCAGAGGCACTGGAACCAGAGCAACTCCATCTTGAATAGGAGCTGGGTAAATGAGGCTGAGACCCACTGGGCTGCATTCCCAGATGGTTAAGGCATTCTAAGTCACAGGAAGAGATAGGAGGTCATAAAGACCTTGCTGATAAAACAGGTTGCGGTAAAGAAGCCAACCAAATCCCACCAAAACCAAGATGGCGACGAGAGTGACCTCTGGTCATCCTCACTGCTACACCCCCACCAGCACCATGACAGGTTGCCATGGAAACATCAGGAAGTTACCCTATATGGTCTAAAAAGGGGAGGCATGAATAATCCACCCCTTGTTTAGCATATCATCAAGAAATAACCATAAAAATGGGCAACTAGCAGCCCTCAGGGCTACTTTGTCTATGGAGTAGCCATGCTTTATTCCTTTACTTTCTTAATAAACTTGTTTTCACTTTATTCTATGGAGTCACGCTGAATTCTTCCTTGCGCGAGATCCAAGAATCCTCTTTTGGGGTCTGGATCAGGACCCCCTTCTGGTAACAGTGAGAAGAATCAGAGGGAAACATCTGGGAAGGTGAGAAGGATGGAGACCAAAACCACAGAGAGATTGAAGGGAGGCAGAGAAGTTGACAGGACAGAGCATCCACACCCAGGCACGTTGCCAAGATTAACCCCATAATTTTTGGCTCTATTGGAAGCTCATTTGTAGGTTTCCAGTGCAAAGAGGTGGTGGGCTTTCTGAAATACTAGGTTCTATCCAAGGATATCAGAGTGGTATAAAGAGAAATGGGAAGCAGAGGCAGAAATAAAGTAGTCATCCTAAAAAGCATTATTCCCAAGGCTTTGTGTCATTAAGGCTGTTTACAATTTTAAGTAGTTTAAAATTTAAAATTGCATCTAACAATGACTTAAACCAAAGACAGCATTTATGGTTTACTTTCCAAAGATTTTGCAAGTGAGTAGTACTCAGTTACGTTCTGTCTGAATAATATCATAAAAAAAAGTTTATTTTAATCTTTTCACTTTTTCATCACTAGTTTGGCGTTTTTGTTTGTTTGTTTGTTTGTTTTATTTCCTGGAAATTGCTACCTCACAGCCCCAAGATAGCGCCTGACCTCACAATACAACATCTCATGCCAGGAAGATAGGGATGAAATGAAAAAATACTGAAGATTTAGATCTGAGGTGAGATATGTTCAGATGTATTTTATAAAAATTTATTTTGGGGTCCTAATAACCAGAAACATTTTAGAAGTTCCCCAAGGAAGGAAGGGTAAGAAGTATAGATGTGTCTAAGAGGCACAAGGAAACCAAAGTATTGTGTGTGTGTGTGTGTGGTGGTTGGGAGGGGGAATTAAAATAAGGGAAATGGCAGAGGACACCATTACGCACAAAGGAGAAGGACCCAGACGTCAAGGGAAAAAAAGAGACAAAGGACCCCACAGAGACTAATTGCCAAACACATTTGCAAGTCTTTTGAAGTCTGATTGTTCTCCCTAAAACTGGGCTCCTGGATGCCTCTGCAAAACATAAGCGGCTGGGCATGGTGACTCACACCTGTAATCCCAGCACTTTAGGAGGTCGAGGTGGGTGGATCACCTGAGGTCAGGAGTTCAAGACCAGCCTGGCCAACACGGCGAAACCCCCGTCTCTACTAAAAATACAAAAATGAGCCAAGCATGGTGGCGCATGCCTGTAATCCCAGCTAGTAAGGAGGCTGAGGCAGGAGAATCACCTGAACCGGGGAGGTAGAAGTTGCAGTGAGCTGAGATCACGCCACTGCATTCCAACCTGGTTGACAGATCGAGACTCCTTTTCAAAACACAAACAAACAAACAAAAATACCAACAAAAAACCCAAAACATAAGTAGGTTTTCTTTCTTGCTACCAAATGGCCCATGATTAACAAAAACACCTAGAGGCAAGTCAACAGAAGAAGAGTCTTAAAATGAACTTTCACTCCGATGGGGCGAAACTCCATTACCAATCTGAGTAAGGCTGAAGACGAAGTGGCCTGGGGTTGACCTCAGTGGGGAAAATTTCTGCCTGTACAGCAAAAATCCCTGACTCTTTTGGCAACAGCAAGGTCTGAAACGAACTCTGTGAGTAGCAGAGACTCTCAGTAAATGACAGGGCTGTCATGGTGAAGCCAGATTGGCTGGACTGGAATCCTAGGCCTACTGTTCATGAGCTCTGTGCATGGACAGGCCAGTTAACCCTGGGGTCCCAAATATTTCCTGTAAAGGGCCAGATAGTCAATATATTACTTTCGGCAGGCCATAGGGTCTCCATCACAGCTCCTTGGCTCTGCTGTTACAGCATCAGTACAGTCACAGGCAATGCATAAATGATGAGCACTATTGTGTGCCAATAAAACTTTATTTAAATCACTATAAATGAATTTTATATAATCTGTACATTTCTCAAAACACTCTTCATTTGCTTTTCTTCAGTCAGTACGAAATGTAAAATCCATTCATGGCTCTCACGCCACGCAGAAACAGGTGTTGGGCCAGATTTGACCCCTGATTTAACAGGAGTGAATAAGTCTCCATCACTTCACCGGAAATGAGAGTAAAGGTATTCACAGAGGTCTTTTCTGGAGCAAAACAAATAAGATCAGTGATACAAAGCACTTACCATTAGTTCCAGTGGAATAAATGTTACGAATATCTTAGTAAAAACAAAAACTTCCTTATTTCCTGTTTCACATTCTCTCTGGTGAACCTATCCATGCTGAAGCAACACCTCAGCTAACATTCCCCAGATCCCCATCTCTAGCTCAGACCTGCCCCTGATGTCCAGACATATCATTTTGAGCCATCTCTCCCTTCAGGCTCATCTTCAGCATTTGATCTCATCATCTCTTCTCACACTTCTGTGTCATGGATGAAATTGTGACTCCCAAAAAATTCTTATGTTGAAGCTCTAACCCTTGGCACCTCAGAATGTGACTATATTTGGAGATAGGACGTTTAAAGAGGTAATAATCAAAGCTGAGGTCATTAGGGTAAACTCTCATTCTTTATGACCTATGTCCTTATAAAACATGGAAATTAGGACACAGACAGGCACAGAGGGAAGACCACATGAAGACATGAGGAGAAGGCGGCATTTGCAAACCAAGGAGAGAGGACTCAGGAGGAACCAACCCTGCTGACACCTTGATCTTGAAATTCCAGCTGCTAAAACTTTGAGAAGACATACTGCTATCATTTTAGCCCCCTAATTAATGGTATTTTGTTATGACCACTCTAGCGAACCAAACACTGCTTCTCCTCATAAGTTTTCATCTCAGCGATGGCCCCCAAATCCATGCAGTTACCTTGGTGCAGTGGTTTTAAAGAAAATGGCCACAAGAGTATTTGACATTTCTCCCACTGAAAGGAAGGGTCTATGCCCTCTTTTCTTGAACCTGGGTAAGGTTGGGACTACTTTGATCAATGAAATGTGGTAGAAATGACACCACATAACTTTCAAGTCTAGGTCAAAAAAGGCCATGTAGATTTTTCTGGTTCTCCTGGGACATGTGTTCTGAAGGACGGCAGCCATGATGCAGGAAATAGGATTCCCCTAAGACCGCCATGCTAAAGAGGACGCATGTAGTCCCAGCCTAGTTCCGCATTTGAGTCATTCCAACCCAGGTGTCTGACATGTGAATGAGGACCTCCAGATGACTCCAGTCTCAGCCTTGTAGTCACGCCAAAAACTTGGAGTCGTTGGTGGTAGAGACAAGTGTCACTTCTGTGCCTTATCCTAATCCCCAACACACATAATCCATAAGTGTAATAAAGCAGTTGTATATCACTATGTTTTGGGGTGGTGTCTTAATTCATTTAGCCTTCTGTTACAAAGTACCTTAAAGTGGGTAATTCATACACAGCATAAATAGATTGCCCACAGCTCTGCAGTCCAGGAAGTCCAAGATCAAAACATCAGTAGGTCTGGTGTCTAGTGAGGACTTGCTCTCTACTTCAAAGATGTTACCTTCTCCCCACATCCTCACATGGTAGAAAGGGTGGAAGGGTCTAAATAGCTCCCTCTTTTATAAGGATACTAATCCCATTCATGAGGTCAGTTCCCTCATGACCTCATGACTTTCCACAGACCCTTTCTCTTAATGCCATTACATTGGGGATTAGGATTTTAACATATGAACTTAGGGAAATCACAAATATTAAGATCATATCATTCTTCTCTTGTACCTCCCAAATTCATGTCCTTTCACATACAAAATGCATTCATTCCATCCTAGTAGCCTCCAAAGTCTTAACTCATTTTACCATCAACCCAAAAGTCTGAAGTCCAGAGTCTCATCTAAGGATCGTCTCAATCAGACATTGGTGAGACTCAAAGCATGATTCATCCTGAGGCTAATTCCTCTGCAGCTGTAAGCCTATTAAATCAGACAATTATGTGCTTTCAAAAATACAGTGGTGGGACAGTCATAGGATTGACATTCCCGTATCAGAAAGGAGAAATAGGAAGGAAGAAAGGGGAACCAGATCCTGAGGAAGTCCAAAACAATATGGCAAATACCACATTTTAAGGCCTCAGTGTAATGTTCTTTGACTCCAGGTTCTGCTTTTTGGACACACTGGAGCTGGGGTTGGGCCACCACAGCTCTGGGCAGCACCACCATCATGCCTTTGCTGGGTGTAGCTGATGCAGCAGCTCTCAGGGGTTGAAGTCAGGTGCTGCAGCTCCCCAAGGGTAGTATTGCACACAGGTGACTACACAGTTCTGAGGTCTCAGGGGCAGCCTCGCCCCCAGGGTTCCACTGGACATTGCCTTAGCAGAGGCACTCTGTGGTGGCCCCATCCCCACTGCTGTACTGGGCATTCTCTTAATGCCATCATACTGGGAGAAGGACTCTCTTGGAGAGACAGAGAGTCTCTGGAGACCCCCTCTGGGTCTCCACCCTGGAGACAGCCCTCTCCCTGAGTTGCATGCCTGTGACTCCAGGTAGTGCCTTCCTTCAAAATCTAAGGGGAGGCAGCCACAACCCCGCAACTCATGCACTCTGTGCCCTGGTGGAGATGACACCACACAGATGTAGCCTTGGCTTACAGCCTGTGCCATCCAGAGAAGTGGCCTAAGCTGCATTCTGGCGTACTTGAGTCAAAGCTTGGAAGGCCAAGGAGTGCTCTACTGGAATATGGGGAACTCAATCTTGAAATTGTTTGCTGCCAAAACCTTGAAATTGTTTGCATTCCGTGCCTGTGATGGGCAGGGAAGACGTGAAGACCTCTGAGATGCCTTCAGAGTCATTCTTCCATTGTCTTGGTGAGTATCATCTGGCTTCTATCCATACTCATCTCCATATCAAATGTTCACTTACCCACACCATTGGTGTTCTCCCGTGAACGTATTTTTGCACTTTTTTTTTTTTGAGATGGAGTCTCATTGTGTCACCCAGCCTGGAGTGCAGTGGTGCCATCTCGGCTCACTGCAAGCTCCGCCTCCCGGGTTCCTGCCATTCTCCTGCCTCAGCCTCCCGAGTAGCTGGGACTACAGGCACCCACCACCACGCCCAGCTAATATTTTGTATTTTTAGTAGAGACAGAGTTTCACCATGTTAGCCAGGATGGTCTCGATCTCCTGACTTTGTGATCTGCCCGCCTCAGCCTCCCAAAGTGCTGGGATTACAGGCATGAGCCACTGCGCCCAGCCCTATTTCTGCACTTTTTACAGGCTGAGAATTTTCCAAATCTTTAGGTTCTACTTCCCTTTTGATTATAATTGCCTTTTTTTTTTCCTTTGAGATGGAGTCTTACTCTGTGACCCAGGCTGGGGTGCACAGTGGTGTGATCTCGGCTCACTGCAACCTCTGCCTCCCAGGTTCAAGAAATTCTCTTGCCTCAGCCTCCTGAGTAGCTGGGATTACATGTGTCCGCCACCACACCTGGTTCATTTTTGTATTTTTAGCAGAGACAGGGTTTCACTATGTTGGCCAGGTTGGTCTCAATCTCCTGACCTCATGATCCACCTGCCTTGGCCTCCCAAAGTGCTGGAATTACAGGCATGAGCCAGTGTGCCTGGCCTATAATTGCCATTTTTTATGTAACTCTTTTCCTGCATTTTACTACAAGCTGTCAGGAGAAGCCATGCCACACCCTCAATGCTCTGCTTAGATGTATCTTCCACCAAACATCTTATTTCATCACTCAGAAGTTCTACCTTCCACAAAGCACAAGGACACAGACACAATTCAGCCAAGTTCTTTGCCACTTTATAATGAGGCTGTCCTTTCCTACAGTTCAATAATGTTTCTCATTTTCATCTGAGATCTCATCAGAATGACCTACACCCTCTACATTTCTACCAATGCTCTGATCATTGCAATCTTCTTCTGAGCCTGTAGCAGAATCACCCTCAATGTTACATTCATGGAAACGCGGAGTTTTTTCTAGCACTCACGTACAAACTCTTCCAGCCTCTGATATTATCCAGTTCCAAAGCCATCTCCACATGTTTAGGTCTTTCTAATTATAATGCCTCTACTTCTCGGTACAAATTAGTCTTTTAGCCCATTTGAGCTGCTATAACAAAATCTATAAGGGTAAGTTATGATCAACATAAATTTATTACTCACAGTACTGGAGGATAGGAAAACCAACATTAAGGCTGGGCACAGTGGCTCATGCCACCATAATCTCGGCACTTTGGGATTGCTTGAGAACAAGAGTTTGAAACCAGTCTGCGCAACATGGCAAAATCCCATCTTTACTAGGAAAAAAAAAAATTAGCCAGGCATGGTGGCACATGCCTGTAATCCCAGCTACTTGAGAGGCTGAGGCAGGAGAATCCCTTGAGCTCAGGAGGCGGAGGTTGCAGTGAGCCAAGATTGCACCACTGCACTCCAGCCTGGGTGACAAAGCAAGACTCTCTCTCAAGAAAAAAGAAAAGAAAGAAGAAAGAAGAGAGAAGGAAGGAAGGAAGGAAGGAAGGAAGGAAGGA
>NW_012108030.1:863109-886035 GCF_000951045.1 Mandrillus leucophaeus | reverse complement strand
AAGGAAGAAAGGAAGAAAGGAAGAAAGAAAGACAGACCAAGGTTAGGGCACCGACAGATTCCATGTCTGATGAGGGCCCATTACTCAGACAGCGCCTTCCATATGTCCTCATATGGTGGAAGAGACAGACAAACTCCCTCAAGGCTTTCTTATAAAGGCACTAATCCTATTTTTGAGGGTGCAACCATCACGCTCTAATCCTCCCTATGGTCCCGCCTTTTAATACTATAACCTGGGGGTTAGGATTTCCCATACAAGCCGGGGAGGGGAGAAACAACCATTCAGACTGTAGCAGATGCAGCAATAGTAACTTTAGGAATGTGGAATTTATAAAGAGCACTCATTCTTCCCCATTCCCCATAGCCGTCCACTCTCCGAGGCTGGTCTACTAAGCCTGGACAATCTCTCTAAGCTACCCCTCCTCTTGATCACACTATTCCTGCCCTGGGTAACTCTTCAAGAACCTCACCTTGATCTCTGGCAACATTCTCCATTCTAACATCTCTGTCTACAATTAGAAACATTCTCAAAGCCATCCCTTTGCAGGACTACAGAACAATATTTTTCAGAAGCACACACCTGACAAGTCACTTTCCTGCTTAAATGGCTTTTCATGTATTTATGAAGAGATTTCAAGTCCTTCTTGTAGCATTCAAGACCCTCCAACAGATGGCCTCTGCCACTTGGTACACACTCAGCGTTTATTGCTGTCTGCCTCACCATCTATGCTCCAATAACCACAGGTAACCTGCTATTTCTTGACCCTTTTCTGTGTGCTTTCACTCTCCTCTGCCTGGAATTTTTTTTTTTTTTTTTCTTTATCTGAGTCTTTAAGACTCATCCCGGATGTTAGCTGCATTGCACTTGGAAGTGACCCTGGACCCTTTCAGTCTCAGTTAGTTGTTCCTTTTGGGAAATCTCATAATGAACCAGGTATCTGTCTATCACTGTATACCCCCACTCTACTGTGACTGCTTAGGGAAATGGCAGAGGACACCATTGTGCACAAAGGCTGCATAAGACTATGCTTAGTCATAGCAGAGTGACTCTCTCATCTCTTTACCTGGGTAGTTGGCATCTCCAGGGTAGAGCACATGTCTGTTTAAGCTCTATGTCTGCAGGAGCCAGCAAGGGAGCAACTCTTCAGAGGCCTCACCCGTGCAATACCCACCACCCTTTAGTATACTGATAAGTACATTTCATTTTAATCAGGTGGCAGGTAGCAATGTGCCTGGAAATTGCTGTCCTAGGAAATCAATCATGATTGGCCTAAGCCAATATGAGCAACTTCTTTATCTTTATTTATTTATTTATTTATTTATTGAGATAAGGTTTTGCTCGTTACCCAGGCTCGAGGGCAGTGGCATCATTATGGCTCACTGCAGCCTCCACCTCCCTGACAAAGCAGTCCTCCCACTTCAGCCTCCTGAGTAGCTGGAATTACAGGAGCACACCACCACACCCAGCCAATATATATATATTTTTAGATATGGGGTCTCACTATATTGCCCAGGCTGGTCTTGAACTCCTGAGCTCAAGCAATCCTCCCGCCTCGGCCTCCCAAAATGCTGGGACTACAGGTGTGAGCCACTGTCCCTGACCTTTATTTTTATGTATTGGTATTTTTGTTATTTCTTGGCCATTGATTGGTCTAGAGATGGCATGCTCTGGCAATGAAAGACAAGAAGAGGTCCTGAAGAGACTCTGGACTAGGTTTCCCTTTGTGGTAAAATGAAAGAAGCATGTGAATGAGTCACATTTTCTGCTTGTCTCATGCTTCTGGCTCAGGAGGGCCTGTTGATGTGATGTCCAGAACAGTGGCAGCCATTCTGTGGTCACTTTCAAGAAGGCCCTGGAAGAAAACCAATATGATGATGGAATGGAAGGGTGACATTAAACTCAATTTTTGTTCAGACTCCAGATCTATCCCCTTCCAAAACTTTTTTTAATAATAAATTTCTCCATGGCTTATGTGCTTCATTGGTTTACTCTACCTTATCATTGAAAACATCCAGCAAATCAGAGAGAAACTAGAAAATAGTTGACTCTTGTTTTGTGGCTTTCTACTGTTTTTCATGGTTCTATTCCTTGGGCTTGAGAACAACATTCTGATGGTGTTTAAAAACTCAGAAAGAGTCCATCTCCTCAGATCAGTGGTCCATAGAGCATCTTCCTAAGAGCAGAAGGTTAGGGGGTTAATCTCGGCAATGGTGTGGGATGAAAGGTGTCTCTCATTCACCTCCCTTACCTCCCTCCATGCTCCTAGTTACTGCTTCTTTTTGTAACTCCGAGGTATAAAATACCTCAAAGCATATTTGACTTTGTCACAGATTTCTAGCATCGGGCTCTTAAAACCCTTGGAATTCCCTGAGTGATAGGAGTGTTTTTTTGTTATTCGTAAAGAGCCCCTTTTGATCACAGCTGAGTTATGCTAAGGAGATGATGGCCTTTGGATGGGACTGGTCACCAGTAAGACCAAGGGATTAGAGGGTTGGGGCCGTCGGCCCCACCTACTGACCTCCAGGAAGGGGAGGCAGGGACTGGAGATGGAGTTCTATAAAAACTCTTGAACAGTGAGATTTGATGAGTTTCCACATTGGTGAACACTTAGGGGTGCTGGGAGAATGGCTGCCTGGAGAGAGCAAGGAAGCTCCATGTGCCACCCAACCCCTCCCCTGCCACATACCTGCCATATGCTTCTTTCCAATGGATTATTCCTGAGGTGTATGCTTTATATAAAGCAGCAAACATAAACAAAGTGCTTTCCTGAGTTCTACGTGCCATTCTAGCAATTTATTGGTGTCATTGGAACACCCAGTTTATAACCTGTCAGGCAGAAGTACAAGTGGTCACTTGGGACTTGCAACAGACATCTGATGTGAGAAGAGTTTGTGGGAGTGAGCCCTTTAACTCTTGAGATCTGATGATAAATCCAGGTAGACAGAATCAGAACTGAATTTTTAATTGCAGGTGGCCCAGTTGATGTCCCCAGAGAATTGGAGAATTTCTTGGTGTGGAGAAAAACTACATTTGGTCAGAAGGATTGTGAAAGTAGAGAATCGAGTTTTTGTTTAACCATGCATCTTTGATATTTATTGTTGTCCTCTCATTCTTCTCACCTTGGTAATGGTTTCCTTCATTTTCCTGAATCTCTGAAAAGAAAGGGCCTGGACTCTCAGATTCCTTGGCCTTTCATATTTGGAAGGATGGACTCCGGTCTCCCACAGAGGGCTGGAGGTGAAGGAACATTCAGACACATAAGTTTCTAAGTGAAATGGTCTGACAACATCTCCAAGGTGTCTTCTGGGAAGGGTAAGAAACCCCGCGTTTGTGTCAGGGTTGATTCCAGCTCCATTGTCCCTGTGTCCTTCAACTACGTCTCTGCTGAAACCTGTTCTATAAAAACAGGAAGTAAGTGGTTTGGACTGACCTACTGCACTAGATTCTACAGAGCAAACCAAATGGAGTCAGTCATACTAAAACTCCACATCACCAAACCAAAACTAATTTGTTTACCTGAACTTTTGAGAAATC
This sequence comes from Mandrillus leucophaeus, assembly GCF_000951045.1. NCBI lineage: Eukaryota > Metazoa > Chordata > Mammalia > Primates > Cercopithecidae > Mandrillus > Mandrillus leucophaeus. Next base: position 882,501 of record NW_012108030.1, on the reverse strand, counting down.
AGGAGAGAGAGAAAATGGACAAATTCCTAAAACAGGCCAGTTTCAGTGGGCATGAAAATGAAGTTCTCTCTGCTTTCATCTTTACCAAACAAAAAAAAAGTAATCTGTGGTAATTTGACTTCAATCAATCAGTTGTTCCTTATTGCTGTTTCTCTATTCCTGCCGCACAGAAAAATGCAACGTCCAAATGACGAATCAATTTTTTGTTCTTGTTTCTGCTTTCTTTAGCCCTCCTGTCCCTATAAAACCAACTTTCTCGGCTCTAACCATCAAAATATTCATGTTATTTTATAGCATGAAAGGCTGTCTGATTCTATCATTACAAACAAAGCCAATTAAGATCTTAAAACCAAATGTGTAACTTCATCTTTTGACAAGTCCTTAGAGCCTGAGTTGCTCCACAAGAATCCAGGAGCTGGGCACAGGAAAAGGATCTCAGCTGGTGGTAAGTTGGGGTCTGAAAATTTTAAAGTTATTGTTGAAATGCCTGCTATTTGACAGAGCCCTTCTAACTCTGGAGTAGTGCAGTCCGGTGAAGAATCCACTTCTCACACATGGCTATTGATCTCCTGCTGTTCCTAGTCTGACCTGAGTTGTGCTGTATGGATAAAAATGCACATAGTATGCTTGAAGACTTAGTGTGAAAACAATGTTAACCATTTCATTAACAATGTTTAATTTGGTTACATGTTTCAGTAATATTCTTTTTGTTTGTTTGTTTGTTTTTTGAGACAGAGTCTTGCACTGTCGCCCAGGCTGGAGTGCAGTGGCACAATCTCAACTCACTGCAACCTCTGCCTTCTGGGTTCAAGCGATTCTCCTGCCTCAGCCTCCCAAGCAGCTGGGATTGCAGGCACTTGACACCATGCCCTGCTAATTTTTTGTATTTTTATTAGAGACGGGGTTTCAATATGCTGGCCAGGCTGGTCTTGAACTTTTGACCTTGTGATCTGCCCGCCTTGGTCTCCCAAAGTGCTGGGATTACAGGTGTGAGCCACCGTGCCTGGCCAATTCTTTATCATGTATGTAATTAAATAAAATGTATTACTAAAATAATTTCCCCAAAGGTGTTTTACTTTTTTAAAAAAATAATGGCTACAAAAAAGTTGTAAGTCCCATATGTGGCTAAAGTTAACACATTATTTCTATCGGGCAGTGTTAGTCTAAAGACGTAGCACTGGAGAATTTTGGTAGTCCTGTGGATCTTACGTACTAGTGTGGAGGGTATTTAAGAGAGAAAATAAATGAACAACAAATAAAGGAGAAAAGTACCTGGTGAGATAGGCTGCACCTGGGCATTCTGCTTTGCAGAGTGGGTCAGGCGGGATCTCTCTGAAACAATATTTGACCTGAAATATGAATATTCAGAATGAGCCAGGTGCGGGAAGCTCAAGACGAAGAGCACAGTAGTCAGAAGGAACAGAGAAGGCAGAGGCCCTGAGATGACAATGAGCTGCAAGTTCAAGGAACGAGAGCCCAGTGGGTGGAGCCCAGTGAGAGAGTGCAGAGATGAGGTTTGAAGGATGCACAGGGCACATGTGGCAGTGAATAAAGGAACCTAAGATAAGGGTAACTTAGAAGTCTGGAAGCCATCGGAAGGTATGGAGAATAATGTCACCATCTTATTGGACCTTTCTAAAGCTCATTTGGTTTCTGTCTGGAGAATGGATCTTAGGGGAGGGGGCAGCAGGACCAGGAAAAAGCTATTTGCAAGGTTTGCGCAAATATCCAAGCCTGAGAGGGCCATGGAGATGGCAATAGTTCTGGCTGGGCATTCAGCATGTTCTGTAGATAGAATGCATAAGACGTGGATGACGTTGGGTGGTGAGGAAAAGAGAAATAAAAGGTGAGTTCTAAATCTGGAGCTTTAACAACTGAATGTTTAATCTCCAAATAGATACAGAATATTGGAAGAATGGCAGGTTTGGGAGGCAGAGAACATCAACAGTTTGGTAAAACCATGTGAGGTTTGGAGTGTCTATGGGACTCCCATGGGGAGAGGTTTTATCAAACTTGAGTGCCAGCTAGAGGCCACGGCTGATAATTTAGATGAAAAGACACACAATGGTTTAATCCCAGAGACTGGATGATATCATTTATAGAATGTGAGATGCCCCAACATTTGGAGTCAAATTTAGAATAGAAAACACCAGTAAATTGGACTGAAAAGAGGAAGTGAATTGAGCTGTAGAGAAGACCAAGAGTGTATTGTGTGTACGTATCTCTTGGATATATCGCATGGCATAGGAAAAATGTGTTTGAAAAGGGAGAAAGTGATCCAATGGGTCCTGTGTCACTGGGATATCGGGATAAAAACTGAGAAGGACTCACTGGAGTTGGCAGCCTGGGGGTCATAAGCATTCTTGGGAAAATGCATTAGGTGGAGTGCTAAGGACAGAGTCAATATGGAGTGGATTACGGAGAACAGCTGAGGCGAGGAAGAAAAAGGAGGAATTAGAGACATTATCTTTGGATGTCTGACTGAAAATTCCCCTGACAGAGAGGTCATTTGGCTGAATAGGGTTGAAGCTGGAAAGAAATATGGTTCAAAGGAGGTTTCTCTTCAAAGAGAAGGGGTGTGATTATGTGATAGAATGATCTAGTAGAAATACAATTTTCATTTTTTTTTTTTTGGTATAAAAAATGGTCTTTTGTCCCTCACCACATCCCACCTCAATCTAAGTGTTAACTTTCTCATCTGTACAATGGTTACACGAATTAGAACTAACATTAATCGATATTCACTGTGTCTCAGGATGTGCTCAGTGCTTACACATATTAACACAACCCATCCGCAGAGTCTATGAGAGGAGTCGTGAGGGTTACAGGAGAAGCTCTTGGTGTGTGGATTAAGGTTCATAAGTAGAAGCTACTATTGCTATGAGCATCGTTCTTGTCCCGACCCTGAGCTTCATAGTGCAGGATTCGGAATTGCACCCCACAACACATCACACAGCCTGGTGAGGGCTAAGGGTTCTAATTTGTTATAGATTTACAGATCTATCCTAGACGATTTCCATGTCTATTCTTTTTTTTTTTTTTTTTTTTTTGAGATGAAATCTCGCTCTGTTGCCAAGCTGGAGTGCAGTACTGCAGTCTCAATCTCAGCTCACTGCAACCTCCGCCTCCCAGGTTCAAGCGATTCCCCTGCCTCAGCCTCCTGTCCATGTCTATTGTTATTTAATCCTCCCCTGAAAATCAGTCTTCATCAAAAAACCATTTCAGTTCTGCAGAGGGGAAAACAGGGGCTCAAAGAGATGTCACTGATCAAGAATTTACACTGTCGAGGTGTCAGAGATAAGATTATAGTAGAGATTTAACTGACTCCAGAGCCTGGTACTCTTTACACGGTCACAGTGATACTCAACTGGCAGGGGGAGGGGGTGGGGAGGTATTTTGCCTCCCAAGGGATCTTTGATAATGTCTTTTGGTTCTCACTCCTGAATGAGGAGTTGCTACTGGCATCTATGGATAGAGGCCAGGGGTGCCGCTAAACATCCTACTGTGTACAGACCAGTCCACCGCAACAAAGAATTAACCAGCCCTAAATGCCATTGGTGCCAAGGTTGAGAAACCCTGAGCTACAGTAAACAATGTCCCTTGGAAGACCTCAGTGAAAGTGACTGGTAATGACAGGGAAAAAAGGAGGAAATGCGTAAAAGAAGTAGGAGAAAAAATTTATCATATGAGGGCAGGACCCTATCCTGGTAATTTTGGGAGAACGCCTTTCAGTGGCAGCGCTTGAGCGTGCAAAGGTAGTGGCTCTGGGCTTGTTCAGTCTGGTTTTCAAATCTTGCTGCCTGCACTGATTGGCTGGGCATGATGCTGAAAAAACGACAGAGGTCCCTGGGGCATGGATTCTCCCTGGTAACAAAGGGATAATCATGGCTACCTCACCGTGTTATTATGAGTATTAGATGTAAACAAGTGCTAGATAATTGCTCAAAGAGGTTAAATAGCCCACGGTGGGAAGATTCTCAAATTTTCACGATCATAGAAAATCACCGTAGCTTGGCTGGGCACGGTGGCTCACACCGGTAATCCCAGTACTTTGGGAGGCCGAGGAGTTCGAGACCAGCCTGGCCAACATGGTGAAACCTCATCTCTACTAAAAATACAAAAAGTTAGCCGGGCATGATGGTGGTCGCCTGTAATTCCAGCTACTGGGGAGACTGAGGCAGAAGAATTACTTGAACCCAGGAGGCGAAGGTTGCAGTGAGCCGAGATCACACGACTGCACTCCAGCCTGGGCGATGGAGGAAAAAAGGGAACCATTACAGACATTTGCCCCTGAACTTGAAGTGCGCCACACCCCACTCCCACTGCCAGTTGCCACCCCCGTCAGCTCTCTTCCTGCCTGTTCTCTTGCTCCTCTGAGTGTGGCCTCTGGATGTCTCATGTACCTCCCAGGGTCTGTGAATACTAAAACCTCTCAAACTTTAACACTGTGGTGGCATCATTGAAGCTGCGCCCACAATCTGACCCGCGATGCGAGGTTGCCCGAACGAGACCTGGGCAGGTGGATCCCCTCCTGATGCTCTTTTGTCCTGGCTTCTGGTGGCTGCTGAGGACGGTCACTATCAGCTGAGTTGATAGAGAAACTTGAAGAGCTTCATTTAATACCACTGGCATACCAGGCAGGCTTTTGGCTGTGTCTTGGACACAATCCCAGTGTCTGTGTTTGTGGATGACTCACACACTTCCTGCCCAGTCAGTCTGGGATGGCACTACTGCTTGCTGGTGCTTGATTTTGCTGCTTCGTGCAGCTTAGTACTGCTGTCCTCAGCTGTTACCTTGGAGATTCTCCAGAAATTCCAGTGGCTGTGGACGGCTCTCTGAGGCTTCAGGCTCCCCAGCAGCTGCTGGAGGGCAGATCCTATCGTAATGAGGGTGTTTCCCTGTGGGACATCAGACACCCTTTCTGGGATCAGGCCCCTGACAGGGGGGTCACTACTGGAGGGTATGTTGCCCCTTGAGCCATACTTGCTTCTCTGGTGACCTACGGCCTCGGTAGTGGTCCGGCCTGTATTGGCTCTAAGTTGCAAAGCACTGGCCTCTGGCCAGAGAGAGCTGGTCAGGATGGTGAGCTGGCCACCTGGTAGCTGTGGCTCTATCCTCAGCTCTACCTCCATCTTGCTGACGATAGGGCCATGGGCCACCAGGCTCCTGGGGAGCAGCGATTCCGCCATAGTGAGGTTGAAGAGGATGACAGAATGCTGGCTTCACTGTGTCAGTGTAGGGGAGGCGGGTGAAAGGATCCAATCGCCTAACTCTAACCTGTGACAGGGCAACCGTACCTGAGTCCCCAGGACACCTTGCGAGAACAGGTGCTGCTGAGGCCAGCGCCTCCTTGGTTGCTGCATTCCTTGGTGCTATCACTTCTCATTCTCCCAGCCCCTCAGAGGTCGATCGGGTCACCCTGGAAAGAGAAGCAGCTGCCTACAAGGCCGGTGCAAGCGGAACTCATTGTTCGGTTTTGAAGAGAAAGTGAGGCTAAAGAAAGACACTCGAAGAGACAGAGAGCATCTCACCAGCAAATGCAGGCATTTACGTCTAGCATAAACCTGCAGCGGTGCCAGTGCCCACCACTGCTTACAGGCTTGGGCAATTACAGGCCTGGGTGGGGAGGTCTGGAAGCGGGGCATGGCCTGTTGCCTGGGAAAATGTTGATAACATGTTCCCATGATGAGGCGGTTTGGCACTTGTTCCTGCAGAATGTGATGGTGACACGCCTTGGGCCTTTGCCCGGCCGGGTATGATAAGGATGTTCTTCTGCCTCGTGGTCAGGTGATTAGGAGGATGTTTCTCATGGCCCGAAATCCCGTGGAATGTTTCACTTTGATCAAGGTCTGCAAAATGGTGGCGGGCTTACAAAGTGGTACAGTTTGGACTAACTCTCATTACCATTATTTTTTTTCCTTTTTTGATAACAATGTGTAAAGTGAAAAGAGCAGAGTGCTACTCCATACCACTGGGATCTTGTCCAGTAAACATCCGGAGAGTGAGGATAGGAAACAAAAAGTGTATAAATATTAGATGCCTAGAAATGCAAGCCATTTTAAAGATTTTACAGAAAATAGAAAAAAAGAGAGGAGAGGGACTCATTGTCTTGTAATGGGGTCCTTCCCAGAGAGAGGTGACTATTTAGTGGCACCGGGCCCTTTTCCTCCTTCCCCTTTTTTTCTTATCAACCAGGGCAGAAACTAAGAATTTTGGCTTCAAATGGCTAAAAGACTGATGGGGGAAAAAACAAAATGGAAAAAAATAACAGAGAGACTGACGCTCTAGGCAGCTACAAGTCCAAGAAAAAAGAGAGAAACTTTTAACTTTAAGTGCTGAGCCAAAACCAGGTCTAGCAAACATAATGCTGGCCCTAGATTACTTACCAATTTATGAAGAAAATTCTAGATATGGGGGTGACAAAAGGAAATTAAATCCATTATATATGCATATATTTTAATGTAAATATATAATAGATAAATTATGTATACATAATATATAACCAAATTGAAACAGTTTTATAATTTGATTTGACTAGAAAGTCAAAATCCATATATTAATTTTTGTAGTAAAAGTTTATATGAAAAAAAGACAAAAAGGACACTGATCGGCTTTTGTTCCTCTACAATATAGGTTCTAACTTAACTTTTAACATTAGTGGCCAGGTGCGGTGGCTCACGCCCGTAATCCCGGCACTTGGGGAGGCCGAGGTGGGCAGATGACCTGAGGTCAGAAGTTCGAGATCAGCCTGGCCAACATGGTGAAAACCCATCTCTACTAAAAGTTACAGAAATTAGTCGGGCGTGATGCCAGGTGCCTGTAATCCCAGCTACTCGGGAGGCTGAGGCAGGAGAATTGCTTGAACCTGGGAGGTGGAGGTTGCAGTGAGCCGAGATTGTGCTCCAGCCGCATGAATTGACAAAAATTTATGGACTTAATAGTGGGACTCAACTTATAGTAGTACATCGGGATCCCATTAAATTTACTTACTCTACCCCCATAATCTTGAGAAGCTAACTAAAATTTTGAAAAATGAGTAGACCTCACTTTATCTGTAGTGTCACCTAAATTTCCCATAGTCATACAGTCATTGCTCTAAAATATTCCATGTTGGATGCAGACTCTGTGACACAATTAATAACAAATTAAAATTAAAGTAAGCTTTTGGCACTTACAAATTGGCTTGATCAAATGGGGCCCCTTAGTCCCACAGTTAAGATAATTTATTACAGCCCAACAGAAGTTGAAACAGCACCTTCAAGGATTAAAATGTATTATACAAAACCTGATTAATAAAAGCGTGATTATCGACACCACATCTCCATTTAGCAACCCAAAAGTTCTTCCTGTTCCCAAATCTAAAAAAAAGAATTTCCTAAAAATGCCTTATGATGGATGACTACAGCAGACGGGCTGTTGAGGGCTGCCTCAACCCCTCAGCCCAGACCAGTGACAGAGCTACAAACACTGCTTCACCTCCTGCAGAGGTGGAGTTACAGGCAATGTGAGGAGGGGGTCAGGGATATTTTTTAGCTCTTTCTCATGCTACCCTCATGCCAGTTCCAGCTTCATCTACCCTTCAGTCATATTAAGCCCTTCAAGGATGAGTGATCAAGTTTTTAATCAGGAAAAAACACTTCTGTGCCACCTGATTTGAGAGTAAGAAATAGAAAATGAGGCTATTGTGGCTGTCATTTCTAATTTCTGGACCTCAGCCTGTATCCTAGGGTAATTGGAAGTGCAAAAAAACTATAAGAAAACAGAAAGAGTGGTGGGGATTTGTCAGGCTTAGATGAGATCGTATATATTAAAGGGAAAACTTAATTACTTTACCCTTAAGTATAATGTTTGCTGTCACCTTTTTGTATGTTTCTCTTTTTAATCAGATTATTGAAGGTGTCCTCTATCCTTACTTTTTAAGAGTTTTCTTCTTCTGTTACTTAAATTATGAATGGACGTTAAATTTTTTTAAATGTAATTTCTGCCAATATTAACATGATTATTTTTATTCTTTCATTTTCATCATTACAAATTAGGTTGATGAATTCTTCAATGTTATACTACCCTTGCGTTTCTGAAATGAATCACGCTTGCTCATGATATATCTTAGATACTTGTAATTGATCTTCTAGATTTGTTTAGAATTTCTGTATTTATGTTTATGTAAAGATGATTCTGTTATTTCACTTTTCTCTACTGTCCTTGTTAGGTTTTACATCCACTCCTAATGGTCTCCTGAATGGAGTTGGAAAATGATTTTCTGATTCTCTTCTGTAGTATTATATCTTTTTAAACACTGTTACACTTAAACTTTTTTAATTTTCAAAAAAAATTTCTTTTGAGACAGTGTCTCACTCTGTCACCTAGGATGGAGTGCAGTGGCGTAATCTCGGCTCACTGTAACCTCTGGCTCCTGGGTTCAAACGATTCTCATGCCTCGGCCTCCCGAGTCGCTGGGACTACAGGCATACGCCACTATGCCTGGCTAATTTTTAGTAGAGATGGAGTTTCACTATGTTGGCCAGGCTGGTCTCGAACTCCTGACCTCAAGTGATCTGCCCGCCTCGGCCTCCCAAAGTGCTGGGATTACAGGCGTGAGCCACCACACCTGGCTTCAAAATATATAAAAAGTGTTTATTAAAAATACTTTTTAAAAACATTTACATGAAGCCAACTGGGTCTTGGGTTTTCTTTCTGGGAAGGATTTTAAATATAGGTTTAATTTCTTTAACAATTATTACATTGTTCAGTTTTCTGTTTCATATCTTTCACTTCTGGTAAACTATTATTTTCAAGAAATTTGGCCATTTCATCCCTACCATGAAGTTTATTGGCATGAAGTGGGATAACAACTGTATACAAACTTCACATGGTTCCTTTCATATAATAAGAATGTAAGCTATCTGAGGGCAAAGATTGTGGTCTGTATTGCTTACAGATGGATCCTCACCCCCTATGTGTAAAATAGTGTCTGACATGTGGTAGACACTCAATAAATACTGAATTAATGAATCAATAAATAGTAGTGTCACCTAGATATTTAGGTGAGAAACATTTGATGTCTAAAATTATCTCCAGCCCTCATAACGTGAACCAAGTCATGTCTAGTAAATTCTCATCCTCATGTGCACAATATTTATAAATTCCCAGGTGGCTTCCATTTTCATGAACACCTTAAATTTTGAGTTTCCGCTTCAATAGAGTACTCTCGCTAACCACTGCCTAATGACTTTGTATTTAAATCAACCAGCTCATAACTCAGCCCTTTACTTTGCTTTCTCCACGTAAACACTCAGAAATTGTCATTTTTGTATTGTGTAACATACTTTCCTAATGCACTGGCAAAAGACACCACTCAACAAGAAGATCAAGGAGTCCTGTTATCAATGTCCTCTCTCACTCCACTGCTTTACTCACTCATTTTTCTCCTGTCTTCCCTAGAGTTCTGTGCATTTCCAAGGCAGAGCAGTTTGCCCATTTCATTCACACTTTTGACTCCTATAAATGCTTTTAATTTCAAAAAAAAAAAAAAAGTATATTCTTTAATGCCCAACTAAGTTGTGGCCATAGAAAATGAGGAACAATGAAAAAAAATGCGAGAGAGAAAGTCAGGAGCCATGAAGGACAGTGTGTGACTTCTAGATAAGAGAGCCAGGGCTTCCAGATGGGCTAATTAAGAGACTTCCTCCACTGTCAGGACAGGAGATTCTTACTATTCCTTCCCACTGGCCTTGGTTAATTGCAGTAGAACAGTGCCTGCTGCATCTCCCCGTTTTTCTTTTCCTCATTAGGAGTTTCCATTGTGGATTCACAATTCTCATTGCATCGTGGTATATTGGGGCTTTGAATCTGAGTATTCTTTTAAGTTATGGGACAGTTATCACAAAGAAACTTCAACATAAAACGTTGGGGATATCATCCTTGGGAAGGATGGCTCTACTTCTTCTATTTGGGAGAAGAGTGTAAAGGGATCTTGAGTACCCGAAGGCATAATTCTGGCCAAGACTGACAGCTGCCTACCCAACATTCATCACTCTTCTTCACTGCAGTGAATGCTTATAAGGGTCTGTTGCCTCAGCATCCAGTCTGAAAACAAGCTTAATTTTCTCATATGAGGCTCAGGATTCAGTCACCCTTGACACAGTTTCCAGTTCTACACCACAGTCATGAGTCCAAGAAAAAAAAAAGAAGAACTTTAAGTACTGAGCAGAATCCAGTTCTAGGAAACATAATCCTAGCCCTAGAATACTTAGTGATTTATGAACAAACTTCTAATGGGAGGGTGATAAAAGGAAATTCAATACATCATATGTATATATGCATATATTTTCATGTAAATATATGACAAATAGGTGGATTATGTACATTTAATATATAACCGCATCAAAATAAAGTTTTACAATTTGATTTGTTTGGGAATTCAAAATTCATATATTAATTTTTATACCAAAAAATCTATATAACAAAAAGATAAAAATGCACTGATTTGGTTTTGTGCCTTTACAACATAGGTACTAACTTAACTTCAACAACAGCAAAAATGCTCAAATTGACAAAAATTTATGGACTTTACATTGGGGCTCAAATTATACATGAGGATCTGTTGAGCACTCGATTATCTCGCTGTTCGGGGTGCCACTATGTAACCTGCCATGATCCGTGGTGGACTGAACAAAGGGGGGTGAACGTGGGAATAAAAGACAAAAGACAAAATAGTATATTTGGAAGAAGGGGTCAGGGGGCACCTTGCCTCTAGTGGATAAGGGCCCTGAGCTTTACACAGCCCTCCATATTTATTAGTCAAAAGAGATAGTGAGAAAGGGGGTGGAAGAAGAGGTCAGCTGGTTGGTCCAGAGTAGGCTTACAAGACTACATTCTCTAGATGTCCCAGCAGATAACTTCAAAGAGCTTGGCGCCAGGAAGCAACTGCCCTCTGCAAACCTCTGGCGGCAGGAGCAGTTGTGAGTCTGCTCACATCCTGTATTCACGATAAACAATTTGCTCTTTCATCATATAGCCTCCAGTGGAATGCTGAGTTGGTCACGTCCCATGGGCCTTCAGCTCCCTGCATATCTCCCTTTCTGGGCGGTTCTCATACTCCAATTGGCGGTCCATCCGATTTTACAGACTATAAATAGAAGATAGAGATAAAACAACATAATTCCAAGAACTACATGTAAGATGTTACTGTGGTACTTTAGATAGGTCTGAGGGTTGAGGCTCTCCAGGCCTTCCTGGAATTTGGTCCAGTCTTCTAAAGAAGGCTGAAATTCTTGAGTTTGCCTATTTAAATGAAGAATTTTGTTTTGTAATTCACCAATATCAAAGGTGAGGTTGGATGTGAAAGCTCCCTGCAAATGGGCTTTCACAAGGTCCCATGGATACTCACTTTGGTTGTATTCTAAGTTGGTTACACAAATATGAGTGTGATTAAAATGATGACACAATTGCTGCTGCAACTGCAAGCTTTGTACTTGTTCCCCTAACCACAGAACCGTGGATTTCAACATTGCCACTTCAGTTTGTAACTCAGTGTTAACTTTATTCTGAAGTAGCCACGCTTGTCTGTACGTGTCCAGTTCTCTACGTGCTGAGCCATTTGAACAGAATTATGCAAAGCTACAGAGGACATCACAACAGAAGTTATTAGTGTGACCAAGGAAACGATAACAAAAATTATTATGCTTAAGGCTCTATGGGCACAATGAGTAAGCTGAGTTAGAAGAAGTTTCACAAAATGCAAAGCAGGTGTGGCAGCCCAAGCCTTGGACAGATTAACAGGAATCCACAGCCCAGGGATGCGACCTAAAATGATCAATGTAGAGATACTATGTGTTCGCAATGTGCTATGATTAATGCAATGATACAACTGGCAAGCTTTACAGGTCAACTGGTTATTGTTTACCTGGAACTGGTCGTTCTTAGCTGCCAAAAAGACATAAGTATTAAAAACACAAACTGCAAACTGGTGATATTCTTTACAAATGTAACATTAAGACTGTGTCGTGACTCCAGTCGGCCTTCTCTCCATCTCTGCACTCAGGCTCAGCTGACTCATGGCTCGTACCGGAGGGACTGGGCCCATGGTTGGCCACCCTGGGTCCCTCCAGTCTCCCATTCCATGGTTGCACGCACCTTGAGAGCACCCACACAGCTTGTCCATCTCCTGTAAAACACAAGCATATCCTCTTCCCCATGTCAGTAAATCCACCGGGCTTTTCCATTGTTCTTCTTCTGGGGATTTCCATAACATTTTCGGATAAACTTTCCTCTTTTCCTCTAACACTTGCCAATGTCTTTCTGCTGGAGTCTTACCATCCGTACCAGGAGTCAGAAATTTTAAAGTGAATAAGGCTAAATGTAGTTTTGATTGAGGTGGTAGTTGGCCTCCTATACCCCATTTTTGTCTTTTCAACATGCAGTGTAATGCTTGATGTGCCTGCTCTATAATGCCTTGTCCTCTAGGATTATAAGGAACTCCGGTTTTATTGGTTAGAGCCCAAAGCTGTAGGAAATTTTGAAAAGCATGACTAGTATAAGTGGGTCCATTGTCAGTTTTTAATTGTTTAGGTATCCCCACAAGAGCAAATGATGACAGACAATGTCACTGTGCATGACCAGCTGTCTCACCTGTTTGGCATGTAGCATGCAGCATATGAGAATAAGCGAGACAAATTAAGCAGTTCTGGGCCTAGTGTACTTTCAACTGTAGCAGTTTCTATGCGACTGGCTACATTTACAACATAAGCTGAATAAGAAGAATCTCCTTGCAGGGTTTGGTAAAGATGTATAAGTTGATAGGTAGCAATACCTAACATCGGGCGTAGCCAATTAATATCTCCTAATAATTGCTGAAAATAATGTAAAGTCTGCAACCTGTCTTTATGGTTGACAATGTTGATTGTAGCCTGCCATGGTCCCTGGTGGAGTGAACGAAGGGGGCGAGCGTGGGAATAAAGGCAAGAGATAAAAGAGTATATTTGGAAGAAGGGGTCAGGGGGCAGCTTGCCTCTAGTGGACAAGGGCCCTGAGCTTTACACAGCCCTCCGTATTTATTAGGCAAAAGAGATAGCGAGAAGTGGCGGGGGGGGGGTGGGGGTGTTGGCCAGCAGCTTGATTCACAGCAGGCTTGCAAGACTGCATTCTTAAAACAATAGGCGCTAGATTTCTCAATAGATAACTCTCAATAGATAACTTCAAGGAGCCAGGGAGTGAGGCCCTCCGCAGACCTTTTGGTGGCAGGGCAGTGTGAGTTTGCCCACATCCTGCATTCATGATAAACAGTTTGCTGTTTGATCACATAGCCTCCAGCGGAATGCTGAGTTGCTCACATCCCACGGGCCTTCGTCTCCCTGCAGTTGATAGGATCTGAAGCTGTGAGCTGTAAAACCTCGCAGCTGACTGCAATTAGCTCTGAGCGTTGAGCTGAAACCCGAGATCGTTATTGTTTGAGTATGTTTTGGTCCATAGATAGTGGCATGACCTTTGGAAGAGCCATCAGTACAACAAGTGTGCCCACCTGGAATAGGTTAGTGATGAGTAATAACAGGAAGAATGAAAGAATGGATTTTATTAAACGTAAAATTTTGTCTGAGGGTAATGGTTATCTATAGCACCCATGAAGTCTGCGAACGCAGTTTGCCAGGCAGTCTTCATTTCCCAAGCTGCAGCTTGTTGCTGGGAGTCTAAAGGAACAATAATTTTGTCAGGATCATATCCCGTAAGCATTTGTGACCTATGCCTGCCCATAGTTACAATTTGTGTAATTAAAGAAAGATAAACTTGCAAGGTTTTGACTGTTTGATTAGATAGAAGGAACCATTCTATCACTGTTACAGACTTGTCTATGAACTGGCCCAAAAGTCCTGTTGGAGAGTGGGGGGTAGGAAGAATAAACAAAAGCAAAGGTTTTTGTGGTTGTAGCCATGAGGCATATCTCTGTTGTAACATTTGCTCTACAAGCTGTAATTCGGCTTCTGCCTCTTTAGTTAGTTGCTGCCGGGAATTGAAGGAAGACTCTCCTTGCAGGGTTTGGTAAAGATGTGTAAGTTGATAGGTGGCAATACCTAACATCGGGCGTAGCCAATTAATATCTCCTAATAATTGCTGAAAATCATTTAAAGTCTGTAACCTGTCTTTACGGAGAACTACTTTCTGAGTTGGTACACTTCTCTCTGTAACAATCGTTCCTAAATATTGGTCTGGGGAAGTTGTTTGTACCTTTTCTGGAGCTATTTTGAGATTCCCTTTAGTCAGAGCCTGCTTCGTTTCTCTGAATAACTGATGTAGGTTTCGATCTGTAGGAGCGGCCAAAAGAATATCATCCATAAAATGAATGACATAAGCGGTAGGAAACATATTCCGAGGCTCCTTGAATGCCTGTCCTACAAAATGCTGACACAGTGTAGGCCTGTGAAGCATGCCTTGGGGTAAAACTCTCCATTGATAATAGGAAACAGGTTCTCTTTGGTTAATAGAAGGCACAGAGAAGGCAAAACAGGCTTATTCTTCTCGTGTAAGGGTGTAGTAAAGAAACGATGCTTAAGATCCATTATACAAGAGGCCAGTCTCTTGGAATAGCCGCTGGAGATGGTAAAACTTTTTGTAAGGCACCCATCAGTTTTACGTGTACATGAATAGCTCTTAAATCATGTAGTAGTCGCCATCTTCCGGACTTTTTTGGAATAACAAACACTGGAGAATTCCAGGGTTATGTGTCTGGCATCCCATTGTTCTTTTACTAGCTGCTGAAGTTGCATCAGGTTCTCCTGAGATAGGGGCCATTGATTCACCCATACAGGTTTTTCACTGAGCCATTCTAATGGTAAAGGCAGTGGGCGGAGGAGAAGTATCAATGACCCTCATCAGAAATCCTGACATCCTATCCCTTTTCTCTCTGTTTTTCCATTACTGATACTGGGTTAGGATTTCCTTGAAGAAATTTTCCTAAACCTTTTCCCCTCTGATAGCCCATGTTCTTCAACATTTTAAATCCTGGGTTATGCAAGTTTTCATTTGTAAGTCTCCTATCCCATGCTGTCAGTCAGTCTCAACCCCATAAATCGATAGCTTTTTTATACACCTCACCAGTGCCAGTGCATGTTTACAATCCGTGTCTGCATTCTCAAAAGCTACAGTTAAGGTTAGCATTTCTGCACATAAATCGATAGCTATATTTGCAACATAAGACTGAAAAGTACATGACTGTCCATCCGGACCAAGACAAGGTAAAATCTCAGTGCTCTGTTGAACACTTTCAGCTGTTCCTACTCCCACTAAGGATGTAGAAGTTAATTGCAGAGGCCAGGATGGGGGCCAATTGTCTTTAGATATTACTGACGCATCAGCTTCCTTATCCATAAGACCATAAAATTTCTTTCCTTTAATTTGTACTACACAGGTGGGTCTATTAGAGGCTATGGGTTGGGACAGATAGATTTCCCATGTAGTTGTGCTCCCAAACCCTTTATTTCCTCATTTCTCCTTTCATGGAGAAGGGTGTGATTTGCAGAGAATAAGCAATAATTGAGCAATATATTCTCCCAGCTCAAAACCCCAAAGATTTTGTGACATTAAAACTACTTGAATTTCTCCATAATCAGAGTCAACAACTTCTGGGACTACAGTAAAGTTAAGGCAGCTTTTGCCTAAAATTAGTTCCACATATCCTGCTGGTACAGGTCCCCAAATACCAGTGGGAACTTAGATGGGTTTGTCTGCCCCAACTAACATTACCCATTCTCTGACTGGGAGATCTAATCCTTCACTCCTGGTGTTCCTGGGGTGAGGGAATCAATGTGCCTCTGGGAACCCATGCCTGAAACGGGGTTGAGGTCTGGACTGGGAATGCCCTCATTGTTTGTGGGGCCTGGGTCCAGGCCCCTGTCTCATTTCCCAGCAGGGGGGTGCCATTCTGATGAAATTTTGGGTGGCACTGATTAGCCCAGTTATTTCCTCTGTTACAGCAAGGACAAAGTCCTGGCGTTTCTTCCGCTGGGTGGGGCACTGCATTGTAAGGTCCTTTCTTTCCTGAGACCTGGCGGCATTCCTTTATAAGATGCCCAGGTTTTCCACAATTATAACATTTTCCCATTTTAGGGTTTGACCTTTGGCTCCTTTTAGATTTGTCAACTGCTAAATTAGCCACTGCTTGCATTAATATTGCAAAGCGATGAAGCTCAGTTCCTACATCTTGACAAGCTCTGAGAAAATTTCCCAAGTTTTTTATACACCTCACCGGTGCCAGTGCATGTTTACAATCCGCGTCTCAAAAGCTAGAGTTAAGGTTAGCATTTCTGCAGCCGTGGTATGAGGAATCTGATGCTTCACTGCCTCTTGTGATCTTGCAAGAAATTGCACATAGGGTTCCTGTGACCCTTGCATGATTTGTAAAAAGGATTGTACTGGGACTCCCTCTTCAGGAACTGTGGCCCAGGCGCATTCAACAGCCTGTGCACACTGCTGATAAGCAGCATCTGGGAGTGCCATTTGACTTCCCAGGTCTGAATAAGCACCATTACCTAATAGCATATCCTCTGTAATGTCTCTGTGTCCAGCAACATGGTTCTGTTTAGCCTGGTCTGCACACATTTCTTGCCAATTAAAATTCCATGTCAGATATGCATTAGCGGACAATCAAGTGTGCGCCAAGTGTCTCACATCAAAGGGTGAAAGACGCACAGCACCAAACACAGATTCTAGCAATCCTAAGGTGAATGGGCTCTGTATGCCATTATTTACCACTCTTGCTTTTAATTCCTTCAACAACTTAAACTCCAGTGGGGTGTGTTCATGAACAACCTGCTGTGGATTGTTTGGATCAGGCCTTATGGAAATAGGAGAAACACAAGATCCTAAGGGCTCTCCAGCTATGACAGCAGAGCATGAAATTCTTTGTTTTGGGGTCTCTATTTCTGCTACCAAAGGAGGCGGTACACATGTTTCTGCAACTGGAGGCGGCGGTATAGGCCAATTTTTACCCTCCCTCTCCTCCTGTTTTTTATTTTCAATTGGAGCTGTGAGTGGGACAACAGATTCAGATTTTTAGATTCAGCCTGCTGTCCCGCAGAATAATAAAGAGATAATGGCACAAGTACAGTATGAACTAAACTCCAAGTGGATAAAACAGAATAATCAATTTTAAGACCTTTTTGATGAGCTTGTTTTAATCCTTCTCCTGCTCTGTCCCAATTTTCCACATCAAGAGTGCCTGCCTGTGGAAACCATCGGTTATGTGTCATAATCTCCTGCAGCAGCTTAGTTAATGTCTGAGAACTAACCTGAGCACCAGTTTGTTTCAACAAAACTTTAAGCAACTGCACATAATGTTTTTTTTTTCAGTAGACAAAATCTGCCCCATGTTACCCTGATTCAGAAAACTTCCCATTCCCAGTACTTCTTTAAGGCACTGCTCCCAGTACCTCTTTAGGGCACTGGTCAGTACCTCTTTAGGGCACTGACCTTATATCCACTGCCGGCCGACTCGTCCTGGGGTCCCCGTTTCCCCTGTTCCAGGAGATCTTCTTCATTCATGTCCTTATAGTCCCGTGTTCAGACTGTCGCCTGTTTGAGTGCCACCTGTAGAGCACCCAATTCTGGGGCTGTTCGGGACACCATCATGTAATGTGCCACAATCCCTGGTGGACTGAACAAAGGGGGATGAACACGAGAATAAAAGACAAGAGACAAAAGAGTATATCTGGAAGAAGGAGTCAGGGGGCACCTTGCCTCTAGTGGACAAGGGCCCTGAGCTTTACATAGCCCTCCATATTTATTAGTCAAAAGAGATAGTGAGAAGGGGGGTGGAAGAAGGGGTCAGCTGCTCAGTCCAGAGTAGGCTTGCAAGACTGCATTCCTAGATGTCCCAGTAGACAACCTCAAGGAGCTCGGCACCAGGAAGCGATGGCCCTCAGCAAACCTTCTGGTAGCAGCAGTAATCATGAGTTTGCCCACATCCTGCATTCGTGTGCTGTTTGATCATATAGCCTCCAGTGAAATGCTGAGTTGGTCACATCCCATGGGGTCTTTGGCTCCCTGCAAGGATCCCGCTAAATGTACTCACTTTGCCCCTATTGTCTTGAGAAGGCAACTATATATAAAATTTTGAAAAATGAGTATACCTCACTTTAACTACAGCCTTGCCTAAATTACCCATAGTCATACCTATTGTTCTAAAATAGCCTATGTTGGAGGTACGTTGCTCTAAAACAGAACATGTTGGAGGTAGAGCAGACATAATAAATAATACATTAAAATTAAAGTAAGTTGTTTGCACTTAGAGATTGGCTTGATAAAATCAGATCACTTAGTCCCCCAGTTAAGATAGTTAATACGGCCCAATGTAGGGTGAAACATGGCCTTCAATAATTAAAATTTGTTACACAAAACACGATTAATAAAAGGGTGACTATCCACACTGCATCTCCATTTAACAGTCCAAAGTGTTTCTTGTTCCCATAGCTGGAAAAAAAAAAATCATAAAGAATGTCTTATGATGGATGACTACAGCATTAAGGCTGTAGTCCCATCTATCAGGGCCCCCATATCTAACATCTAATATTATTAAAAATTGCTAATACTATTCAATCAAGAACTGGTAAACATTTTGCTCTAATTCATTTGGCTAGCATGTTCTGTTAAGTGCTTATTTCTACAGACCCTCAGCTACAGTTGCCTCCACCTCTGAAGAAACACAATACACCTTTCCAGGACACCTGGGGTACCCTCATAGCTTTGTCATCACACACAAGCTTTGCAGACAAGAGCTTAATGACATCCACAATCTCCATGAGCACAGATACAGCATTATGTTGAGGACATCCTCCTCCAAGAAGATTCACTTGATACACACATTACGGTCATTTAGACTAATTTGTCTCTTAGTCCATTCAAGGTATTATAACAAAATTTATTATGCTGGATAATTTGTAAACAACATAAAGTTAGGCCAGGCATGGTGGCTCATGCCTGTAATTGTTGCGGGAAGTCAGGGACCCCAAATGGAGGGACCGGCTGAAACCATGGCAGAAGAACATAAATTGTGAAGATTTCATGTACATTTATTAAAGTTCCCCAAATTAATACTTTTATAATTTCTTACACCTGTCTTTACTGCAATCTCTGAACATAAATTGTGAAAATTTCATGGACACTTATCATTTCCCCAATCAATACTCTTGTGATTTCCTGTGCCTGTCTTTACTTTAATCTCTTAATCCCATCATCTTCGTAAGCTGAGGATGAATGTCGTCTCAGGACCCTGTGATGATTGCGTTAACTGCACAAATTGTTTGTAGAGCATGTGTATTTGAACAATATGAAATCTGGGCACCTTAAGAACAGGAAAACAGTGATTTTCAGGGAACAAGGGAGATAACCTTAAACTCTGGCTTC
>NW_012108030.1:858095-862089 GCF_000951045.1 Mandrillus leucophaeus | reverse complement strand
ACACACACACACACACACACACACACACACACACACACACCCCATAAATTTATTGATCACAGTTCTGGGGGCTGTAAAGTCCAAGATCAAGGTGCTAGCAGATTCAACATCTGGTGAGGGCCATTACTCACAGACAGTGCTTTCTATCAGTCCTCACAAGGTAAAAGGGAAAGACAAGTGCCTATAAGACTCTTATAAGGCACTCATCCTACTTATGAGGGCAGAGCAATCATAATCTAAAACCCCCACCTTTTAATACCATCACCTTGGAGATTAGAATTTCCCATACTAACATTTGTTTCCCCCCTCTGTATATTGGGGGAAGCTCCATACTGGTTTGAGGCTCCATCTATGCTCCATACTGGGGAGGGGAGAAACAAACATTCACATCATAGCAGATGAGTTACAATAAAGCAATCACAACTTAAGGAATGTGGGATTTATAAAGAGCACTCATTCTTCCTCACTCTCCATAGCCATCCAGTCTTCAAGGCTCATCTACTAAGCCTGGACAATCTCTCCCTAAACCACACCTCTTCTATGTCACACTATTTCTCCCTAAGTCTTCAACAAGTTCACCTTGATCTCCAGTAACATTCTCCACTCTACAGCCTCTGCCTCTAATCAGAAACATTCTCAAAGCCATCCCTTTGCAGGACTCTAGAGCAGTATTTTTCTGAAGTACACACCTGATAAGTGAGTCCCTTTCCTACTTAAGTGACTTTTTGTGTCCTTAAAGAGAATTCCAAGTTTTTCTTGTAGATTCAAGATGCTCCAAGAGATGGCCTCTGCTTCTTGCTGCACACTCAATGTGTATTGCTGTCTGCCTGTCTACCTCCATCTATGCTCTAACAACAAAAGATAGCCTGCTATGTCTTATCTTTTTTCCTGTGTGCTTTCACTCCCTTCTGCCTAGATTGAATTATTTTTTTCTCCTTTACCCAGGCCTTCAAACTCAGCTCAGGTGTTACCTGCTCCAGGAAGTAATCCTAGACCCTGTCAGTCTGAGTTAGTTGTTCCTTTTGGGGGATCCCATAATGAACCAGGCATCTGTCTATCATCATATACGCCAAGTCTACCATGACCCAAGCACTGCACTCTCATCTCTCTATCCGGGTGATCGGCATCTCCAGGGCAGAGCCCATGTCTGGTTGATCTCTATGTCTCCAGCAGCTGGCAAGGAAGTACCTCTTCAGAGACCTGCATCAACATAATACCTGCCACCCCTCATTACCTGATAAGTAAATTCCATTCTAATCAGGTGGCAATGTACCACTATGCTGGAAGTTGCACTATGATTGACTTAAGCCAATATGAGCAACCTCATTTTTATTTTTAATTTTTGCCTAGGGAATGATCTAAAGGAAGACAAGATGTTTTCCTTTTTTTTTTTTTTTTCCCCCACAGAGTCTTGCTCTGTTGCCTCGGTTGGAGTGCAGTGGTGTGATCTTGGCTCACTGCAAGCTCCACCTCCTGGGTTCACACCATTCTCCCACCTCAGCCTCCTGAATACCTGGGACTAGAGGTGCCTGCCACCAAGCCCGGCTAATTTTGCTTCTGTATTTTTAGTAGAGACGGGGTTTTACCGTGTTAGCCAGGATGGTCTCAATCTCCTGATCTCATGATCTGCCTGACTTGGCCTCCCAAAGTGCTGGGATTACAGGCATGAGCCACTGCACCTGGTCAATGTTTTCCTCCTTTATAAAATGAGACAGGCATGTGAATGAAGTCAGTTTTTCTGTTTGTCTTTATTCTTCTTGCTCAGGAGGGCCCGTTGATGTGATGTCCAGAACAGTGGCAGCCATTCTGTGGTCATTTTCAAGAAGGCCCTGGAAGAATGCCAATAGGATGGTGAAGCAAAGGGCTTAAATGAAACCCAGTTCTTATTTAGACTCAGATTCTATCACCTTGCAAAACTTTTTGTAATAATAAATTCCTTTTTGGTTTATGTGCTTCATATGTTTACTATACTTGATCACTGAAAACATCCTTTTGGTATAGTGATTCAGGGAGAAAAGAGAAAATAGTTGACTCTTGTTTTCTGCCTCTCCACTTGTCTTCACGGTTGCGGTGCTTCAGCTGGAGAACAATGTCTTGATGTTGCTTAAAATCTCAGAAAGGGCCCATCTCCTCAGATTTAGACCTTTAACTCTTCTCAGATTAAGATATTTGAACTAAATTTGTTGTAATTTTGTCTATTAACTAATCCTTAGAGCTATGTTGCATGTCCCACAAATTATCTCCCTCTGGAGCAGAAGGTTAAGAGGTTAATCTTGGTAATGATATTGGATAACGGGTACTCTCTCATGCATCTGCCTCACCTCTCAAGGTTTTTTGTTTGTTTTGTTTTTGTTTTGAGACAGATTCTAGTTCTGTCACCCAGGCTGAAGTGCAGTGGTATGATCTCGGCTCATTGCAACCTCCATCTCCTGGGTTCAAGTGATTCTCCTGCTTGGTCTCCTGAGCAGCTGGGACTACAGGCATGTGCCATCATGCTGGGCTAATTTTTTTATTTTTAGTAGAGATGGGTTTTCACCATGTTGGCCAGGCTGGTCTTGAACTCCTGACTCAGGTGATCTGCCCACCTCAGCCTCTCAAAGTGTGGGGATTACAGGCATGAGCCACCAGACTCAGCCTAAAAACCACTTTTTTTGGTTTGTTTGTTTGGTTTGTTTTGAGATAGAGTCTCGCTCTGCCCCACAGGCTTGAGTGCAGTGGCACGATCTCAGCCCACTGCAACCTCCACCTCCTGGGTTCAAGCGATTCTCCTGCCTCAGCCTCCAAAGTAGCTGGGACTACAGCCACCTACCACCATGCCTGGCTAATTTTTGTATTTTTAGTAGAGGCAGGGTTTCACCTTGTTGCCCAGGTTGGTCTTGAACTCCCGACTTCAAATGATCTACCTACCTCGGCCTCCCAAAGTGCTGGGATTGCAAGTGCGAGCCACCTTTTATCACATCTCATTTTATGTTAGTGAGGTTATTTAGGGTGAGGTCCCTTGATAGCCTCAGTTAGGGCTGGCCACCACAAAAATAAAGTGACTGGAGGGTTGGAGTTTTCAATTCCACCTACTGACTTCCAGGAAGGGGAAGTGGGGACTGGAGATTGAGTTCTATAAAAAATGTTGGCCTCACGCCTGTAATCCCAGCACTGTCAAAGACCGAGGTGGGTGGATCTCGAAGTCAGGAATTCGAGATCAGGCCTGTCTCTACTAAAAATACAGAAATTAGAGAGGCATGGTGATGCGCGCCTGTAGCCCCAGCTACTCAGGAGACTGAGGCAGGAGAATCGCTTGAACCTGGGAGGTGGAGGTTGCCGTGAGCCAAGATCCCGCCACTGTACTCCAGTCGGGGGGAAACGGTGAGACTCTGTCAAAAAAAAAAAAAAAAAAAAAAGTTAGAGACCAGGCATGGTGGCTCACACTTGACATCCTAGCCCTTTGTGAGGCTAAGGCAGGCAGATCACTTTAAGCCCAGGAGTTTGAGACCAGTCTGGGCAACACAGTGAAACCCTGTTTGTACAAAAAAATACAAAAAAGTAGTTGGGCATGGTATCTCACACCTGTAGTCCTCACTATTCAGGAGGCTGAGGCTGGAGAATCCCTTGAGCCCAGGGAAGTGGAGGTTGCAGGGAGCAGAGATCATGCAACTAGACTCCAGCCTGGGTGACAGAATGAGACCTTGTCTCAAAAAAAAAGAAAAGAAATTAGCCAGGCATGGTTCCACGTACCTACAGTCCCAGCAGCTCAGGAGGCTGAGGTGGGAGGATCACTTGAGCCCACGAGTTTGAGACTGCAGTGAGCTGTGACTGTACCACTGAACCCCAGACTGGGGAAGAGAGTGAGATCCTACCAAAAAAAAAAAAAAAAAAAAAAAAAAGAAAAGCATTGGGAAAGGAGGAAGGTTTGTTTTACAATATTTTCAGGATCACTTAGCAAAGTAACAACTTTCTGCTGGACCATTTCATGTAAGGCTTGGAGCTCTAAAAAAAAAAA
>NW_012108030.1:845683-858045 GCF_000951045.1 Mandrillus leucophaeus | reverse complement strand
AAAAAAAAAAAAAAAAAAAAAACCCTCTTGAAAAATGAGATTAGATGAGCGTCTTGAGTTGGTGAACACATAGAGGTGCCAGAAGGGTGAGTGCCTGAAGAGAGAGCATGGAAGTTCCATGTACCACCCCAACCCCTCCCTTGCTATATACTTGCCCTATGCATCTATTTTGACTGTTTTTGAGCTGTATTCTTTTCTCCTTTTTTTTGATACAAAGTCTCACTCTGTTGCCCAGGCTTGGAGTACAGTGGCATGATCTCGGCTGACTACAACCTCTTCTTCCTGGGTTCAAATGATTCTCGTGCCTCAGCCTTCTCAGTAGCTGAAATTACTGGCATGTGCCACCACACCCGGTTAATTTCTGTATTTTTAGTAGAGACAGGGTTTTGCCGCATTGGCCAGACTGGTCTCCAAAGCCTAGCCTCAAGTGATCCACTAGCCTCAGACTCTCAAAGTGCTGGGATTACTGGCGTGAACCACCATGCCTGGCCTAAGCTGTACTCTTTAGAATAAACCAGTAAATGAAAGCAAAGTGATTTATTGTGTTCTGTGTGCCATTCTAGCAAATTACCAAACCTGATGAGGGGGTCACAGGAACCCCTGATTTATAGCCCATCAGTCAGAAGTACAGGTGGCCACGTGGGACTTGGATTGGTGTCTGAAGTGAAGACAGTCTTGTGGGAGTGAGTGCTTTAACCTGCGTGATATGACGCTGGCTCCAGTTAGACAGCATCAGAACTGAATTTAATTGTAGGATAGACAGTGGTGTCTCCAGAGAATTGAAGAATTGCTTTGTTTGGAAAAAAGCCCACACATATGCTGTTAGAAGTATGTGTGTAAATAGAGAAGTGAGTTTTTGCTTAATCATGCATCTTTGTTGTTTATTGTTTTCCTCTCATTTTTTCACCTCGGTAATTGTTTCTTTCATTTTCCTGAATCTCTGAAGAAGAAGAAGAAAGGGCCTGGACTCTCATATTCCTTGACCCTTGTTATTTGGAGGGATGAACTCCAGTCTCCCACAGAAGGTTAGAGGTGAAGGAACATTCAGACACATAGGTTTCTAAGATGAGTAGTTTGATGACATCTCCAAGGTGTCTTCTGGGAATGGTAAGAAACTCTGAGTTTCTGCCACTGGATTGATTCCAGCTCCATTGTCCCCTTGTCCTTCAGCGAAGTCTCTGCTGAAGCCTATTATGTAAAAATCACAGGACACCATTGGCTTAAACTGAGCTACTGTACTACACTCAACAAACAAACCCAAAATAGAGTCACTCATACTAAAGTTCCATGACACCAAACCAAAAATTAAGTTGTTTATCTGGCTTTCTAAAAAATCATAAAGAGGGAGAGAGAAGATAGCCAAATTCCCAAACAGGTCACTTTCAGTAGCCATGAAAATGCCTCTGCTTTAATCCTTACAAAAGAAGTAACCTAAGTAACCATGTCAGTCAATCTGTTTTTTTTTTTTCTTAAATTATTGTTTCCCTATTCCCACTGTACAGAAAAAGCAACTTCGAAATTACC
Organism: Mandrillus leucophaeus; assembly: GCF_000951045.1. Lineage (NCBI taxonomy): Eukaryota > Metazoa > Chordata > Mammalia > Primates > Cercopithecidae > Mandrillus > Mandrillus leucophaeus. Next base: position 856,521 of record NW_012108030.1, on the reverse strand, counting down.
ATTCAGCATTTTTTTTCTTTGTTTCTGCTTTCTTTAGCCCTCCTCTCCCAATAAAATCAAACTTCTCTGTTCTACTCATCAACACATGCATTCTATTTTGAGGGATGAGGTGTTGATTCTTGAATTACAAATAAAGTCAATAAAAACTTTACACTAAATTAGTTGTAATTTTGTCTTTTGACAAATCCTTGGAGCTTGTGTTGCTCGACAGGAAGTCAGGAACTGGCCACAAGAAAAGGAACTCAGCTGGTGGTAAGTTGGGGTCTGGCAACTTAAAAATTATTGTTGGAATGCCTGCTCTATGACAGACATTTCCTAAACTCTGGAGCAGGGCTGTGCAATGAAGTATCACTTGCCAAATACAGCTTTTGGGTGCTTGCTATTTTTCTCATTTAACCTTAAGTGTGCTATAAGTATAAAATGCATTTCATGTCTTCTAAGACTTAGCATGAAAAAAGAATGCCATTTATCTCATTCATAATTTTTATTCTGATTAAATGTTCCAATGATATCCTTTTTGATATGTAGGATTCAAGAAAATACATTATTGGTGTTAATTTCCCAAATGTTTCCTACTCTGTTTACACATGGCTACTTGAAAATTATAAGACACAAATGTGGCCCATGTTTACAGATCACATTATGTTTCTATTGGACAGTGCTATGCTAGAGACATAGCACTGAAAGAAGGTGCTACTTGTGGAGTTTGTATATCAATGCAGAAAGTATTTAGGATAGAAAATAAAGGAATGAACAAAGACGAAAAGCATCTGGTGAGATAGGTTGGACCTGGGGCAGCTGTTTTGCAAATGGGTCAAGAGGATATCTCTGAGGACAAGCTATTTAAGCTAAAATATAAATATTCAGAAAGAGCCAGGTGTGGAAAGCTCCAGAGGAAGATCATAGTAGGCAGAAGGAAGAGAGAAAGCAAAAGCCCTGAAATGGCAAGAAGCTGGCATGGTCAAGGAATCAAGGAGTCCACCATGGGTCCAGCACAGTGTGTCAGGTGAGAGGGCAGAGATGAGGTCTGGGGATACACAAGACAAATCCCAGGGTGCTTGAGAAGTGTGAGTTAGAAATGTGGAAGCCATAGAAGAGTGCTGAGAAGAATAACTCATTGTCTTATTTTTCCTATTAAAATACAATTTGTCTGTGTCTGGGCTTTAGGAGAGGGAACAGCAGGGCCAGGAACAAGCTATCTGCAAAGTTTGTACAAATATCCAAGTCTAACAGGGCCATGGACATGGGTAGTGGAGATGGAGATGGCTCTGGCTGTGCATTCAGCATGTTCTGCAGATATAATCAATAGGACTTGGATTGTATTGGCTGGTAAGGAAAACGAAAGGTGAGTTCTAGATTTAGAGCTTTAATAACTGAATATTTAAACTCCAAATAGATACAGAATATTGGAAGAACGGCAGGTTTGGGAGCACGGGACAAACAACCGGTTGGTTTGGGCAATGTTTGGTTTGGAGTGTCTACGGGACTCTCATGGGGCGATATCAAGAAGTCAATTGATTATATGAGACTAGAGCCCCAGGGGAGGCCAGTGCTAACAATTCAGATGAGAAGACAGCATGATACTTTAAGCTGTGAGACTGAATGATATCACTTATAGAATGTGGGACACCCTAAATTTAGAGACATTTAGAGCAGAAAACACCAGTAAATTGGACTGAAAAGAGGTGGCCAACTGAGCCGTAAAGACAACCCAGAGTGGATTGTGTGTACATCTTATCATCTTATGATATGGAAAAAAATATGCTTGAATTAGGGGAAAGAGATCCAGTCATTCCTATGTCACTGGAACATCAGGATAAAAACTGAGAAAGGTCCACTGGATTTGGCAGTCTGGAGGTCATGTGCATCCTTAGGAGAGTGCATTAGCTGGAGTGCTAAGGAGTAAAGTCAATATGGAATGGATTCAGCAGAATAGGTGAGGTGAGGAAAAAAAAAAAAGCAAGCAATTAGAGACAACCATTTCTAAGGTTTAGCTAGGAAATCTCTTTACAGAAAACACTTCTCTTAAAGAAATAGGGTTGAAGTTTGGAAAGAAATAGGGGCCAAGATTGGTTTCTTTTTAAAGGGAAGGAATAGGATAATGTTTATGTGGTAACAAGAAGTATCTAGTAGAAATAAAATCTTGAGAGTTTCTTTTTAGCAGAAAGCAGAAGGACAAATACCAGTTCTTGGGGAAACGAGAGAGAGAGGGATGGAAAGCAAATGTGAAGAGGGAAGTCACTGGGAAAAAGAAGTCTTTATTCACAATAACAACGGCAGGTAAATTGAGGGATAGGAAAGAAAAGGCTAAAAAATGCACACCTAATTGTTACCATTTTCTCATTAAAATATCAGCCAAGGCCATCAGCTGAGAGTGGAACAGTAGAGGAAGTTGGTCAGTTTGAGGAGAAAGCAGAAGGGCTGAATGTTATTTTAATGCATCAGAAATCATACGTGCTGGAGAAGCAGATGCTAACAAGGAAGTGCTGAGTTTCCATTTGAAATCTGTAATCATACATCCATTTGAGCCTCTCAATAACTGTGACATTGAACAAGTCACTTCCCGTCTCTGAGCCATGGTTTCCTATGGATTACACAAGAACGGTATTTGTCCCAAAGCAAGGATATAGAAATAATAAAATATACATTGGTTGACACACATTGGGACTGCATCAAATAGCAGCCCTCATAATCAGTACAGGTGTCATCTCTAGTCCATGGTTCTCTTCTCCACTTTATAACTAGGGTGGATCCAAAATTTTACAACATTGTCTTGTTGGTCTGTCCCCACCTGTCACTGCACATTCATCTTTTCCTCTTGTGTCAACATTTCCAAATGACTTAGAGAATATGGATACATTATACTGTCTGAATGTCTTCTAGGATATTTGGAGAGTGGGTGGAGAAAATCTGAGTCTGCTGAGGAACTAAGGAATGGGAGAGGGTTAACCATACAATTCTGTTGAAATCAGTCTGGTTGAGCTCCAACTCTGGTTCTACCCCTTTCTGACCGGGGGCTTTAAATAATTAATGTAACCAATATAAGTCAACTTCCTCATCTGTGCAATGATTATACTAATTCAAACTAAGATTAGTCAATATGTACCATGTCTCAGGGTGTGTTCAGTGCTTACACATATTAACACATCTCATCTGTAGAGGCTGTGAGAAGCATTGTTAGGGTTAAAGGAGAAGCGCTTGGCATGTGAGTAATGTTCATAAGTAGTAGCCACTATTGCTATGAGCATTGTTCTTGTCCTGACCTTGAGATCTGTAAGGCATGACCCAGGATTGAGCCCCATGACACAGCACACAGTCTGGTGAGGACCAAGAGTTCCCATTTGTCACAGACACTCAGTCTAGCCTAGATTTCCATGTCCAGTCTCACTTAATCCTCACCTGAAAGTTAGACGTCACCACAAAATTGTCCTTGTTCTGCAGAGGAGAAAACTGAGGCTCAAAGAGATGTCACTGACCAAGAACCCATATTGGCAAGGTACCAAAGAGTAGAGATCTAACTGACCCCAAAGCCCAGGGCTCTTTACTCTGTAACCGTGATGCGCAACAAGGGGGAATTTTGCCTCCCACGGTACCTTTGACAATGTCTATAGACACTTTCAGTTGTCACTCCTGAAGGGGGAGTTGCTACTAGCATCAGTGGATAGAGGCCAGGGGTGCTGCTAAATATTCTACTGTGTACAGAACAGTCCCCCACAACAAAGAACTATGCAGCCCCAATTGTCAGTAGTGTCAAGGTTGAGAAACCTGGCGCTACATTAAACAATGTCCCATGAAAGACCTCAGTGAATGTGACTGGTAATGACAGGAAGAAAAGAAGGAAGAGAGAAAGGGAAAGGAGGAAAAAACCATGATACTAGGGTATGACCATATGCTGGAAATCTTTGGGGAACTCCTTTCAAATGCAGCACTTTAGAGTTGCAAAGGTAGTGGCTCTAAAGTTGTTCATCCTGAATTTCAAATCTTGCTGCCTCCACTGACCCGCTGGACATGATGCTGAAAAATCTAAAAAAACCCGTAGGGCATGAATTCCCTCTAGTAAAAAAAAAAGGGGGTAATGATGGCTGCCCACAATGTTACTATGAGTATTAGATGAGAACAAGTGCTAGATAATTGCTGTTACTTTTAGAGAGGCTGGATAGCCCAGGGTGGGAAGAGTCTCTAATTTTCATGGCCATAAAAATCACTGTAGCTTTTACACAGAGAGATTCTAGAGTGGGGTTCATGAATATGCACTTTAACAAATACCTTGGATGTTTCTGATAAAGCCCACAGACCACAGTATAAGCAAATTTGGTCAAGTGGCAAAGACACAAGGGACACAGAGACCTTTGGGTTGAGTTGGATGCAACAGCTTCCCATGTGACCTGGTGCAGAGACAGGGACTGTAATTTTGTGATTCTGTTTCTTAAAAGCAAGGAAATAGATCCCAGAAACACACCAGGATATCTTCCCATAGTGTTATTGCCCAGAATTTAGTCGTGTGTCCACCAATAAGCAATCCCTTGCAAAGCAAAAGTAATTCTAGTTAGAACAAATTAGAAAATCAAGATATGCCCACAAAGATGGAGGAGGGATACCTTCCCCAAAGAGTGAGTAACTGAACAAAACTGCGATTTGATTTGCAGTTTAGAAATGATGAACAGTTATTTGTGGGGGAGGGGCACCACCAGCAATATCTGTCAAAATTGTTGCATAGAGATAGGGCTTAGAATTCAGACTAAGCTAAATTAAAGATCTTTGTCTACTGTTTCCTACTTAAGTGACCAGCAGATTTCACAATTGCTCTCAACATTGAGTCATTCCTATGGAAACTACAAACAATGAATATTACAGAGCTATTATGTAGACCAAACTACAACCCATACATAGCATTTAACACAGTGAATAGTCTCTGATAAGAACCCTACAAATATTAGCTAAATATTCATGCTCATTCTGTTTATCCCACAGACCTTGAAGATATACAACGAATGCTAATTCACTGCATCCCAAGCACAGAACTTTATATCAAGTAGGGACAATGAAAAGCAGAAGGGAGAAAGTAAATATAGGGTCCCCTTTGTTGACTTCCTCTAGCATAGAATCTATAGGATGTAATATATTTCTGCTCTTTTTTTTTTTTTTTGGTGGGGGACAGGGGGACGGAGTCTCGCTCTGACGCCCAGGCTGAAGTGCAATGGCACGATCTTGGCTCACTGCAACCTCCGCCTCCTGGGTTCAAGCAATTCTCCTGCCTCAGCCTCCTAAGTAGTTGGAGTTACAGGCTCTCGCCACCACACCTGGCTAAGTTTTGTATTTTTAGTAGAGATGGAGTTTCACCATGTTGGCCAGGCTAGTCTCCAACTCCTGACCTCAAGTGATCCATCCTCCTCAACCTCCTAAAGTGCTGGGGTTACAGGCATGAGTCACCACGCCCGGCCTATAACACGTAATATATGTCTACATATTACAGGTAATGGTTCCAAATCCTCTTCAGCTATGAACTCAACCCAAATCCTAAAACTTTAAATTAAATATCAACTAAAAAATAGGTAAAGGGTCCTCACAGTGGGAGGGACACGAGCTGGTAGACTGGGAGAGCATGGGGCCGAAAGAAGTTGCAGAGCTTGCCAGCATGTTTGCATTGAGTGATAGAGGCCACAGATGTGAACCTTCTGACTCTGAGTCTTGTGCCTTCCTCACGACACTGAAGCTGCCTATGCTCAATTTCCATTGTCCATACACTCTCAGTTCAGTATTTCTGCTGGTGGATAGAGCCCTTTAATCCTCTTGCTAATCAGCCTGATAGATGGAATGCATATTAATAATGATGGGGATATGGAGAACTATCCTTTCCGAAAGGAACTCTGAGAGAGTGCCAATTTTATGTTATAACTATTCACAAGGCTCACTAGGGCGGGTCTTGGTAGGAGGAGGAGCTATAGTGGAAGTTAATGAATAGTTGTACTGTAAGATGGTGCCACAGCTGAGAAATGGCCATTGCTGAAATGTTACAGGTGTGGGAAGATGGAAAGCGACTTCTCCATTCCTCTGAATGAATCTGAGGAGGTGCTCCCTGAGCCTGCTGGCTACACCGTTCTGTGGATCTTCTCATTGCTAGTCCACGGAGTCACCTTTGTCTTCGGAGTCCTGGGCAATGGGCTCGTGATCTGGGTGGCTGGATTCCGGATGACACGCACAGTCAGCACCATCTGTTACCTGAACCTGGCCCTGGCTGACTTCTCTTTCAGTGCCATCCTACCATTCCGAATGGTCTCAGTCGCCATGAGAGAAAAATGGCCTTTTGGCTCGTTCCTATGTAAGTTAGTTCATGTCATGATAGACATCAACCTGTTTGTCAGTGTCTACCTGATCACTGTCATTGCTCTGGACCGCTGTATTTGTGTCCTGCATCCAGCCTGGGCCCAGAACCATCGCACCTTGAGTCTGGCCAAGAGGGTGATCATGGGACTCTGGGTTCTTGCCATAGTCCTTACCTTACCAAATTTCATCTTCTGGACTACAGTAAGTACTGAGAATGGGGACACACACTGTATTTTCAGATTTCCATTGTGGGGTGACACTGTTGTAGAGAGGATGAACGTGTTCATTACCATGGCCAAGGTCTCTCTGATCCTCCACTTCATTATTGGCTTCAGCATACCCATGTCCATCATCACAGTCTGCTATGGGATCATCGTTGCCAAAATTCACAAAAAGCGCATGACTAAATCCAGCCGTCCCTTACACGTCTTCACTGCTGTGGTGGCTTCTTTCTTCATCTGTTGGTTCCCTTATGAACTAACCGGCATTCTAATGGCAGTCTGGCTCAAAGAGATTTTGTTCAATGGCAAATACAAAATCATTATTGTCCTGCTTTACCCAACAAGCTCCTTGGCCTTTTTTAACAGCTGCCTCAACCCAGTTCTCTACGTCTTCATGGGTCATAACTTCCAAGAAAGACTGAGTCGCTCCTTGCCCACTAGTTTGGAGAGGGCCCTGACTGAGGTCCCTGACTCAACCCAGACCAGCAACACAGACACCAATTCCGCTTCACCTCCTGAGGAGAGGGAGTTACAAGCAATGTGAGGTCGGGGATATTTTGGGGCTCTGTCTCTTTCTACCCTGCATTAAGCGGAAAAAAAACTCTGACAGTGTTTTTCTTCTACATTCATACTACCACCACCACCACAATCATCAACATAAAAGAAGTCTGTACCAAACGTGTAGGAGGTTTTCCCCACAACCAAGCAGTAGACACCATCTGGGTGTCGTACAATTAAATTCCAACACTATCTACCTGGAGTTAGTGTCAGATCCCACAGGTTTAAGGCTCATTCCCCAAGTCTGCTCCTCCAGTTGAGACACAAGTCACAAATCCAGCCTTCTGAAACTCTGGACCAACCAGCTTCAATCAGGGTTCCCACTACCCCCTCTTTGGGGGTAGAGTGGCTCATGGAACTCAGAGAAATAATTTAATTGCTAGAGTGGCTCATAGAACTCAGCGAACATTTATTTTGGCTTGCTGGTTTATTATAAAAGATACTACAAAGGATACAGATGAAGAGGCGCATAGGGCAAGGTATGCAGGAAGAAATGAGCAGGTTCCATGCCCTTCCTAAGTGCATCACCCTCCGGGAACCTCTGCGTGTTCACCTCTCATGAAGCTCTCCAAATCCAGTCCTCTTGGGTTTTTATGGAAGCTTCATGATGTCAGCATTCTTTCCTCCAGAGTACAGGATGGGACCTTCCCTGGGGAGGGTCTTGAGACCCACAATTAGAAAGGTGAGGGAAGATTAGAGTCCTGCTTTGGGGTAGATGAAAGGAAAGGAGAGAGATTCTGTTTCCTGAGGCTTAACCCACCCAACATTATAACAAAGGCGTGTAGCAAGGGATACGGGAGTTATGAAGCAGAAACCATGGGCTAAAACCAACATACATCTTAATACCGGATACCCTAATCTCAGTCCTAACTTCATTTAACCTTGGTCACATTGAGTCATTACAGGATGAGTGGCTCAAGTATTTCCTCAGGGAAAATACTTCAGTGCCCTCCCTGATTTGAGGGTAAGAAGTAGATAATGAGGCCACTGTGGGTGTTATTTTTCATGTCTGGACCTCAGCCTATATCCTGAGACTAAGTGGAAGTGGGAAAAGAGTACAAGAGAAGAGACAAAGTGGGGGGATTTGTAAGGCTTAGATGAGATAGTGTTTTTTTAGAAAAAATCTTTATCTACCATTAAGTAAAATGTTTGCCATAAGCTTCCTCAGGCTTTCTCTTTTTAAAGTCAGACTGTAGAAGGTTTCTTCTATTCTTATTTGTTAAGAGTTTTCTTTTATTGTTTAAATTGTGAATCAATATTGAACTTTATTAAATGTGGTTTCTGTAAATATTAACAAGATCATATTACTTTTATTCTTTTATTTATATCATTATAAATTAGATTACGTTTTCAATGTTACACTACCCTTGCATTTCTGAAATAAACCACGCTTGCCCATGATTTTTGGACATTTATAATCTGTGTCACAGATTTGTTTAGAATTTCTATATTTATGTTTATGTAGAGATGGCTCTGTTATTTCACTTTTCTCTACTGTCCTTGTTAACTTTTACATAAAATGTATATTTTCCTGAAAGGAGTTTGGAAGCAATTTTCTAATTCTATCCTCAGGTATTATATCTTTTTTAAACATTTAGAAAAATTTGCTAGTGAAGTCAACTGGATCTTGGGTTTGTTTTTTGGGAAGGCTTTTAAATATAGGTTCAATTTCTTTAATAATTATTAGACCTGGCCATTTTCTTTTTCACATTGCTCACTTTTGGTAGACTGTGATTTTCAAATTCAAGAAATTTGGCCATTTCATCCCAACTACCAAACTTATGTAATCACCCAGTGGGTTCTTCCTGCCTGCTGCACAGACAAAACCAGTTTACTGAGACTGTGGTATTGCAGTAAAGAAAGAGTTTAATTAACATGATGCTGGCCACATGGATGAACTGGAGTTATCATTCAAATCAGTTTCCCTGAAGGCTGAGAGGTTATGGTTTTTCAAAGATAGTTTGGTGGGCAGGGGACTAGGGAATGGGTGCTGCTGACTGGTTGGGAAGGCAACCATAGGAGAGTTGAAAGTGGTCCTCATGCACTGAGTCTGCCTTGGAGTGAGGGGGTCACAGGACCACTTGAGTCATGAGTCATGAGCTCCCTGTGGGGTCAGTCAGTTGCTACAATGAAAGTCTGAAAAACATCTCAAAAGACTAATCCTAGGGTCTACAATAGAGGTGTCACCTATAGAAGTGATTGGGGAAGTTACAAATCTTGGCCTTTACTGCCCAGGTGTCACCGGCCACATGACACCTGGCAGTAAAGGATTATAGAAACTATAATCCTACATTTTAGCAGAATTCAGACTCCTCACACAGTCCTAATCTTAGGCCTTTCATTGCCTTTCAGTCCCAGAACAAGGAGGGTGTGAGTTAGGGAAGGCCTACTATCATCCTTGCTTCCATGTTAAACCATAAACTAAATTCTTCCCCTGGTTATCTTAGCCTATATACAGGAGTGAGCAAAGACAGACAACCTTTGAGGCTAGAGGCAGGAAGGAGTCAGCCACGTTAGACATCTCTCACTGTCAAAATTTTTGCAAATGTGATTTCACTTATTGGTATGAAACAGTATAATAACTGTATAGTAGTTGATATGTTTCTTTCAAGTAATGAGAATGTAAGCTATCTGAGGGCAGGAATTTTGGTCTATATTGTTTGCTGATGAATCCCAATCCCCTGCATATAAGATAGTGTCTGATATGTGATAGACACTCAATAAATGTTTACCTCATTAATAAACAATAATATCACTTAATGTCCAGTCAAAATTATCTCCAGTCCTCATAATATGAATCAGGTCAGGTCTAGGAAATTCCCATCCTCATGTCCACAATATTTGTAAATTCCCAGCTGGCTTACATTTTCATGAACATTGCTGATTTTGAGCTTCTGCTTAAGTAAACTACTCTGGCTAATTACTGCCTAATGACTTCATATTTAAATAAATAACTCATAACTCAGCCTTTTACCTTGCTTTCTGCACATAAACACTCAGAAGTTGTTAATTCTGTATTGTGTAACATACTTCTCTGATGCACTGGCAAAAGACACCACTCAACATGAATATCAGGCAGTCCTGTTATCAACGTTCTCACTCACTCCACTGCTTTACTCCGTTTTCTTCTCCTTTTCCCTTCTGTCTCTCCTAAAGTTATTTGCATTTCCAAGGTAGAGCAGTTTGTGCATTTCATTTGCACGTTTGACTCCTATAAACGCTTTAGAATTCTCAGGAGGTGTATATTCTTAAATGCCCAAGCAAGGTGTAGCCATAGAAAAGAAGGAACAAGGCTGGGCATGATGGCTGACTCCTATAATCCCAGCACTTTGGGAGGCCAAGGTGGGTGGATTATTTGAGGTCAAGAGTTCTAGACCAGTCTGGCCAACATGTGGAAATCCTGTCTCTACAAAAAATACAAAAATTATCTGGGCATGGTGGTGCGCACCTGTAATCCCAGCTACTTGGGAGGCTGAGGAAGGAGAATTGTTTGAACCTGGGAGGCAGAGGTTGCAATGAGCTGAGAATGAGCCACTGCACTCTAGCCTGGGAGAGAGAGAAAGATTCCATCAGAAAGAAAGAAAGAAAGAAAGGAAAGGAAAGGAAGAAAAGGAGGAAAGGAAAGGAAAGGAAAGGAAAGGAAAGGAAAGGAAAGGAAAGGAAGAAAGAGAAAGAAAGAAAGAAAGAAAGAGAGAGAGAGAGAGAGAAAGACAGAAAGACAGAAAGACAGAAAGA
>NW_012108030.1:837537-845590 GCF_000951045.1 Mandrillus leucophaeus | reverse complement strand
AAAGAAAGAAAGAAAGAAAGAAAGAGAAAGAAAGAAAGAAAGAAAATAAAAGAAGGACAAAATTTAGATAGGAATGCCAGGGCTTCCAGATGGGCTAATTAAGAGACTTCCTCCACTGCCAGGACAGGGGATTCTTACTATTCCTTCCCACTGGCCTTGGTTAATTGCAGTAGAACAAAGCCACTACATTCTCTCCATTTTTCTTTTCCTCTTCAGGAGTTTTCATTGTGGATTCTCAATTCCCATTTCATGATGATATATTGTGGGTTCAGGAAACTGAGATTTTTTTTTTTTAAATTATGGGACAATTACCACACAGAAATACTTCCCAATGTGTGTTCATGTGGATGGCTCACTAACTTCCTGTATCAGGCCTGGTCAGTCTGGGATGGCACTACTGCTTGCTGGTTTCAGATTTTGCTGCTTTGTGCAACTTAGTACTGCTGTTGTCAGGTGTTGCCTTGGGGATGCTCCAGAAACTCTGGTGAATATAGACGGCTCTCTGAGCCTTCAGGCTCCCCTGCAGCTCCTGGAAGGCAGGTTTCATTGTAATGAGGATGTTTCACTATGAACAGCAGTCACTCTTTCTCCAATCCGGCCCCTGCTGACGGGCCACTACTTCAGGGCATGTTGTCCCTTGAGCTGTATATGCTGTTCTTGTTACATGGGGTCTTGGTAGTGGTCTGGCCTGTACTGGGTATAAGTTGCAAAGTCCTGGTCTCCAGTCAGAGTGAGCTGGCCAGTATGGTGAAACTCTACGTTCATCTCTGCCGGATCCGACCTGTAGAAGCTGGCTGAACGATGGATGAACAAATGCATTCTGATGCTGATATCCAGTGAAAAAGCAGGCTAGGGGACTGGGAAGCTCACAGACACTGAGGAGGGAGCTGTAAAGAGTCAGCAGTCACGGCCCTGACAAGCTGGCACTGCGGGCATTTATTCAGTACAGATTTAATGACAAAGGCCTCAAGTCAACACATCTTGTGGGTAATTAACATTGTCACCCTGCCCCCCAAAAGAGAGCAGTCCTGTGCATAGATGACTAAAGACCAGGTTCCAAGGCCTAAGTAAACAAACTTATCTAGATCAATTCCTTTACACTTCCTTGTTATCCATTCTGCGAAAATTCAGCTGACTTCAGCCAAATCCTCTTCTGAAGCTATACAAACCCCAGGCCTTCCGAGAAGGCTTGTGTCCTTTTCCTATAATTTATCTTACAATTTTTCCCACCATCCTGACCGATCTCCTACACATCTCACTGATGAGAGAGCCATAGGATACCAGGCTCCTGGGTAGCAGCAATTCCCTCACAGTGAAACCAGAAAAGATGATAAAATGCTGGGCTTCAGTGTGTTCATAAAGGAGAGCCAGGATGAAAGGCTCAAGTCACCTAAGCCTAACCTGTGATATGGCAACTGCACCTGAGTCCCCTTGGCAATTTGCAAAAGCAAGTGCTGCTGAGGCTAGTGCCTCCTTGGTTGCTACATTCCTTGCTGTTATCACTCCTTGTCCCCACCAGCCACTCAGAGGTCAAGTGGGACACCTTCAAAAGGGAAACAGCTGCCTACAAGGCCAGTGCAAATGGAGCTCACCCCCAGATTTTTTTAGTAACAATCGGTAAAGTCAAAACAACAGGGTGCCAAACCCAAGGTCATCTAGATTTCCTCCTGTTATCTTCTAGTTTTATAATTTTGTCTTTTACATTCAGGTCTCTGATTCATTTTCAGTCCTATTTATCTGGTGGAAACCTGACTGACACAGCATATGTTTCTAGTGTTTAAAAACAAACAAACAAAAAAACACAGAGGAAAGATGAAGCATTAACTAATAGAAATTAGTAGAAATTGAGTGGTAGAAATGGAAATAGTCTTTCTCTCTCGGTCTTCTTTATCACGAAATTTTCTTTTTGTGTTTTTGCCATCAGCATATACATCTGTTCTCTCATTTACTAACTGAAAACGTAAAAACCTCTTGTACCACACACATCCTCCTGAACTTTACAACCAATTTCTCTGTTCTCCTTGACAGCAAACTCAAGGGTCACTTCCAGTTCCTTTCTCTACTTCCTAATTTCACATTTTCTCCAGAACTCATTCTAAATGGGTTCATGTCCTGATTACTACAGTGGGACTACTCTTATCAAGGACAACAGTGACATCCATTGCCATGTTATTGCACTGCAGGTTCAGACATTTGGTGCCTGACTATGAATTCAACAGGGTAAGTCTAAGTCATATATGCTTATCTGATAATGATGGGAATCTTAGGCCCCTAAGCATATATGACTCCCTTTTATTTTAAAATAAATAATTCTCTTGGCAACATCCCACTTGTTTGGTTTTCTTCCTACCTCCGTGACTTATCTTTCTCAATCTCCTTGACTGGCTCTTTTCTGACTTTTAAATGTTGGTGTACCCGAGGGCTCAATTCTAGACCCCCTCATCTACTTGCTTCAATGCAGTCATCCTAGGTAATGTGTTCCCATAACTTGAAATCCCATCTGTACATAAATGACTCCCCCTAAACATCCATCATAATCCACAACTTCTCTTCAGGATTCCAGAGTGGTATCTACCTCCTTCCTCTGCATTACCACTTGAAAACCTATGGGGCATCATCAAAGTAAAACTATCAATTTGATTCCCCCTAAAACAGTTGCTTGCCAAATCTTCTACATTTCTTCCAAATTTAGGAAAAGTCATCACACTCTACCAAATGTCTTAAGTTCCAAATACAAGTAATTATTGGTTCTTTTTATTTTGTTTATTTTTTATGAGACAGAGTCTCGCTCTGTCGTCCAGGCTGGAGTGCAGTGGCATGATCTTGGCTCACTGCAACCTACACCTCCCAGGTTCAAGCAATTATCCTGCCTCAGTCTCCCAAATAGCTGGGGTTACAGGTGCATGCCACCCCACCTGGCTAATATTTGTATTTTTAGTAGAGATGGGGTTTCACCATATTGGCCAGGCTGGTCTCAAACTCCTGATCTCAAGTGATCTGCCTGCCTTGGCCTCCCAAAGTGCAGGGATTACGGGCATGAGCCACCGCGCCCGGCCTATTGATTCTTTTAATCTAATCCATCACCATATCCCATTGACTCTATGTCAAAAACATGGACGAAATCTGTGTGTTTCTTTCCTGTCCACCACCACCTGACTTCAAACCATCACCATTCGGACCACTACAATAGTTTCCTAATCTTTCTGAATTCACTCTTGCTCTATAGCAGTCAGTTATTCACCCAGCAGTCAAAGTTTTTTCTTCTAATATAAATATGAGCATGCCCATCTCTTGATTAACACCCTCCAACAGCTTCCCATCATGCTAATAATAAAAACATCTGAATCTGCTATCTGACTCCCAAAGCCTCACATTATCTGGCTTTTGCCTGTCCTTCTGATGTTCTTCCTCAACAGTTTTTCTTTCGATTATGTTGTTAGTAATTACACTAGTAATATCTTTATTTCTCAAACATACCAAATTCATTCTTGTCTCAGAATCTTTGTACTAACTGCTCTCCTGCTTGGAATATTCTTCCTCTTGAACTTTCATGTGACCAGTTCATGTAATTCCAATCTCTGTTTAAACATAACCTCCTCAGAATATTTTTTTTTCTGAGTCCCTAAGATAACGTAGCCTCTCAGACGCTCTCCAGTCTAGTTCAGCAAATGTTTTAGTTCTTTTCATAGCACTCGTTGTAGCTTTCTGTCAATCACAAAATCACCTCCCTTCTCTCATTCTTCGCTGGTCTGAGAGCCTTCGATGCCTCTCTTTTTCTTCATCTATTGCAACAGCCTCCACATTCATCTGTCATTTTTCAGTGAGAAAGAGAGTGGGTATCCAGAAAATGAGGTCTGAGCCATATACAGCAGAGTTTGTTAAGCCTGAGTTAGATGCCTCGTAGCCATTAAAAGATGCAGAGCAATGTGATGATCTGCTCTATTTCTTTTTAAATTTTTATTGAGTATAAAGCTTAACCATAACTTTCCTTTTTATTTTTATTTTTTATTTTTTTGAGACAAGGTCTTACTCTGTTTCCCAGGCTGGAGTGCAGTGGTGCAATCTCAGCTCACTGCAGCCTCTGCCCCCTCTGGCTCAAGTGATCCTCCTGCCTCAGCCTCCCAAGTAGCTGGGACTGGAGGTGCAAACCACCATGCCTGAGTAATCAACCATAACTTTCAAAGTAAAATTTTTTCATTTTTATGAAGTCCAACTTATTCCTTTTTCACAGATTGTGCTTTTGGTGTCATATCAAAGAATTCTTTGCTTAGCTCTTGGTCCTGGACATTTTTTAATGTTTTCTCCTAAAAATGTAGTAGTTCTGCATTTAACATTTACATCTATAATCCATCTTTAATTATCTTTTGCAAACAATGTGAGGCTTCGGTTGAGTTTCTTTTTTGTTAATATTTGTTTGTTTGTTTGTTTGTTTTTTCAGCCCAGAGGTCTTTTATTTTTTTTTTTAACACCTATTATGCCATGAATTCATAGGGAATAGGTTCCAGCAGCTCAGGCTCCTTCCCATTGGTTCTCACAAAGTGTGCTTCTCTGGGTGGAGCAGGCTGGTGCTTCAGTTGAACCCAGGTACCTTTCTCTTTGGCTTCTTTCTTTTTCTGATCATTTTCCTTCACGCGTTTCAGGAAGCTATCTCGGCTCTTAGAGTGCTTAATGTGCTCAATACGTACATTAATTCTCTTGGCAAGAATCTGGCCCTTAACTTGTTTGTTTACAACAATGCCAACAGCATGCTGGGTAACGTTGTAGACTCTCCCAGTTTTGCCATGGTAACACTTGTGGGGCATTCCTTTTTGAACGGTACCCATTCCCTTGATGTCTACGATATCACCTTTCTTATAGATTCGCATATACGTGGCCAAAGGAACAACTGCATGTTTTCTAAAAGGCCTAGAGAACATATATCGGGTGCCTCTCCTCTTTCCCTTTGTGTTCGTCATTTTGGCAAATTACTGGAAGATGGCGGTTCCCTTTGTTAATATTTTTTAATCTCCAATTATGCCAGTACCATTTGTTGGAAACAATATTCTTTTTTCATTGAATTTTTTACATATGTCAAAAGTCAATATTGTGTGTGGATCTATTTCTGGACTCTATTGTGTTCCACTGGTCTATCTGTCTACCGTTTAGCCAATATCACACTATCTTGATAATTGTAGCTTAAGAGCAAGTCTTGACATTAAGTAGCATGAGTACTTCAATGTTGTTCCTTTTCAAAAGTAGTTTGGCTATTTTAGTTCCTTTGCCTTTCCATATAAATTTTTAGAATTTGGTTGTTAATGTTTTTTTAACTTGAATCACATTGAATCTATGGATTTGCTTGAGGAAGAATTGATGTCTTAATCATATTCTGTCTGCAATACTCTCTTATTTAGTACTAATCTTTGAAATCTATCTGTCTTGTTCTTCCCAACTCTCAACTTTATCTTCTTATTTCAAACTCATTTCAAAGAGTCTACGGGGCTCTACCTGTGTTTCCCCTCCTGCACTGTGGCCTGGAAACTCTTAAGTCAGTAAGCAGGGCAATCATGGGGATCATCTTATTTGTTTCCCCTTTTTTTGGAGATTACAATGCTACACTACTTGTTGTCCAGTGACAGAAAACCACTCTTTCACATTTTCCCTAGATTTTTAGTTGTTTAAGGTAGGAGCATAAATCTGGTCTCTCTTACATGTCATCACTGCTGGAAGTAGTTATGTTGATTGTGTTTTAAAAAGTCATTTTTTGCTTCTGTTCATGGAGAGAGAGATCTGTTCGCAAAAGCCAGTTCAGGCATCCAGACAAGAGATGGCATGAGCCTGTAGGTGATTCTTGGGGTGCATAAAATCAGCAGCACTTGGATTTTGCTTACCAAATGAGAGAAAAATCAATAATAAATTTTAGACTTGGCACTTAATCTATTGAGAGGACAATGCCTCTGATTCCTAAAAGAAAGAAAACTGAGGAAGGGGCAGGTCAGGGAATAGGAGAATTGGGGATACTGTTTTCAGAATGTTTAGTTTGTCATGCCTACTGCTTGTGTCCACAGAAATTCCAAGAAGTTGACTGATTTTATGAGGCTGAAATTTTGGGAAGTGGTCAGGTCTGATGGCTTAGACTAAGAGTTGGGGTACGATATATTTTTTCTTTTAGTTTTAGTTCACATCATAATTGTACATATTTAAGGGATACAGAGTGATATGCTAATACATGTATACAATGTGTATAATAGTCATAGGGTAATTAGTATATCCATCACCTAAAACATTTATCATTCCTTTGGGTGTGAAGATTCAAAATCCTCTCCTCCAGCTTTTTGAAAACACACAATAAATTTTTTTTCTAGTCACTTATGTAGCTAGCAAAAATAGTACTGGGGTAGGGTCAGGGTCTTGCTCTGTCACCCAGGCTGGAGTGCAGTGGCACGATCACAGCTCACTGCAGCCTTAAAATCTCGGGCTCAAGTGATCCTCCACCTCAGTCTCTGGAGTAGCTGAGGCATGTGCAGCCACACTCCTTTTATTTATTTATTTTTTCGTAGAGACAAGGTTGCTAGGCAAACTCCTGGCCTCAAGATAGAGAGATTTAAACATCACAATCAAGTAACCTAACTGACATTTATAAACTATTTCATACACCTAAGAGTAGGATATTTCACATAATATCCAATCTAATTCTTTTCAAGTGCTGGGTTATAAGTTTCAATAAAAATCTAAGGCTTTAAATTATACTAAGTATATTCCATGACCATAATCTATCAAATTAAAAACCAGTAATAATAACATAACTAGCAAATGCCCAAATCTTTAGAAACTAAACAACATATAATAAATAACCCATGGGCCAAATGAATCTTAACGAAGATTAGAAAATATTTTAAACTGAATGATAAGAAGAGTAGATTTCAAATTTTGTGATTTAAAGCTAAAGGTAGTGTGCATAGGATTTTTTTTTTACACAGGGTTTTGCTCTATCACTCAAGCCGCAGTGAAGTGGCAGAATCACAGCTCACTGTAGCCTCAACCTTTTGGGCTCAAGCAATCCTCCTGCCTCAGCCTCCTGAATGGCTGAGATTATAGGCACTCACCACCACATTTGGCTAATTTTTAAATTTTTTGTAGAGGTGGGGTCTTGCTATGTTGTCCAGGCTGCTCTTGAACTCCTGGCCTCAATGAATCATCCAACCTCAACCTCCCTTACGGGGAAATTTTTACCTTAAGTGTTTTTATTAGAGAATAAATGTGTGAACTCAATGATCTAAATTTACACCTCAAGAAGCTAGAAAAAGATCAAATTAAATCTAAAGAGAATATAAGAAAATAATCTTTAAAAGTGGAAATAAATGAAATAGAGGTCAACAGATGAGGAAATATTAAAATTATGTTAAGAGATCAATAAAATGGATAAGTTTCTAGCAATACTAATCAAGAAAAAAGAGAAAATGCAAATGACTAATTTTAGGAATGAAAAAAGGAACATTATTACAAAGACTAAACACATTAAAATGATATTACAAATCACTTTATACCATTATATTTGACAATTTAGATGAAATGGACAAACTCCTTGAAAAGCACACATATGAAACTGCCATAAAAAGAATTAGAAAATCTAAATAGTCCAATACCTAGTAAAGAAGCTGAATTTCTAATCAATACCCATTAAAAAAACAAAAAAACAAAGAACAAAAAAAAACTTCAGGCCTGCATTGTTTCACCTGTGAATTCTACTAAATATTTAAGAAAGAAGTAACATCAGTCTTACAAGAAATACTTGCAAAAGACAGGGGAAAAAGGAACACTTACTAGTTTACTTTTAAATACATCTGTTCAATACAAAAATTGTGCTTGAAAAATAAAGTGATTTTTATGAACTGAAGTTAAAATATTAATTCATTTTTTAATTTTAACCAATATTTCAGAAAAGCTGTGTTTTCATTGACATGACCAGACATAACTGAAATCGATACCGTTTTTTTTTTTTTTTTTGAGATGGAGTCTTGCTCTGTTCCCCAAGCTGGAGTGCAATGGCACGATCTCGGCTCACTGCAACCTCCGC
>NW_012108030.1:831638-832488 GCF_000951045.1 Mandrillus leucophaeus | reverse complement strand
AATTTAATTTAAAAGTTTATGCATTTAACCTGATCTGCTTTATATATTTTTAAAAATGAAATATTCATACTCTGCAGTTCAATTTAATAACATAGCACAAAAGATAAATTTGCTATAGGTGGTAAATCGTAGATGCTTTTACTATTACTGCCTGGTTTTTTATTTACAAGCATGTAACAATTTTTGTAATAAATAATTGTTGTAAGGAGATCTTTATTTAAAATCCTCAGAAGTTTTCAAATATGTACTCAAAGATACATTCATATAGGAAAACGAACTATATGAAAGCAGAAAAGAAAAAGTTAGAGAATTAAAATTCCCACAGAAAGGTATATATTTGAATAATAATAAAAGACCATTTCTCAATTATCTACTATAAACCAGGTACTTCGCTAGCATTTCAGGCACACCATTCCAATAATCTTCAAAAGAAATTTGCCAAGGAGATACCATCATTTTTTCCTAACAGTAAAACTTATAGTATTTCAATACCTTGCCCGAAGTCATGCAGACAGTAAATAGCAGAATCGGTATAAAGAATCAGGACTAAAATGTTATTTCAAAGGATTCATCAAGAAATAAATTATGTTAGCCAGGCGTGGGTGAGCATGCCTCTATTCCCAGTTACCCAGGAGGCCAAGGCAGGAGGATCACTTGAGCCCAGGAAGTTGATGCTGCAGTGAGCTATGATCACCCCTCTGCACTCAAGCCTGGGTGACAGAGCAAGACTCTTTCTCTAATAATAATAATAATAACAACAATTAACAACAACAACAACAACAACAAGAGGAGGAAGAGGAAGAAAGAAAGAAAGAAAGAAAGAAAGAAAGAAAGAAAGAAAGAAAGAAAG
>NW_012108030.1:824481-825818 GCF_000951045.1 Mandrillus leucophaeus | reverse complement strand
AGCCACCGTGCCTGGCCTTGAAATCAATATCTTAAGTAATGTTTGGATCATCCAATTTTAAAGAGACACATACTTTACACATTAGTGGTTTTAAAAAGTTTTTCTCATATTGATGTCATGGCAATAAATGGAAGAAAAACATATCTAGTTCTTGAAAACAATAATGAAAACCTTTGTTTCTGATGATTACTCATCATGTGGAAATTTGCAGTGAAACAAAAATGAAGCCAAGTAATTTAATATCTACTCTTCAAAAATCTCTGCATGTAGTATTTCTGGAATACCTGACTAGTATAATAAGGTTTTTTTGCCTTTATTGTCAGACACTTCATTAAATCTTAAAGTGGTAAAAACAGTGTGAAATCATCATAAAATCTTACCGCTTAAATAAATTAATTCCTTGATTCAAAGTACTTATATTTTACACTTTTTTTCAAATAGATATTCTGACGGGGGTAAGATAATATCTCATTGTGGTTTTCATTTGCATTTCTCTGACGATTTGTGATGTTCGGCTTTTTTAATGTACCTGTTGGCCATTTCTATGTCTTCTTCTGAAAAACGTCTATTCACGTCCTTTGCTCACGTTTTAATGGAATTATTGGTTTGGTTGTTGTTTTCACATGAGCATTTTCAGATGAACATTCATTGAGGTTTTATTCATAAAAGCCAAACCTAAAATAAATAAATAAATAATAAAATATTAGCAAATTGTATACCAAAATAGATAGAAAAATATTGTACTATGGCTAAGTTGCATTTATTACAGAAGTGCAAAGGAACTGATTTATGCCAGCCACCTGACTGAGCTTGGAGCCAACTTCTTCCCCAGTCTTCAGATAAAAGCCCAGCCCAGACGACACCTTGGTTTGATTTTGGCCTTAAGATCCTATGTAGAACATTCAGCCAAACGCATTCAGATGCCTGACCTACAGAGCTATGAGCTAAAACATGAGCATTGTTTTACACTGCTAAATTTGTAGTAATTTCTACATAGCAACTAAGAACAAATACAAATATTATAATACTATTTATAAAACTTAAAAATCTAAATATTGAGTTCTTTAGGTATCCACATATAAGTACATATTTCTAAACATATTTCTAAAAATATGTACTTATATGTGGAAATCACATACACAATTCTAGATGGAAATTTTTAGCGGGGTGGGAATGATTAGGCAAACACACGATTGATGCAAAGATGGGACAGAAATGAAAGACTTTGCCATTTGCATATTATCAAACATTACCTTTATTAAGCAAAAAGAGCCAATGGTTAAATATGCATTTAAATGTTTAATTAGAAACTAAATTATTCATTGTGCACATGTACC
>NW_012108030.1:823158-823781 GCF_000951045.1 Mandrillus leucophaeus | reverse complement strand
GAAAAGAAAAGAAAAGAAAAGAAAAGAAAAGAAATTACACACACATACCCATACACATGTACCAGGTATTTATGACACGATTTTAGTAATTGCTGAATCTAGGTGATGGGTACACAGATGACCACCATGTTGCTATTCCTTCAGTGTACTTGAAAGGTTTCAGTATGAAATGTTGGGAAATACGGTTGGATACTTAGCATAGCACCCAAATCCCTGACATCTGAAGCAATGAAGTACCTCCTTCCCTGGCCCCTCCCATCACTGATAGCCATAACGGCCCCCAACTCCGCATCGCTTGCTCGCTCTTCCTGGTTCCCCAGACACCGACTTCCACTCGACGCTGAGGACGCTCCAATGCAGACCACGGAAGCCCTCAGTGGCTAACCCCCAGCCTCAGATTCCACTGACCATTCCCTGAAGCCTTCTTACACCGCAAACCTCCACAAGTACCCCACGCTGGTCTCATCCGGTCAAGCATTCCACCAGCACCGGGAAACTCACCCGACAGCTGGAGTCGCACGAACATTCACTTGAGGACTAGCAGGCTTCCGTAGCCTCTTCACTCGTTGCCGTACCCACGCTCTTGCGCAGACTCGGTAGCACTTTCGCGGTACACAAGATGT
>NW_012108030.1:795454-822840 GCF_000951045.1 Mandrillus leucophaeus | reverse complement strand
TCTACAGACTTTGAAACTAGGCGTGCATATGGAAGCAGCAGTCTTGGAAGATGCTTCTTACAGATAGCGAGATGGGCATTTTCTGGCGACTAAATTCCATCTTGCTGGAAAGGAAAGAGGCAATGCAGCTGATCTACTATCCTTTTATCCTTTTCACCACCTTCCCCGCTGCTACCAGCAGCATTGTGCATTCTCGGGAACAACATTCAGCGTTCTCACCTGTCTACTTCAGATCTAGCAACAGCCCTAAGCCAATCACAGACAAGACCTAAGCAGAAAATGGCTGCACCTACTGAGCCCTGTAGGCCCTTAAAGCAGCAGGTAAGGCGCAGCCATTTTGGAAAACGTTTTGGGATCTGTTGAACAAAGACTAGGCAGTGGAGCAAGGAAGTGGGAGCAGGAAGAGGGTGGATTCAGGGAATGTGTTTGTTGAGAAAAGTCTTAGGAAACCAGAATTGGGTCTGGAGGAGCTCAGGTAGTAAGGGGGGAGCCATCTGGGTACAACTGGGTGTGGGATTGTGGAGAGAGACCTTGAGGGGTAAGGACTGGGCCAAAATGGTTGTTGAGCAGACACTGACAACCACAACCCATTCCAAGAGAGTATTACTTGTACTTCAGAAAGATCACATGTATTCTGAATAGTCATGTGAAACAGATGTAAAAGTCATGAAGAAATTATTAGCAATCAAATCTAGCATTATATGAAAAGAATGAACTTCAAGATCAGGTTCCCAGGAATACAAGGATGTTTTATCCCTTACAAATAAATATATGTAATGTCTGGTGCCAGCCCTGATTCAGTAAGCCCCCTAGTTTATCACTCCCACTGGTTACACTTAAAACTTTTGGAAAAAAAATAAAATAAAATAAAAACGACTTGAGAACTTTTAAAATGAATAATTGCAAAGAGATTGGAGAATAAAGTATAGAGTTGAAAACCAAGCAATACACAGAGTAAGTTCCCTAATTTTTTTTTTCTGTTTGTATCTCCTGCCTTTGACCTAAGAGTAAGACAAATTAGGAAAGTGCCAGTCCAAACTGCACCATTTTGGAAGCCCCCCACCATTTCACAAACCCTGATCAAAGTGAATCATTTCACGGGGGGTTCGAACTGTGAGAAACATCCTACCTCTTATATTCTGCTGGGAGAAAGTACAAGGAACACAACTTTGCGCGGGAACCGCCTCATCCTGGGAACACGTTATCCATGCCACCCCAGGCCCCTCCCACCCAGGCCTATAAATTGTCCCAGCCTATAAGCAGCGGTGGGCACTGGCATTAGGCTGTTTCCCCACTTCTGTAGGTCTTACGCTGGACATAAAGCCTGCATTTGCTGTAGAGCCACCACTCCGTGTCTTTCTTTCACCCTTGCCTTCCCTTCAAAACCCAACAGAAATTTTGCTGCTGAGGTGAAGAGCAAGGACACTAAGAAAAACCAGTCTTGATGGCCATAAAATAGAGAAAATGAATCCCCATGAGCCAAAAAGTGTGTTGTGGGGATCTCTATTTTATTTTATTTTTTTCCGTTTTTCTAGTTTTTCTAGCATGGTCTTGCTAGCTCTACTGTTGAAACTGCACTGCCACAGTACTGGCAGTGACATGGACACCTGAAACTCAGGGAAAAAATCTATAGATAGAAAATATTAGGCCCAATGCAGTGGCTCACACCTGTTATCTCAGCACTTTAGGGGGCCAAGGCAGGTGGATCACTTGGGGTCAGGAGTTTGAGGCCAGCCTGGCCTACATGGTGAAACCTCGTCTGTACTAAACATACAAAAATTAGCCAGGCATGGTGGCAGGCACCTGTAATCCCAGCTACTTGGGAGGCTAAGGCAGGAGAATCAGTTGAACCCGGGAGGTGGAGGTTGCAGTGAGCTGAGACTGCGCCATTTACTCCAGTCTGGGCAACAAGAGTGAAACTCTGTCTCAAAAAATAAATAAATAAATAAATTAAATTAAAATTAAAAAGAAAATATTGGGAAATGATTCCCTATTGTGCAAAGAAAATGGGGAAAATATCTTTTTTCCCATTATTTTTATTTCACTGCTTTGTCATTGGGTGAGCCTAGCATAAAGCTACCTGACTTCATAGAGAGAACTCCATCTTTTGAGGCAAAGTGCTGGATAAAAGGGGCCCCAGGAAACCAGACACTGTGGGGGAAAAAATCCTGGAAAGAAGATAGTAAAGAAGTGAATTCCTTAAGACGTAAATCTAAGACTCACCCCGCTGCTTGCACATGTATAAAAAACACACGAAGAAGCAAAGACTCTGAAAATTACTACTGTGAGGTGGCTTATGTGAGGGCTGCATCCAAAGATCACAGCAAGGATTTTGAAAACTGCACTGACATTGGAACCACTACCCACAGAAAAATTTATGGCCTGAATATAACCTGATTGACTTCAGTCTAAGACAAAAGGAATTAACATTTTCAAGAGGATTTTAAAAGGACAAAGTCTCACAACATAATACTGAAAATGCTAAGGGTACAATAAAAAGTTACTTAACATACAAAGAACCAGGAGACCCTGACCAATTTTAAAGAGAATGTACAATCATCAGGTACCAAACTTGTGATGACTAAGGCATTAGGATTATCAGGGGAAAGACTTTAAAGTAGCTGTGATAAACTTAGTTCATGAGGTAAGTATAAACACTCTTGAAATCAATACAGATGGAGTTTTCAAGTTCTCAGTAGATAAATAAAAGCAACAAAAAATAAAATAATGGAAATTTTACTATTGAAAAAATCTTACATTAAAATTTTATTAGGGTTACTTTATAGCAGAATGAAAATGCTAGAGGAAAGATTCAAGATAGAGCAACAGAAAATTATTTCTACCATGATCATAACTGTTAAAAAGAGTAAAGATGGAATGTTTGTGCACTTTATTGCAGTTCGAAAAATAGATACAGATAGAACCTGAGGATATGGGAAATGGGAGAGAATAGTATCAATACAGTGTAAGCACTACATGGCCCTCTCTGATAAAATCTTCCCCTGCCCCAAATCCCCACAATAATTGCAGCCCTCACAAATTTTATCTTCTTTCTCTTTTGTCTGTATTTGTCCGTATGTGGAAAAACATAGTTGTTTTGTAATTTTTCTAATTTAATAGAAGTTATTTTTAAATCACTCAGGGTTCAGAAGGACTGAGAAATTATGTCAGTAATTTGACATGTTCTCAAAAATTGAAAGGAGTTAACTATTCAATGGAGTAAAAGAGAACTCCAAGCAATGCAGAAGCAGCAGATGCAAGAAGTAGCTAGTAACTCTAGAGCTAAAGGATGCTTAAAAAGAAGGCACTAAGAACGTCAAAGGGGAAACTCAATCCCCAAAAGCTAAGATGTACATTTCGTTGGAGAAATGTGGCTGCTATAGGTACATGCAACCTGCCAAGGGGAAAGTAACTTGAAATAAAAGCAGTCTACAGGGTGCCAGAACTCACAGAAGGGTGCCAGCAGAACACACTTGATCTGCAGAAAGTGGCCTAAAGGTGGTGGAGGAGCCTACTAGAGGGTACAAGAGAGGTGAGCTC
This sequence comes from Mandrillus leucophaeus, assembly GCF_000951045.1. Lineage (NCBI taxonomy): Eukaryota > Metazoa > Chordata > Mammalia > Primates > Cercopithecidae > Mandrillus > Mandrillus leucophaeus. The sequence goes on along the minus strand of NW_012108030.1, from coordinate 819,300 downwards.
AACAATGAGGGACACTAAAGTGAAGGCAACCAGAACTTTGGCTTGCCAATCTGCTGGCAGTCACATTTTCAGAAACAAGTACTGGAACAAGGAAGAGAAGCTCCTTTGCTATGGCCGTGTATCTTTACTACTGCACTCAATATGTCCTTGCCAGTGCCAGCTGACTAATAAATGTTCATCAGTTGCAGTTCCAGGACCACAAAGTAGGTTTAGGAAGGGTAGATTTGGGCCTGAGAGTCAATACAGGCAGTAAGTGGTACAAATACACTAAATATGTTCTTATCTAGTTTGCGTACCTGGTTTGTGATGGTCATCCCTCTGCCACTTATTTTTGCTGTTTTTGGCATTCTATTGTGTGAATAGTATTGCACATTCAGTGTAATTGGAAAGCCCCTGCCCCCTTTTTAAAGAACTACCATATTCATTTACATTAATCAGTAAACAGATGCATGGTGTTATATTGCAGAGTTCTTTAATCTTAAATCTGATTACTTCCCTTGCAATTTATACGATACACAAAATTTTACAGTCATGGATTATTCTGGATGGAAACTAAACGTTTTTTCATACTTATAACTGCACTTTAACTTCGGGTATGTCCACCATATTGGGAAGAACACTTTACATCATTCCTTTTGTGTTTTCACCTTGTTTTTCCAAAGGAGAAGGGAGGTATCATATCTGTGAGTTATGAAAATAGCTCATGGATGCATAGTTTATACTCTTTTTGTGTTTGGGTTTACCTGTCTGCAGAATGATACATTCCATCTCGTATGTGCTGTCACAGTAGTAAGCATCATTGGTATGGGATTCAAGGCTTACCTCAAAGAGACAGATATGCAGATTGTTCTTTTCATTCTTCAGTGGGGAGGCATGACAAGTGTACCTGTGTCTGAATGTGTCTGATCTGAAATTGAGACTATCTTTACAGATTTACATTTAAATCGCTAGGTTTTATGAATAGAATAGCCTCACTTCTAAAAAACAAAAACAAAAACAAACAAACAAAAAAACAGACATTTTGAAGTCCTAATCTCCAGTACCTCAAAATATGACTTTATTTGGGACTAGAACAGTTGCAGATTTAATTAGTTAAGATGAGGTCAGAATATAGTAGTATGGACTCATAATCCAATGACTGGTGTCCTTGTAAACTAGCTATATGAAGACTCAGAGGCACATAGGGAAAACACCATGTGAATGCAAAGATAAAGATTGGAGTTATACAGCTGGAAGCTAATGAATGCAAGAATCTGAACAAACCATCAAAAGTTAGGAAGATGACAGGGAGGTTTCAGCTTTCAGAGGGAGCATGGCCCTGCTGACTCCTTGATTTCAGACTTCCAGCTTCCAGAACTATAAGATGAAAAATGTGTTAAGCCACCCAGTTTGTGGTACTTTGTTATGCAAGCCCTAAGAAACACATACACTAGGTTTTGCAGGGATACAGTAAGAAGCACATCTGGTAATAGGTCCAACCCCCATTCCCCATTTGAGCAATACCACCACCAAAGGTGACATTTTAATTTCATTTCTTTGAAAATAGAAGCTGTGTCTACTTTTTCAGAACTCAGCTAGGGACAGAAGAGTTGTGATTACTGATCAGTTTTAGACTTCAGTCTTTTTAATAAACTTTTTTTCCTGACTGACCAGAGTACAATTTGGTTTTAAAATCTTACTATTCAAGCTGGGCATGATGGCTCACGCCTGTAATTCCAGCACTTTGGGAGGCTGAGGCAAGTGGATCACTTGAGGTCAGGAGTTCGAGACCAGCCTGGCCAAGATGCCGAAACTCTGTCTCTACTGAAAATACAAAAATTAGCTGGGCATAGTGGTAGTAGTCTGTAATCCCAGCTACTCGGGAGGCTGAGGCAGGAGAATCACTTGAACTTGAGAGGCAGAGGTTGCAGTGAGCTGAGATCATACCATTGCACTCCAGCTTGGGCAACAAGAACAAAACTCTCGCTTGAAAAAAAAAAAAACCCAAAAAACAAAAACCTCTTACTCAACAGGCTGAAAAGAACTACCATATCCATTTACATAAATCAGTAAAGAAAAAAAAGATACATGGTATTATATTATATAGTTCTTCTTTAATCTTAAATTTGATCACTTCCCTTGCGATTTATATGATACACAAAAATTTACAATGATGTATTCTGGCTGGCAGCTAAACATACAAACTAGGACAAGTAATATCTGACAGACAATTTTCTTTCATTATCTTCTGAAATTTGAAAATCATTATATATATGTTCTACAAACTCACACACAAAGCAAATACATACATATGGGACCATTCTTAACTTACTGCTCTGACTATACCACATATTCAAATATGCAACAAAGTGATATTTGTCATACTGAGGTTATTTACTCTTCATAACTATTTGGTGTTATGTTTTCCATGAATGCATGGTAATGTGGCAGGATGAGAACTTTCATTCTAAAATTGCTTATGTAGACAACCTTTCCCCTTATCACTGAACTATATCTCCTCAATAAATATTCTCTGATGCACAATGAGTTTTGGCTTTATGCCAGAGGCATCTCATCCACAGGTCTTCGGTTATCTGTATTCTCGGGTATAAAAATTCATTTGCTTGAAAAGCAATCCAGGATTCAACATATTCATGAGATTTTTTTTCTCAGTAAAAATTCCCTATTTTATGATGGCCTATGCAAAAATATTTGCTGCACTCAAAAAGTTTTGTTTCTGTGTGACGTACAATAGAATTTATCTTCTCAAAATTTCCAGCTTTCAATTAATTCATATTGCCTTTAACCGAATAATATGAGGCTACATTGTTGGGAGATAATATTCCCTTGTTCAATGCATTGAAAAAATCTGTCTCCTGAATAACTTTTCTGATGCTTACAAAGGCCAAAATTAATGAGAAAATAGCCAACTTTCTCTGAACTCATAGGTTGTCTCTCATATGAATCATCTTATATTCAGGGATATTTGACATCTCACTGAAGTCCTTCCAGCACTTACTGTGTGTGTGAAATTTGTTTCCTGTATGAATTTCCTGATGGGTAGTGAGAAAAGATTTGACAGAAAAAGATTTCCCACATTCACTGCACGGATAAGGCTTCTCTCCTGCATGACATCTCTGGTGGACACTGAGGTATGATTTCTCAAAAAAGCTTTTCCCACATTGACTACATTGATATGGCTTTTCTCCTGTACAACATTTCTGATGCCTGATGAGCTGTGACTTTTGGTTGAAGATTTGACCACATGGAATGCATCCATAGGGTTTTTCTCCAGTATGGCATCACTGATGGATAAGATGGCTCTTTTGGCAGAAGGCTTTTCCGCATTCATTGCATCTATGGGGTTTCTCTCCAGTATGAATCAACTGATGTCTACAGAGCATTGCCATACTGCTAAACGCTTTTTGCCATTCAAGACACACAAAGGGCTTTTCTCCTGTATGTGTTCACTGATGTATAATGAGCATTGCTTTTTGTATAAAAGCTTTTCCACAATCAGTGCATTCACAGGGTTTCTTTCCTGCATGAGTCCTCTGATGGACAATGAGATGTGACTTATCTATAAAAGCTTTTCCACACTCAATGCATTCATAAGGCTTCTCTCCTGTATGAATTCTCTGATGTGTTATGAGGGACGACTTTTTATTAAAGGCTTTCCTACATTCCCTGCATTCATAAGGTTTTTCTCCTATATGCATTCTTCGATGAACAGTAAGCTGTGAGTTGTCTATAAAAGCTTTCCCACATTCACTGCATTCATAAGGTTTCTTTCTTAAATACTACACCCTTAAAGGATTGACATCGTGACAGTGTTGTGCTTTGTAGGACAATACATTATTGTAAGATCCAAGTTAAGGCATTTGGGGGTGAAGGGTTATGATGTCTGCTATTTACCTTCAAATAGTTCAGTCAAAAGCAGCAAACTGGATAGAAAAGCGATATAGATTACAGGTAGAAGATAAAGAAAATATGGCAAAAATTAACATTTGTTGAATCTATGTGATGTATGTAAGGGTCTCTGCTATACTACTCTTTTAAGTTTTTCTATGTGTCTGAAAAATTTTTCAATAAAATCCTTGAGAAATCTACCAGTGACTGATACTGGATTGTATGTAATTGATTCTTGGGTTGCTTGTTTTCTGTGTAGCAGGAAATCCAAGAATAAAGTGGAGGTTCTGTCTATCATATATCATTGGCATAAATATTCTCAGTGCTTATCTGATAATAACCCATTCTGCACCCATCTGGGAATGACCAGGTTTCTGTTTAGTTTACCAGGATGAAAGCCTGTGGAGAAGGTAATGAATTCATGCTACTTGGATTTTTTTTTTTTTTTTTTTTTTTTGAGATAGGATCTCACTCCAGATGGGGTGCAGTGGCACGATCATAGCTCACTGCAGTCTTGACCTCCTGAGCTCAGGCAATCCTCCTGCCTCAGTCTCCTGAGTAGCTGGGACTACAGGCATGCACCACCATGCCCAGCCATTTTTTTTTTTAAGAGATGAGGTCTCACTATGTTACCCATGCTTCTCTTGAACTCCTGGACTCAAGCAATCCTCCAATCTCGGCTTCCCAAAGTACTGGGTTCACAGGTGAGAGCCACTGTGCCCAGCCTATTTGAAATTTATTGACCTTCTTAGATGGACAGAATAATTTTCATCAAATTTGGGAAAGTTTGGCCATTATTTCTTCAAATATTCTGTTCCTTATTCCCTTTATTCATGCTCTGAGACTTACATTACATATATGTTGGTATGCTGGAAGGTATACCATATGTTTCTGAGGGTCCGTTCTCTTTATGTTTTTCACTATTTTTCTGTTTCACTTCTTCATGTTCCACAGACTGGATAACTTCCATTGACCCAGCTTCATGTTTGCTTATTCTCTCTTCTGCCAGCTCGAATCTGTTGTTGAGACCTGTTCTCTTTGTTGCTACTTCATAGGTCTTTATACATGGTTTATTTCAGTTCCTTGAACATATTTAACACAGCTGACTTTTAATCTTTGCATATAAAGTCTGACATATGAGCCTCCTCAGGGATAGTTTCAGTTGACAACCTCATTACCTGAATATGGACTACACTTTTCTGATTCTTTGTGTCACAAATTTTTGTTGAATACAGAAATTTTAGATCATATAAAGTTGTTTCTTTGGAAATCAGATTCCCTCTCTGCCCAGGGTTTATTGTTGCTGTTGTTGCTGCAGTTTGTTTAGTGGCATTCCTGGAGTAATTCATGTATTACCTGCAGTGTGCAGTCACTTGAAGTCTCTTCTTGGTTAGCTAATGATTAATCAAGATTTCCTTCATTTCTTTGAGCCAGTAAGTTTTCCACTCTTTGCTGAGGGCACTCTGTGTGTGTGTGTGTGTGTGTGTGTGTGTGTGTGTGTGTGTGTCTACTTCAGTGCTCAAGCAGTTTATAAGTCTACTTTAGCCTTCTCTTCCTTCTTCTCAAGGGCTTCAAGATCAGCCAGAGGTGAACTACTGGTACCCGCAGGTATCTCAACGGCATGCACACATCCCTGTGTATGTGTTGGGTCTTCTAGATCCTCAGGAATATGTCAGAGTATTCAAGAGCTCCCTATTAACATCTTGTTCTTCAGATGTCCCTTTAACAATTTTTCAGAGCTCTTGTTTACTCCCTAACGGTACTGCAGGCTTAGGCTACTACAACGTTAAACAATTGAAGCTGATTTTTTTTTTTTTACCAGTGCCCTAGTATCGCACTTTTCCTTCAAAGTCAGCTTTGAGTCAGGTGAAAGAATGACTTAGGACAAAGAATGGAACTGCATCATGGAGCTGTAAGATAAGATACATAATGACATTGCTCTGAGTATGAGGCTTTTTGAGGATTTCCAAGCTTATTTGTCTCCTCTGATGTAAGGGTGGTAGTTGCAAGGCTGATGGTTTTCATGGCTACTGTGGTTCTGAGGCTGCTGTTTTCCCAAGGTAATGCAGATCTGGGGAAAGGGATATGGAAGTAGGCCAAAATTCCACATACCCCAGTATTTTTAATGAAGTTCAAAATGTTTTTCTTAAAAAAAAAAAAATGCTGTTCAAAATATTGTAAGCCTTTGGTTATTTTCCAAAATTGACTGTGATGATATTTATGTTGATTTAATGAAAGAATGGATATACAGAGGCCTTGCCTCTGCTATTCTGGACATCATGCCTTATCACGTAATTTATTTTTTGCACAGTAATCTCTAGGATAAAATTTATTAATTTTACAAGTAAATACCCCAAGTCTTCTAATGATTAAATGGTTTACCATGGGTTATACAGTTGATGCACAAAGCCATTACTGTTTATCAATACCTAATACTGCACCAATTTAACAATTGTGCTAATGAACCCTTAAAAATTTGAATATATCCCCAGATTATTTCTACCCAACCTCACCTCCATGCTTCCATCAAGTATCTCAAAGGAAAAATACAGACAGCATCAGGATAATGCTAACACACAGTTTTGTGTTGATTTGGTTGTATGCCTGCCTTCTGAGTAAAGCCTCTAGTCACTAAGTCAATGTCATGCAAATCCTTTAATTATCTGTATCTTAGGTGTACGTCTGTCATATTCTAGACATCCACACATCTGTGGGGAAAAGAAAGATCAGACTGTTACTGTCTATGTAGAAAGAAGTAGACATAAGAAACTCCATTTTGTTCTGTACTAAGAGAAATTCTTCTGTCTTGAGATGCTGTTAATCTGTAACCCTAGCCCCAACCCTGTGCTTGCAGAGACATGTGCTGTGTTGACTCAAGGTTTAATGAATTTAGGGCTGTGCAGGATGTGCTTTGTTAAAAAAGTGCTTGAAAGTCGTATGCTTGGTAAAAGTCATCGACATTCTCTATCTCGAGTACCCAGGGACACAATACACTGCGGAAGGCCACACAGTCCTCTGCCTAGGAAAGCCAGGTACTGTCCAAGGTTTCTCCCCATGTGATAGCGTGAGATATGGCCTCGTGGGAAGAGAAAGACCTGACCGTCCCCCAGCCCGACACCTGTTAAGGGTCTGTGTGAGGAGGATTAGTGAAAGAGGACGGCCTCTTTGCAGCTGAGATAAGAGGAAGGCATCTGTCTCCTGCACATCCCTGGGAATGGAATGTCTCGGTGTAAAACCCGATTGTATGTTCTTTTTACTGAGATAGGAGGAAACCGCCTTAGGGCTGGAGGTGAGACATGCTGGTGGCAATACTGCTCTTTAATGCACTGAGATGTTTGTGTATGTGCACATCAAAGCACAGCACCTTTCCTTAAACTTATTTATGACACAGAGACCTTTGCTCACACGTTTTCCTGCTGACCCTCTCCCCACTATTACCCTACAGTCCTGCCACATCCCCCTCTCCGAGATGGTAGAGATAGTGATCAGTAAATACTGAGGGAACTCAGAGACCAGTGCTGGCGCGGGTCCTCCGTATGCTTAGCGTTGGTCCCCTGGGCCCACTGTTCTTTCTCTATACTTTGTCTCTGTGTCTTATTTCTCTTCGCAGTCTCTCGTCCCACCTGACGAGAAACACCCACAGGTGTGGAGAGGCTGGCCCCCTTCACAAATCCTTGCTTTATTAAGTCAATAACCAGATTCTTTGAAGAAGAGACACTGTTGTAACAGGACCATCAGTAATACTGGATTTTTTTTTTTCACCATTTAAGACCAGAAACTTGGTGCTCAGGGACCTCGAAGCATCAAGATCCGGGGGCTGAGGGAGGGATAGCATGCTGCCTGAAAGGTGGTAGTATGTTGCAGCCAGAGGCTTGATTGGAAAAGAACAGCATTATAAATGAGCAAGATAAAATTGAAGAAGTAAAACAAAATGAAAGCACTTCCTAGAAGCAGCATGATTTGAATGGCTTTTGCCTCTGGGGAGAATCTGTAGGAGTTGCTGAGGGTGTGAATATGCCTCACTCTCCAGTGGTGTCTATGTAGGAGGAGTACCATGGAGATACTAGCTTCAACCATGAGTCCCATGAACACAACATCCGGGAAACTCAACAGAAATGTGTATTTTGTGTAATCTCAGCACTTTGGGAGGCCGAGACAGGCAGAACACGAGGTCAAGAGATCAAGACCATCCTGGCCAACATGGTGAAACAGCATCTCTACTAAAAATACAAAAATTGGCTGGGTATGGTGGCACATGCCTGTAGTCCCAGCTATTCAGGAGGCTGAGGCAGGAGAATTGCTTGAACCCGGGAGCCGGAGGCTGCAGTGAACTGAGATCATGCCACTGCACTCCAGCCTGGCGACAGAGCAAGACTCCATCTCCAAAAAAAAAAAAAAGAAAAAGAAGAAAAGAGAATAAATGTGTATTTTGTAGTAGATGTTTCAGGATTTTTAGAAGAGCATAGACCACAATTTTGTATCTTGACAGAATTGGGGATATGCCAAAGGGCCTCTACATGTATAAGAACAAAGATTTTTATTAGTAGGTTGGTGAACCAATACAGAAAACAGGAGAAACCAATGTTCTTCAAAGCTCTGTCTTTGAACCTCATCTATCCACCAGCTCTCAGGTGGGTGACTGCCTGAAAACTGCTCAAGTGGCAAGTGACTGTAGCTTTCAGGCTGCTCACCAGAAATATATAGATATATATCTGCACACACACACACAACATACATATATATCTGTACACACACACACACACACAGGCACACACACTGAACTCTAAGAACCTATTATCTCATGTGCTGCTTTGAAATCTTTCTAAAATTATTATTTTAAAATTTTTTATAGAGATGGAGTCTCGCTATGTCACCCAGGCTGGTCTCAAACTCCTGGGCTCAAGGGATCCTCCGACCTTGGCCTCTCAAAGTGCTGGGATTACAGGTGTGGCCCATTGTGCCTGGCCTGCTTTTAGTCTTTGAGTTTTACAGGGCCCTGAAGCCCTATCTTTGAATTCCCTTACTCTTACCAGATATGCTCCCACTGCACAGGAAAGGCTCCCACCCAGCTAACTCCCTAATCAGGTGAACAAGCTGCACCCAACATGATCCTCAATCGATATTCAGCCCATGGAATTATACAAAGCAATTGCATTCTTCCACGGAAACCATGGGCACATTACCCTCTCCATTACTATAAAGCCTACTTCCCACAATCTCCGTGCCTGTTCACTCTATTCCTGAGTGCAATACCTATATGCAATGACCATCCCTCTCAGGCTGTATCTGTGACTAATAAACTGCTGTCAATTTCAACTAGCCAGTGTCAGGTGTTGTGTTCAGCCATGCCATACTATTTAGGGTAGGGGATCCCTCTCTCACCCACCAGGGTGAATAGGACGTTGTCAGAATATATGACACACACAAACACACACAGAAAAATGTTGCAATGGACAAATCCAGATTAGTGTTTACTTTAGTATTCCTTAAACGTCTTTATGTCTGAAGATTTTCATAATAAAATAGTGAAGAAAAGGTTTCTTGACAACTGTCAAACAAAATGGGGAAGGGGCAAAAATCTGGAGAAAAAAAAAAGCAAGATTTTGCTGGTACATTTTTACAGAATTCCTTGCAAAACAATAGGTTTCACTGATAACCAAAACAGGTCAGTTATTTTACATGGAGGTAATAAAAACCTTGATTTTTAATAACTAGAATACTCGCTAAAAGTTTTATAGAAGATTCAGTCAAGTAAGTCTCATTTTGTTAAGAAAAAAAAAAGTCCATATTTGAAGTGCCAGAGTTCATGCAATATTTTTCTTTTTAAATATCTTTTTCTTCATATAAAAATTCAAATATTAACCATTTCAGAGTGTACAATTCAGTGAAGTTTAGTACATTTACAATATTATGCAACCACCATCTCTAACTAGGTCAAAAACATTTTCATCATTCTAAAAGAAAACCCCATACATACTACACAGATGGTTGCCATTCTCCCTTCCCCTCTAGTGCCCAGTAACCACTAATTTGCTTTATTTCTCTATGGATTTACCTATTCAGAGGATTTGATATAAATGAAAGTATAAAATGTGGAATTTGCCTTTGGCTTCTTTCACTTAGTATAATGTTTTTGGGGCTCATTCATGCAACATGTCATCAGTACTTCATTCATTTGTATAGCTGAATATTCATTTATGTATTCATGTGTACAGGCATGTAGCACATTTCATTTATTCATCCTTCGATAAGCATTTGAGATTTTTCAACCAAATGCTATTTTGGCTACTGTGAACAGTGCTATAAACATTCATGGACAAATATTTGGTTGAGTACCTGTTTTCAATTCTCATGGTATTTTACTTAGGAATGGAATTCCTGGGTCATATGGTAATTCTGGATTTAACTTTTTGAGGAACCACCAGAGCAATGGCATATTATCATAACAAATCAAAAGTTTCTGTGTGACACAAACTTGAAATATACAGCCATAAACTCACCTCATATAACCTCACACTTTTTTCTTCCATTACTCTTATGTGTTGCTGGATTTTAAAAATTTTAGGTAAATCTTTTATAATCTTTGGATGTTTCAGAGTCACAAGGCTCTAGAAAAATGTAAACTTTTACTTGTGATGGATCATCACAGTTGGCAAAAATACTACAAATGACAGTAAAAATAAGGAATTCACACTTAAGTGGTATAATCCTTTAAGCTCCTTAATAATGAGTCAAATTATGTATTACAAGACATTTTGATTCATAAGAAAAAACATTTTATTTGCACTACATTGTATTATTCAACATTTTGTCTTATGTTGAGAATTTCTTTAACCCTGAAAATTGTTTCTTCATGTAATTCCAAATAAACAATAAAGTTTATAAATATATAAAGTCCATGTCACATAGTACAGTCCACAACATAACCCCTAAAATCCTTTGTCACTATTTGACTAATCCTTATTATATTCTTATTTTTCATATATTCAAAAGGAATATTTGACAATGAAATGTCTAATATTTATAGAATATTTTCTGGAATCCTTTCTATAATAACGCAAAACCATTGTAAAATTATATATACAGGCAAGTGTAATTACTCAAATCTAAACTGCCATCACACGTTTAAAAAGCCCTGACAATTACTATGACATTCCAGATCACAAGATGCTTCACAATTTAAGACATGGTAGGGGCCGGGCGCGGTGGCTCACGCCTGTAATCCCAGCACTTTGGGAGGCCGAGGCCGGCGGATCACGAGGTCAGGAGATCGAGACCATCCTGGCTAACATGGTGAAACCCCGTCTCTACTAAAAATACAAAAAACTAGCCGGGCGTGTGGTGGGCGCCTGTAATCCCAGCTGCTCGGGAGGCTGAGGCGGGAGAATGGTGTGAACCCGGGAGGCGGAGCTTGCAGTGAGCCGAGATCACGCCACTGCACTGCAGCCTGGGCAACAGAGCGAGACTCCGTCTCAAAAAAAAAAAAAAAAAGACATGGTAGGATGTGAAGAAGTGAATCCATGAAATAAAAAATAACTTATCACTGATGCTTTTACCACTTTCACTGTGTTCATAAAATCTCTGTATGGAGCAAATTCTGCCCCTATATTTAAAAACTTATGATGCTTAATGCTATCTAATCCTCCACAGAAACTATTTCCTGTGACTATAACCATAGCTTTTGGGTAAATGTATGAATCTGCTGAAGCAGAATAGATATGGCTCCATTAGGATTTTATACCTGCATTGAACCTAAATATTATTGCCTTCTTTGAGAACAGGATCTCTCTGATAAGTGAGTTAGGGGGAAATTCAGGAGCTCTGAATTTTAAATAAGAGTTTTAGACAATCACTGCAATTCTTTCCTGCTATGCAATGGGTTTTGTGGCCAATGGCCAAGTTTAACTCTATCATTTTCCCTTCTGATTTAAGTACCTGATGTATACGTCACTTTGAAAAGCTTTCCACATTCCGTTTCACAATGACCTATCTACTACATGGGTTTGCTGATATAATTAGTGACCTTTGGTATCTACATGAAGGTTTTACCACATTTACTGCATTAATAGGGGTTTCCTCTTGTATGAGTTTGCTACAATAAGGAAGATAAACATTAACTGGGAAGTTATCACAATCACATTCACTGTATCTATGAGACTTCTCTCTTAAACAAGATATTCAAAGAGTTTTGACTTTCTGGAGAAGGTTCTCATTATAAAAACGTTCATAAGATTTTAATTTTTACCTGCAATGAGGTGTGATTCTTCTTTGCTTTCCCGCATTCACTCGATCTGTAGGGTCCTTCTCCTGAATGAATACCCTAATGTGTAACAAATATAATTTGAAAATGACTTATCATTTTCATTACATCCACAGGTGCTGCCTACTAAATGCAAAGCCTCTCATTTTCTAATAAGCTCCTTTGACAATAACTGCACTCATAATGACTCTCTCTCTCCCCCGCCCTTTTTTTTTTTTTTTGAGACAGAGTCTCACTCTGTCACGCAGGCTGGAGTGCACTGGTGCAATCTCAGCTCACTGCAGCCTCCACCTCCTAAGTTCAAGAGATTCTCCTGCCTCAGCCTCCCGAGTAGTTAGGATTACAGGTGTGCACCACCACACCTGGCTAATTTTTTTTTTGTATTTTTAGTGGGGACAGGGTTTCATCATGTTGGCCAGGCTGGTCTCGAACTCCCAACCTCAACTGATCCGCCTGCCTCAGCCTCCCAAATTGCTGAGATTACAGGCATGAGCCACTGCGCCTGGCCAATCATTCTTCTTGGTGAGATCCCTATGGTAAATGAGGGAGATCTTCAAAAAAGAAGGCTTAAAATATTCATTGCATCTATAAGGTTTCTCTCCCACAAGAGTTCCAAAAGGGCCCATTACAACCATAGTATTCATGGAACTTCTATTATGTCTGAGCTGATGTGACTAATCAAAAAAGCTTTCTCATATTCCTAGTCACTGCATGAAGGACTTTCTTCCTTTATGGTGGGTCTTCTGATGATTAATAAGAGCCAATTTCTGAGTGAAGCTTTTTGACATTCACTGCATCTATAGGGCCTCTTTCCTGTGTGAGTTCTCTGGTGACCAATGAGAGTTGACAAAGTAGCGAAAGCTTTCTTATAATCACAGCATTTATATAGTTTCTCTCCTGTATAAATTCTCTGATGTACAGTGAGACAGGATTTAACTATGATGGCTTTATCACACACGCTACATATGAAGAGTTTCTCACCTGTATAGGTTCTCTGTTATATAATGAGAGTTAACTTACAGGATAAAACCTTCCCACATTCACTGCATCCATAAGATTTCATTCTTGAATGGCAAGTTTTATGATGCTTAGTGAGACCTGTCTTTTGGGTGAAAGCTTGTTGACTTTCATTGCATTGATAGGGTCTCTCTCCTGTGTGAACTGGCTGATGATTCATGAGATATACCTTACTGGAGAAGGCCCTATCACAGTCTGAGCATTCATATTATTTATTTCTTGTATGAGTTCTCTGATATACAACGATATTTCCCTTTAATGTGAAGGCTTTATCACATACATTGCATTTGAAGGGTTTCTCACCTGTATGGGTTCTCTGATGTATAACAAAGTTTTTTTTGGGAGGATAAAACCTTCCCACATTCACTGCATTCATGGGATTTCCTTACTGCATGATGAGTTTTCTTATGATTGTTGAGATCCAACTTCCAGATGACAGCTTCTTGACATTCACTGCATCTATAGGGTCTTTCTCCTGTGTGAATTCACTGATGCTTCATAAGCTGAGCCTTTTTCAAGAAGGCTTTCTCATAATCCAAGCAAGCATATGGTTTCTGTCCTGTGTGAGTTCTCTGATGCATAGTTAGCTGTGCTCTAACAATGAAGGCTTTATGACAGACTTTGCACCTGAAAGGTCTCTCTCCTGAATGAGTTCTGAGATGCAAAATGAGGTTTGACTTCCAAGGAAAAGCTTTCCCATGTTTACTGCATCCCTAGAATTTTCCTTTTCTATGAAAAACTTTCTGATGATAACTGAGCTCAGATCTGGTCTTCAAAGCTGTTTGACATTGAACACATTAATAGGGTATCTCTCCTGTGTGGATTCACTGATGAATCATGAGTAAAGCCTTTTCTGAGATGGCTTTCTCACAATCTGAGCAAGCATATGGTTTCTCTCCTGTGTGAGCTCTCTGATGTACAGTGAGATGTGTCCTAACCATGAAGCCTTTATCACATACTTTGCAAATGAATGGTCTCTCTCCTGAATGATTTCTTTGATGTAAAATGAGTTTTGACTTCCAAGGGAAAACTTCTCCACATTTACTGCATGTACAGACTTTCCCTTCTCTATGATGAGTTTTCTGATGATACACAAGACCTGAATTTGCAATGAAGGCTTTATGACATTGATTACATCAGTAGGGTCTCACTCCTGTTTGAGTTTGCTGATGAGCAATGAGCTTTAACTCACTAGGAAGGGCTCTCCTAAAATCATGATATTCCTGGGATTTCTTTCCCGCATGAGTTCTCTCAGGTATAGTCATGAGTAGTTTACAAGTATTCACTGCACGTTCATTGCATCCATATGATTTCTTTCCAAAGGAATTGGTTATAATTAGCAAGCTCTGACTTCCGGATGTTATGAAAGCTAGTGTATGCACAACAGAGTAAGTGAGATAACAAGAAGAGGTCCAGAAAAGGGCTTCTTTTCCCATTTACTATAAAAAATATTAGTAAGATGGTTAAATTTGGTAAGCTCTGTAGTTTAAATAATACTGTATCAATGTCAATATTTTGATTTTGATCACAGTATTCTGATTATACAAAAGAATGCCCTTCTTTCTATGAAATACACACTTGAGTTATAGGGTAAAGAGTTCAGAAAAACCATACCTGTGTGTGGTGTGTGTGTATAGATAAAATAAAGCAAATTGGTAAAATATCATATTTTGGGAAACTTGCAAAAAGAATGTGCAAGAAATTTGTATATTATTTTGGAACTTCTCATTAAGTCTAGACCATTTTCAAAAGCAGAAAAGAAAAAATAAATAAAGATATTCATAAAAAACATACATAGGGACACTAAGTATAATGGCCTGAATGTAAAACAGATAAACAGTGTAATATTCACCCAATGCCATTCTGCACAGAACTCTGATTCTTGATCTAGGTGCTGGTTACACAGTGTGCTGACTAGAAAGTTACCTAGCTATAGAATTACATTATATGTATGTTATACCAAAACATTTTTTATTAATAAGTAAACAAAAACATCTAGGCAGAAATCATGGCACGCTCCCTTGTAGGAGGATCCTGAAAAGAATTTGGATCTTGTGCTAACAGTAACAGGATGCCATTCCCAATGATAGTGGGAGCAGGATGACATGTCCTGATTTCCAATTTAAAAGCAACATCTTGTGTGTATGTTTTTCAGTAACTAACACTGACCATGTCTTAAATATTACAGCATAAATATTTTTAGGCTTGTGCCCTGTGAATGAGTATAGATTTGCTATATCATATAACATTTTTAGACCATAATTTAGATATTTCCATCTTCCAACTAAGATTTACATTCTTATATGAAGCTTTAATTACCTTCCACACTTTTGTCAAAACCTGAAGTCTTTAAGAACCAAGATGTTTCTGATATTTAGCTTAATGTTTAGGGATTTTGGAGGTGAGGGGCTAGAAACATTGACTCCTGCCCCTGACTCCCATATTCATTTTTATAAATAAAAATAGTAAAATAAATTCCTTAAGGGTATTATGTAGAGAATAGAAACAAGAGTAAAGGACTGAGAGTCTATTAGAGAAAACTATCATAATTTTGGCAAGAGATAATGGACATCGAAGCTTGAGTGAAAATAACTGTTAGAGAAAGGAGTAGAGGACCTTGGGATATAAGGAGAAAGACTAAACTTGCTAAATGGACTGCATTTGTGGGATGAGTGAAATGGTGAAGCAAGGATACTTGAAGTTTGAGTCAGCTATTAGATCTCCAAGAAATTCCCAGGCAAATGTAGGAGGATAAGGAAATATCTAGCCTGTAGAGAGAAATCTGTGAGTCATCAGCATATAAATAGTATTGTTAAGTCCATGAAATCGAAGAGATCACACTGGGAACAAAGAAAGGAAACTACCAACGATGAACTACCCTTATGCTGTCTGACTCTGAAGGCTTTAGGAGAAGGAGATGCCCAGAGAATGGAAAAAGTCCATCCATCAGGTTCAAACAATGAGTACCAAGAAAAGAGGCCAACTTAAGTCTTAGGAACCAGCATCTGTCGGAAGCAAGATAGAATGAAGTCTTCTCAGCTCTTCACATAAAGGTAAGTGCAGTCATCCTGTTTCACTGATTCATTCTTCTTTAATTCTAAATGCAACAGTCAATGAACTTTCCCACAGATTTCTTTTTTCTCTTTTCTTTTTTTGAGACGGAGTTTCGCTCTTGTCACCCAGGCTGGAGTGCAATGGCGCAATCTTGGCTCACTGCAACCTTCACCTCCCAGGTTGAAGCAATTCTCCAGCCTCAGACTCTGGAGTAGCTGGGATTACAGGGCACTCGCCACCATGCCCAGCTAATTTTTGTATTTTTAGTAGAGACAGGGTTTCGCCATGTTGGCCAGGTTGGTCTCGAACTTCTAACCTCAGGTGATCCACCCACCTTGGCCTCCTAAAGTGCTGGGATTACATGTGTGAGCCACCAAGACCGGCCTTCCCAAAGACTTCTAACACCATATTTACAGGAACACCACTGTGGTGAGCACTCCCACCTTCTAGGTTGCTTTGATACATTCTCATATGACTCACTGAGGTCTCTAGGAAATACAAAAATCAGGCCAAATACCCTTACCCCAGGAAAAAAGGTAGTGCTGTGATGATGTGGCAATTGTGAGAATCTGAGTCAATATAAAGAGAAAAAAAGGCACATTTTCTTTGAAACGCCAAACAAGAGAGCCTCATCGACGATCTAGGTATCTGTAGTCACCTTCCAAGTCTTAGCCCTGTTAAACACATTTGGAAGGGGTCCACCCCTCATGACCAGTTACTTTACTTTCCAGGTCTCCCATCTTGTTGGTTCTCACTCACCTGAAATGCACTGACCTCGCATTTTACCCTCTATTCTCCATGACTCTTCTCCACGTTTGAAATTAAATATCACTGGCTGGGTGCGGTGGCTCATGCCTGTAATCCCAGCACTTTGGGAGGCTGAGACGAGCAGATCATGAGGTCAGGAGATCAGGACCATCCTGGCCAACATGGTGAAACCCCAGCTCTACTAAAAATACAAAAATTAGCTGGGTGTGGTGGCACATACCTGTAATCCCAGCTACTCAGGAAGCTGACGCAGGAGAATTGCTTGAACCCAGGAGGCAGAGACTGCAGTGAGCCGGGATGGTGCCACTGCACTCCAGCCTGGTGACAGAGCAAGACTCCATCTCAAAAACAAAACAAAAAAAAAGAAAAAAAATTAAAGATATCTGGTTTGGTAGCTTGAGAGCCTGTTTATGGGAAATGACAGACTTGAACACTTATAATTGGGCTTGATGGGAGGTGTCTATGAACAGCACAGAAATGTTTCTGGAACTGACACACTTCCAGCTCGGCAGATTCAACATCTACTATGGCAGAGGTTGCAGTGAGCCGAGATTGCACCACTGCACTCCAACCTGGGTGACAGAGCAAGACCCTGTCTCAAAAAAAAATTAAAAGTAAAAAAAAAAAAAAGTAAAATAAATAAATAAGAGAACAACCCCCAGCTGACAGCCAGCAAAGAAACAAATCTCAGAATTAGTCTGCCAACACCCTGAATAAGCTTGAAAATGGATTCCTCCCAGAGTCTTCCAGTAAGAGGCCTGTTGGCCCACACCTTGACTTCAGTCTTTGAAATCCAGATCAAAGAAACCAATCAAGCCAATCCAGACTTCTGACCTAAAGAACTGGGAGATAACAAATTTGTGTTGTTTCAAGCTGCTAAATGTTTGTGAGAATCTGTTTTGGCATCAACAGAAAATTAATACATTATTGACACCAGAAACATCAGAAACAGACCAGTTGTGGTGGCTCATGCCTACAATTCCAGCACTTCGGGAGGCTGAGGTGGGCAAATCATTTGAGGTCGAGTTTGAGACCAACCTGGTCAACATGGTGAAATCCCATCTCTACTAAAAATACAAAAATTAGCCAGGCGTGGTGGCACACCTTAATCCCAGCTATTCAGGAGGCTGGGGCAAGATAATCACTCAAACCCAAGAGGCAGAGGTTGCAGTGAGCCAAGACTGTGCCATTGAATTCCAACCTGAGCGACAGAGTAAGACTCTGTCTCAAAAAAAGAAAACAAACAAAACCAGAAACTTAAGTACATCATACATTCTTACATATTTATTCACCTGTATTCAAACTTAAGGCACTCTGTATGAAGCTACATTTCCTCATTCTATCTTTGCCTGAACCTTGATTTGATGGTTTCTGAAATTTTTAAATTAGAAATGTATTTCCATTTAATAGTTATTTGTCTGAAGCCTCGCAAAGCCATTGGAAAGAAAGGCAAAAGTAAGAAACAAAACCTCACCAGGGCTTTTATGGTTTTCTTCGGTTCTTAGGAAAAGGCTATCATTTCTAAGGTATGATCTAGCTGTTGTCTTTTCTGATTCTGAACATCTGACAAAAGATCTCTTATCAAGAGTAAAGGAGACATTTCAGAGAGAGGCCCAGCTTTTAGAATTGTGACAATTACTCAATTTCCCTCCCTTAATGAAGGACAACTTTTTAAAAATACAAAGCTGGCCAGGTGTGGTGGCTCACACCTGTAATCCCAGCACTATGGGAGGCCGAGGTGGGCGGATCACAAGGTCAGGAGTTTGACACCAGACTGGCCAACATGGTGAAACCCCATCTCTATTAAAATACAAAAAAAAAAAAAAAAAATCAGCCAGGTGTGGTGGTGGGCACCTGTAATCCCAGCTATTCAGGAGACCGAGGCAGGAGAATCACTTGAAACTGGAAGGCAGAGGTTGCGGTGAGCCACGATCATGCCACTGCACTCCAGCCTGGACAAAAGAGCAAAACTCCGTCTCAAAAAAACGAAAAACAAAAACAAAAACAAACAAAAAAACCAAAGCTAGGGTTGGAAAAAAGCCTTCGGAGGGCAGACTAATCAGCACCAATGAGGAATTTCTAGTTCTCTATCCCCACCCCTAAATACAGATACAGAGCAAGGCAATGAGAACCTGGACTGTCTTCTCCCTTGCATGGGATCACAGTTATGCAAGTTCTGGTGAGAGAGCTGACACTGAACTTCTACTCTGAGGTCTGACAGGTTCTAGAATCTACAGACCCAAGTTCTAAACTGGGAATCAAGACAAAGTGGATGGAATCTATAAATCTGTGCACCAGGAGTTGTAAGTTTTTAAGTGTGTCAAATTTCTTTATACATAAATCATCTTCCCACTTGTAACAAAAGTTCTATTTAAAAGTTGCTGACTTAGTCCTCAAAGCACTGCACTGTAGACACTGTTCTAGAAGCTTTCTGTTAACAGTGATGCAGTTAATAGGCCAGTTCTGGACACCCCATAGGACACACAACACCTACACACCTAAAAAAGTTTCACCTGGCGTGTAAAAGGAGAAAGTCAGCAGAGTAAGGTTAAGTAAGACCCATGCCCTGAGTGCCCTCCCCAGCCTCCAACATGGGATCCATCTGGCCCATGATGGCAGGAAGAACAAGGGCAAACATGTCCCACACAACAACGGGATTCTGTAGGGTTGCTTCCCACCTCAGCCACACAGCAGGGCAGACTCACCATGAACTGACTGGGTCTGACCCACCAAAGTCTGTCCCGGCCAAAGCAGAACTGCCAGATGAGCTCAGACTTAATATGCCCAAGGCCAATTCCCTCATAATGCTGCCCCAGCAAGCACTGGCTAAGGTTCTGACTGTTACCCTCTTCAACTGCCTTGAAACCCAGATAGAATTCACTCATGTGGAGAAAAATGGCCAAAGGCAGATGTGTGACAGAAACCCCTACAGGGGCTAAACAGTCAGGACACACCAGCCGCTACCTAGAGTAACAGTTGTTAGGCCTCCTAACTATACTTCCCAGAAACCTCAACAGCCCAGCACAGGTGTCTCAGGTACTGCCCATGGCCAAACTACACTTCCTAGGAAGCTCAGCAGCCCTGCTCAGAAGCCTCAGTTTCCAGAAAAGGCAAACAGGGGCAAAACACTGGGTAGACTACACTCCACAAATTCAGCTGAGCTTGCTTCTGCCTCCCAGGGAACCTGCTTTCGACTGCTGGCAACTGCTTCCTTCTGGTGCCTCCCTGGGAGGATGAACATTCTAGGGACATTGGCTCCTGTGCCTACACTGAGCTTCATCTGCCTCTTGTTCAGATGGGGGGAACCCATCAGTAAATTATAATTTTTACAATCCACTTGATTCATATGGGACATTTATAGCAGCTGTTTCTAACATCCTTTTCTGCTATCAGTGTGTCACTTCTGGGTCTCTACTGACTTTTCTTCATGTTATGGGGTTATACTTTCCTGCTTCTTTGCACACCTGGGTAAGTTTTGATTGGATGCCAGACACGGCCAATTACTGACTGATAGACTGCTTTCTATTTCTTTATTAGTCTCTGTCTGGAAAACTGCTAAATTACTTGCAAAGTTTGGCCTTTTCGTGGATTGCATGTATGCTTTCTAAGGAGGGTTCCAGTCAGCCTTTACTGTACAGCAAATCTGAGCCACCCACAGAGGCAATACTTCTCACTTAAGGTCCACTGTGATTCTCCAAATGTTAAGAGGCGTTTCCATTCCAGCTAGTGGAAATGCCAATTACTCCCAACCTTGTGTATAATCCAAGGATTTTTCTGCATGTTCATTTCTTCCTGTTCTTCCTCCAGCCTAGGGGGGGGTTTCCTCACATACATGTGCTCATTATGACTCAAAGGCTTGTGGGGAAAACTCGATAGAACTCTCAATTCCTGAGTGCAGCTCTTCTCCAGTAATCCAACTCATGAATCTGGGTCACCTTGAATTCCTCAAACCCTAAACTCTATCTCAATTCAGAAAGATGGCTGGGATCTGCTTGGCTTTCTCCTCTCATTGCTGCAGACTGGAAACTTTCTCCAAGCACTAAGCTGGGGCAATCATAAGGCTCATTTCATTGTTTCCTTTCTCTCATGGAAAGCCATCCTGAGCCCTTAGCTTCTCAATGTCTGATGAAGTTCATTCATACATGTTGTGTATCTTTTTTAGACATTTAAGGCAGGAGATTATATACATTAGACATTTACTGTAAAAGAAAAAGGGACTGTTGGAGTTGGCTATGAAAAAGATTAGTCAATATCCACGTGCATTATGTCATATGCATTCCATACTCATAAGAAGGCATGTTAGTTCCACCCCCCTCCCCCCAACCTTTTTTTAGAAACAAAGTCTTGTCACTCAGGCTGGAGTGCAGTGGCACGATCATAGCTCACTGCAGCCTAGAACTCCTGGGCTCAAGCAATCCTCTTGCCTCAGCCTCCCAAGTAGCTGGAACTATGGGCACATACCACCATGTCCAGCTATTATTTATTTTTATTTTTTTGTAGATATAGAGTCTCACTATGTTGCACAGGGTGGTCTCAAATTCCTGGGCTCAAGTGATCATCCTGCCTTGGCCTCCCAAAGTGCTGAGATTACAGGTGTGAGCCACCATGCCTGGCCGGGTATGTTAATTTATGTAATTTCGGAATAGATACAAATTTATGTTTAGCAACATTTCAAGCATCATAAATCTCATGTTCTTTCTGGACATTTAGGAGTTATTTTCCATGCTGATGCAATTTTAACATTTCAAGAGCATCTACAATGTTCACATATAACAATCATAGCGTAAGATTCTGTGGTTATAGAGTAAAATGTTAATATACTTGGATCATAATCAGATAGGGAGATTATCCTGGCTTATCTGGGTTTTCCCAGTGTAATCACAAGGGTCCTCAAACATGGAAGAGGGAGATAGAACACTCAAGTGTTTGAGTGATGTCAGACTGATTGGCCATTGCTAGTTTTGAAAGAAGCCCCAAACTACAGAATCTGGGCAACTTCTAGGAGCTGGAAGGGCAAGGAAAGATGCTCCCCTAGAGCCTCCAAAAAGAAAAGCAGCCCTGTCTACAGCTTGATGTAGCCCCATGAGATGCATTTGGACTTCAGACCTCCAGAACTCTAAGATAATGATTTTGTGTTGTTCTAAGCCATTAAATCTGTGTTAGTTTGGTGCAGCACTCATAACAAACTAACATAATTTTACTTCCATATTTGTTATATTCATAGGTTTTCATTACATAATACCATTCCTGGGGTTCAAGATTTCATTTATTAGACATGTCCCTCCAAGACTCTCAAGACATAAAACTGTGATACAGGAGTTAATTTGGTGAGTTTCCATCATGTTTTACTTTCAAGAGTTTTTCTTTTCTATAACTTCTCCCATATTTTACTAAAAATGTTTTCCATATCCATTGCCTCTACACTTGTCTTTGTTTCTTTGGCACACAAGGCACAATTTAGTGCTAAAAGCACCATCACAATCTTTCATAAACATTCCTGTAAGAATTCTTTTGATACTTATTGAGATATCATATCCAGGTAAAGGCGTCCTCGTAACAGATGCATTTCTGCCCAACATGATTTCAATGGCATTTAACAGGTTTGACTTCTCACAGAAATGTCCTCCACGACCACTGCCTCCAGTGTTTCAGCCCTAAATGAGCTCTCCAGCCTATAGTGGCTGCAGGATTCCTTCTAAAGATCTTCCCACCTTTCTGGTATCAGATTTATTCTTATACAATATCTGTAACATACAAGATATAATTTATTACTGATGGGGCCACATTCACTTCATTTGCGAGGCTTATTCCCTGTTCAAATTCCTGATTAACTACAAAGGCTTGATTTCTTGGAAAAGGTTGTTCTACAATCACTACATTTCTACCCACTAGGCGCTCACTCTTGTTTAACAATGCCGGGGTTCCTGAGGCAGGCATTTCTATAGGTACGGTCTTTTGCTCTTGCATGTGTTCACTCATGTATAAGGAGGTATGACTCCTTGAAGGTTTCTCCACCTTCAGTGAATGTATGGCTTTCTCTCTTATGTGAGTTTTCTTATGTTTAATGAGGACTGACATGTGGGCAAAGGCTTTGCCACATTCGCTGCATGAATATGGCCTCTCTCCAGTGTGAGTACGCTGATGCTGAATGAGCTTTGACTTGCTTCTAAAGGCTTTTTCACACTCATGACATTCATAAGGTTTCTCTCCTGTATGAATTCTCTGATGTCTGGTCAGGTCTGACTTAAAATAGAAGGTTCTCCCACAATCACTGCATTTATAAGGCTTCTCTCCTGTGTGAAGTCTCTGGTGTGCAATGAGGTATGCCTTCTGAGAAAAGGCTTTCCCACACACACTGCACCCATAGAGTTTCTCTCCAGTATGGGATCGCTGATGTCTATTGAGCCGGCACTTCCGGCTGAAGGCTTTTCCGCATTCGCTGCATCTGTAGGGTTTCTCTCCTGTATGGGTTCTCTGATGGACCATGAGCTGTGACTTTCTGGAGAAGGCTTTTCCGCATTCACTACATTCATGGGGCTTCTCTCCCGTGTGAGTTCTCTGATGCTCAGTGAGCTGAATCTTCCTCATGAATGTTTTCCCACATTCACCACATCCATGGGGTTTCTCTCCTCTTTCAGTTCTCTGATGTTGAATAAGCTGTGCTTTCCTGGAGAAGGCTCTCGCGCACACACTGCATTCATGTGGTTTCTCTCCTACACAAATTTTTTGATGGTCATTGAGCTGTGATTTAGGGCTGGTGGGTTTAACACATCTATGGTATTTAACTTCAGTAAGAGTTTTGTCACGCTTGATATGGAGGCATGATTTCCCATATCCACCAAATGCATCAGAATCTTTT
>NW_012108030.1:792369-793634 GCF_000951045.1 Mandrillus leucophaeus | reverse complement strand
AAAAAACAAAAAAAAAAAAAAGAGGGAGCTCCAAATGTACCCTGCAATAGTCAAAAACTACTTCTTCGAAGTAAAACAAGAGCTGACAGTGAAAGAGAGCAGTATCTGGATGTAAAAATGCAACATGATCAAATGCACAGATGTCAGTCCTCACGTTTTTTGACATTATCTGTAGCATTCAATAAAACATATGCCTTCCTCCTCCTTGGAATAATTTTGTCACTTATTTCATGGACACTCACTCCTCACGTCTTCTCATCAAGTTCCAGTGCCTTGACGGCCCCTGCCCAGAGGGGAATGAAGCCATCACATCAAATGGAACTCACAGAAAAACGAAAGTCAGTCAAACATGCAGCAATGGAGGTGATGCGAACCTCTATTACCATGGCCTACTGTGAGGTGGGACTTGAGAGTAGAGTATTCAAAACAATAAAAATTAACAGGAGCAGCCGAGACATTCAGACATACAACAGAGTAAACCGAGAAGACTCAAAGCAACGCCAAGGTGAGCAGGAACCGGAGTGGTGAGCAATACAGCAGAACCTAAATATAATGCACAGGGAGGGAAAGGATTTTCCAGGAGGAAAGAGAATCCCAGCTTCTAACCCTGAAGCCGAGGGAAGAAGAATTTCACAGAACACTCGTCCTGGGTGCTGGCAAAATATAGAATAAGAAGGCAGGTGAGATTACAGAAAAGGAGATATCTGCATGAAACTATTTGTCAGAAGACAGAACTGAAATCTTTAGTATATATGAGTATACTATATGATGGTAGAAACATCTGGGAGAAAGGAGGATTCTGGTTTCACATACTGGAATAAGGAAATATTTGGAGAGCTGTCCTGGTGGCTGGCGACACACAGAGGGTTAGAGTGCAGATGAGACATTAGTAGCAGAGATGTCTATTTGCGAGTCTCCAGCAAGGGCCAGAGAGCTTAGGCCTTGAGGGTGAATTAAACTTCTACCAGGAGAATCAGCAGAAGATAAAAAGAAAACAGAAGCTGGAAAGGTGGGAGCAGTGGGTGAGTAAGTCAACAGAGATGCCCCGAGAGACAAGGTGTGGGCGCTTTGACATGAGCTAAGGTGAGGTGATTTTCAGTAAAGGAAATCGGCCCTTTCCAAAGGGGCCGGGGTACGCTTTTAAGCGACAGAAGTGCTAAAAGTAACACAATCCGGCCAGGTGCAGTGGCTCATGCCTGAAATCTCAGCACTTTGGGAGGCCAAGGTGGGCGGATCATGAGGTCAGGAGTTCGAGACCAGCCTGG
>NW_012108030.1:787421-789449 GCF_000951045.1 Mandrillus leucophaeus | reverse complement strand
CGCACACACTGCATTCATGTGGTTTCTCTCCTACACAAATTTTTTGATGGTCATTGAGCTGTGATTTAGGGCTGGTGGGTTTAACACATCTATGGTATTTAACTTCAGTAAGAGTTTTGTCACGCTTGATATGGAGGCATGATTTCCCATATCCACCAAATGCATCAGAATCTTTTCCTGTGTATCTTCTATTCTGGATAACAAACCCTAAATGAGATTTCAGACTTTTACAATGTGAGCCAAACTTATTGTGTCTTTATATTAAAGGAACAATGCTCTTAAATAAATCAAACTTATTTCCAAGGGCATAACTTTACTGACATCTTTTGAAATGTTTAAGCTCATTTTGGTTTTCTGGGTACCACTGCATATGGTCAATCCCCCCAAATTTCTTCTAGGAAAAAGAACAATAAGAACATCCATGATAATTTTTTGTGGAGGTAGCAGAAGGTACAAAAATGCCATGGTTTTGGCTGGCTTTTATAAGATCTCAGTCTCAGAGTAGTGTACCTCACCCTCTGTGAAAAAGGATGATACTATAAAACAGCAAAAGGAAAATATAGCAACTTTAGCAACAATGGATACTCTATAATGAATCAATATAACTTGGGCTGCCTCCCAAATTGGACCTTGCAAATGGAGATAGAGTAGAAACAGAAACACATTGCAACTGGAATAAATCAAAAATAGATGGAGGGGATGGATATATTCACCCAACAAACACTGAATGGACTGGTATTTGGGATACTACAGTGACTAATAATATATTCTCTCTCTCCATGAACCTGTCATTCAGGTAAAGATAGAGAATCAACAGGTATGCAAAGAAGTAAGAAAATTACAGAATGTGAAGAACAGTACAAAGGAAGTGGCTCACATCATAGGGTAAGAACGAGCAATGTTATGCAAAGAACAAAATAAAGAACATTCCAAGAAAAGGGAACAGCCAGTGTGAAAACCCAGAGGCAGAAAAAACTTAGGTGTGATAAAAAAAAAAAAAATGTAAGAGAAGCTGGTTTACCTGGAATATCCTGAGCTTGAGTGAAGTAGAAATACAAAAGTTTGGCAAGGCTGGCAGAATTAACAACATAGAGATTTTGGAGGAAGACTTTGTTAGAAATTGGAATTTATGCTAAGAACAATGGCAGTAAGCCACAAAACATTTTTTGCCAAGAAAACATGCTCTGAATTGACAGTTCCAAAACATGACTGTTCTATGGAGAATGAATTGGAGAGATGAAATTATAGAAGAGAATACCCCAGAGGCTATGGCAGAATTCAGGTGGCTTGATTAGGAATAATTACAATGGAGATGGAGAAATGTGAAAAAACAAGGCCATAAGTATGGAGGAGGGAAAGACAGGATTCACTCTTAGAACAAATATTGCCGGTAGAAAAGGGAAGAATTGAGGATAATTGCTCAATATGTGGCTTAAACACCTATGTAGGTGCTGGTGCCATTTAATAAAATGAGGGTAAAAGAAGCCTCATACCAACCAGTAAAATACACGCACAAAACAACACATGACCATTACTAAGTTAGTGCAGCATAGACACAAAGGAGATAAAAGTCAGAAAAGAGAGTGGCCAGGCGCAGTGGCTCACGTCTGTAATTCCAACACTTTGGGAGGTCAAGGCAGGTGGGAGGAGTTTGAGACCAGCCTGGCCAACATGGTGAAACCTTGTCTCTACTACAAATATAAAAAAAAAAAAAAAAAATTGGCCGGGCATGGTGGTGGGCACCTATAATCTCAGCTACTTGGGAGGCTGAGGCAGGAGAATCCCTTGAACCTGGGAGGCAGAGGTTGCAGTGAGTCAAGATTGGGCTACTGCACTCCAGACTGGGCAACAAGAGCAAAACTCTGTCTCAAAAAACAAAAAAAAAAAAAAGAGGGAGCTCCAAATGTACCCTGCAATAGTCAAAAACTACTTCTTCGAAGTAAAACAAGAGCTGACAGTGAAAGAGAGCAGTATCTGGATGTAAAAATGCAACATGATCAAATGCACAGATGTCAGTCCTCACGTTTT
>NW_012108030.1:753238-786291 GCF_000951045.1 Mandrillus leucophaeus | reverse complement strand
GGAGGCTGAGGCATGAGAATCACTTGAATCTGGGAGGTGGAGGTTGCAGTGAGCCAAGATTGCACCACTGCACTCCAGCCCAGCCAACAGTGCGAGACTCTATCTCAAAAAATAAATAAATAAATAAATAAATAAATAAATAAAGGCAACACAATCCAGATGGGTTACAAGGAGAGTTTCAAAGCAAGTAAGGTAGGGAGCAGGAAGGGACAAAAGCTGGGAGCAGGCTGGGAAGAATGGAACCAGCTAAGAATTCAAGGTCTTCAATGATATGGACTGAAATTAGATCCAGAAAATAGAAGAAAGGAAGACATTATCCTTTGAGAGCTGGGAAGGGACAGTTCTATTAGGGATGGACACAGATGCAGAAAGGCTGATTAGGTTTCTGGGCCACCAACTACTGCAAAGTCCTCTAAAGAACATTTTAAAAGCATCAACCCTTCTCCGACCCAGCTGGGATTTTCGTGCCATTTCTCCCCGTTTTCTTAGTTTTCACTCACTTACCTGGACAGGTTTGACTGTGGGCTGCTCCTTCTACTATCCATGGGGGTTCTCCTTGCTCCAACTTGAAGAGTGCATCTGGCTTGGTGCCTTGATACCCTGTAAACAGGAGATCACGGAACACTTGGCACGTGTGCTTGGGGAATGGATGAAGATAGAGAGAGTTATGTCTCCGGAACCACAGCATTTGCACTTTGATAAAGTAAAAGTCTTTCACTCAGTAAAAGAGCACAATCACTTTGTGCCAGGGAGGAAAATACAAGTCTATGACACACTCATACCCATTAGGATGGCTACTATCAAAAAAAAAAAAAAAAAAAAGCAGAAAATAACAATTGTTGGCAACAATGTGGAGAAACTGGGACCCTGTGCACTCTTGGTGGGAATGTAAAATGGTACTGACATTGTGGAAAACTTCCTCAAAAAATTAACAATGGAATGACCATATCACCCAGCAATTCCACCTCTGGGTATATACCCCAAAGAATGGAAAGCAGGGTCTCAGATATTTGTACACCCATATTCATAGCAACATGATTCACAAGCCCTCAAACGTGGAAGGAACCCAGTGTTCCTTAACAGATAAGTGGATAAGCAAAAGGTGGTATATACATACAAAAGAATATCATTCAGCCTTAAAAAGGAAATTCTGGCACACGTGACAACACGGATAAACCTTGAGAACATCATACTAAGTGAAATAAGCCAGACACAAAAAGACAGACACTATATGATGCCACTTATATGAGGTACTTAGAGAAGTCAAAATCCTAAAGACAGAAAGTGAATGGTGGTTGCAAGGGGCTGGGGAGAAGTGGGGGAATGGGTAGTTGTTTTGTGAGTACAGAGTTTCAGTTTTAGAAGACAGAAGGTAGTGGTGGTGGGTGCATAACACTATGAGTGAATCCCAGTGAACTGCACACTTATGATTAAGATGGTAAATTTTATGTTATACATTTTACCACCACAACAAAAAAATCTATGACATACAAACCATTAAATATTTACAGGACCATACAGAGGTCACCAAATAAGAAAGAAAAGGTAAGTGACTGTGATGCTGTCCTTACCTACTGATACTAGGTTGCTGTAGTTTTCCAACATTACTTCCTTGTACAAGACCTTCTGAGACCAGTCCAAAAACTGCCACTCCTCCCTGGTGAAGTCCACAGCCACATCTTCGAATGACAATGATCCCTATAAGAGCAATTCCAATGCAATCTGAGGTGGATAACAATAGATGATGCAGAAAAGAGGCACAGGGACGCGTCTTGATCCTTTTCTCCATGACAAATTATGCACACCATGACTATTTCACATACCAAAGGACCATGGAATTCCAGCAATACCTCCTACCCTAAAAAAGCACTAAGGCAGTATTCACATAGATATGAAACAACGTGTAATAAGAATGTTCATTATTCCTTTGTTTCTGATAATGAAAAACTTATCAATAATCTAAATGTCTATCAAAAGCAGACAGGGTTAAATTACAGCACCTCCATGCTATAATATACTATAAAAATGTTAAAATCAATGAGGTAGATGTATACATAACCACGTGATAATCAATGATCTTCAAGACATTCTCTTAAACGCAAAAAATTAAGCTCCCAAATAATATATGATCTAAGACATATTTTAAAAAATGTAATAATATGGCTGGGCATGGTGGCTCACACCTGTAATCTCAGCACTTTGGAAGCCAAGGAGGGCAGATCACGAAGTCAGGAGATAGCTAACACGGTGAAACCCCGTCTCCACTAAAAATACAAAAAATTAGCTGGGCATAGTGGCGGGCATCTGCAGTCCCAGCTACTCGGGAGGCTGAGGCAGGAGAATGGCGTGAACCCAGGAGGCGAACCTTACAGTGAGCCAAGATCGTGCCACTGCACTCTAGCCTGGGCAACAGAGCAAGACTCCGTTTCCAAAAAAAAAAAAAAAAAAAAAGCAATAATATGGCTGGGCGTGGTGACTAACGCCTGAAATCCCAGCACTTTGGGAGGCTGAGGCGGGGGGCTCATGAGGTCAGTAGTTCAAGACCAGCCTGGCCAAATGGTGAAACCCCATCTCTACTAAAAATAGAAAAATTAGTGGGGTGTGGTGGCACGCACCTGTAATCCCAGCTACTCAGGAGGCTGAGGCAGGAGAATTGCTTGAGCCCAGGAGGCGGAGGTTGCAGTGAGCCAAGATTGCACCATTGCACTCCAGCCTGGGCAACAGAGCAAGACTCTATCTTGGGGGAAAAAAAAAAAGTAATAATATATACAATTATATAAGTACACACATATGTATACAGAAATGTACCTAAATATAAATATATTCTATCAGATGTCAATCACAGGGAGGAACTAGATAGAGACCCAAACTATGAACACTTATTTATTACCCTTTGGGTTGAAGTTTGGGCAGAAAAAGGGTGAAAGGAGATACTGTCTTTTGATACAAATGCTTCTATTTGCTTGAATCTCTTGCAGGCAAATGTAGCCATGTATCATTTCAGTAATTAAACATAGTAAAAGCAGAACCAGCAGAACCGGTGCTTTGTTTTTTGAACCTGGAGTTAAGAAGGTAAAGAAAGAAGCATTGTCAGTATCTGCATTCCAAGCTGTTACCAAAGAATGGAGCTGCTAGTTGTCTCCTGCTGTATCAATAACAAAAATCTGGCTGAAAGAATTCTACTTCATGGAGGATCAAAGGTCAGGCAGCCCCATTCATTCTATTGGATGCTCCAGGCTTTACTCCTGGGCAAAGTCAGATGACCAGAAGCGTCTATTTTCAAAGCACCCTATTTTCAAAGAATTTTGTCCAATCCAGTTTTCCTTTGGCATTACTCCTTAGTTTACCTCCCTAAATAATAGGAAAAAGCCAAAGAAAACATCCCATGCCTTTATTACAAGGGTGACTTTGAGGATACTGTCAACCACAAAAGCTCTCTGAAGGAAAGAAATTTCTCAAGATCTAACAGCAATGACACATTTACCTCCCCTGAAGAACTGCCTTGCTCTCTCCTCACAGACATTACAATCGTGGCATTTTTCATGTGTTTCCTGTTATTTCAGCTGCCAAAAAAAAGGAGACACAGTTTAAAGCAGAGAAAACCCACAGGGTCTTAACAGTCACTTAGGTATGTTCCGACATTAAGGACTTGGCACAAACCCCCCGATCTATATATCTCGTTTCTTAATTTGCCAGGATTTTAAGATTTCAACTTAAACTTATTTTCTGACAGATCCTGATTTTTATCAGAATACACTATCTCATTTAACCAGACTGTCTTTTACAAGCTTCCACAGATCCACTGGGAAACAAAGGACAAAATAGGTAAAACAAATCTCACCTGGGCCTTGGCCATTTTCTTCAACTCTTAGGGGCTAGCAACTCTAGGGTGTTCTCTCTCTTCTATCTATTCTGGGCCTTCCCAGAAGTTGTGGTCAGGTATCATCTCAGGTCAAGCTACCACTGGAAACGATGATCTTCCCCAGCCTGGAAGCTCTTTCTTCCATTACTGAAAATGTCTTGTTCCTATAGGCTAGAACCTGGGGATTCAAGACCAAATTCAATGATGAGAAACATGCTCCTAGGACCACAAGTCTCCAATTGCCATCTGGACTCACATTAACATCAGGTTCCAATATTTCATCGGTCTCCTTAACACCCTGGAATCGTGGGGCACTGGTCCACAGGAAGATATGGAATGAGCAAGAGGAATGCCTTTTTTTTTTTTTTTTTGGTTACGTCAGAAATAGAACGGATGTGAAACAGGAGATAGTAAACTAAAACCACTTTATGGTCTTGTCTACTGCCAAGTTCTCACATATATGTTTTAGGTAAGACAATGAAGGAAGTGGTAAAGCCAGGCATGGTGGCATGGGCCCTAGCATCCCAGCTATTGTAGAGGCTGAGATGGGTGGATCTCACCTGAGCTCTAGAGTTCAAGACCAGCCTGGACAACGTGGCAAGACTGTCTCTAAAAACAAAAACATAAAAGAAGTGGTGGCTCAGGAAACTGACTTAAATTTACCGGCAGCCACATGCTCCTAAATTTTTTGTTTATTGCACTGTCTTACTAATCAAACAAACCATACGCACTGTCTTACTAAACCCTCAATACTACTGTATAAGGTACTCGTTATTATTTCCATTTTAAACATGAGTAAGCTGAGGCTTGCTGAGACGAAGTGTGTTGTGCAGGTTAACATTCTTCCTAATTAGAAGCGTGGGAACTGGAATCTACATCTGGCTCTCTCCCTTGTGACACTTCCCTCCTACAACAGCCTCACAGTACAAATTTGTTCTCTTTCCCTCTCACTTTTAGAACTCTGCTTCCCAGCGCTTTACACTGCGGGGTGGCCACACAGTCACAGCTACACAAACAAGAGCCTGCGATCTCCCAATGCAATATTCAGTGTGCATGCTCAGCCTGCTCCTTCCACACAGGCAGGAAAGCAAAGGGGGTCCCATCCTTGCCCCAGAAGCAGCAGTTCAGGGATCAGTCTCCCCAAGAGCCACTCTAGAAACTCACACTCTGAGAATACCCACACTGTGAGACCAACTTGAATGTTGCTGTCACCCCAGCAAGTCATTCTCAAGACTCTCTAGCAAGCCTGTATCCTTTACACCCAGAGAGCTCATCTCCAAGCCATTTTCTGACCCACCGGTAAACACACTGGTCAAAATGCAAACCTCCTCTACCTTCAATCCTGAGACTGCTTCATCCCAGCCCCAGCCCTTTCGTCTAGCCTCCCTACAGGGCCAGTCCAAAAACAGTGGTACCCAACCCAAATGTAGAAATCTGTATGGATGGCTAAGAGGTAGAAAAGGCAGTTATGAATGAATGGGTTGGAGCTGAGATCTCCAGGGTTGAAAAATCCAGGATCCAGCCATTTCCCAGAAGCTCATGGCAGACTTCCATCATATGTAATACATCAGAAATGCACCAGATACTCACACGGAGAACATGGCAATGTAACCAAGAATGGCAATGATATATCACCCTGATTGGTAAGAATAATCTGGATTTCCTACTGAACTGAGGTTCAGGTCAAATGTCCAGAGGGACAGCTACCTAAGTTAAAGAGGAATTTGCTTAACAAAGGGGGCTTGGATGTCAGATTGGCAGCCAACAGTATCCAATAAAAAAAAGACAAACTAGGGCCTGCTGTGTTGGCTCAGGCCTGTAATTGCAGCAATTCTGCAGGTGAAGGCAGGAGAATTCCTCGAGGCCAGGAATTCGAGACCAGCCTGGGTAACATACCAAGACCTTGTCTCTACAGAAAAATTTAAAACTTAGCCAGGCATGGTGGTGCATGCATGTAGTCCCAGGTACTTAGGACGGTGAGGAAGGAGGATCGCTTAAGCCCAGGAGTTCCAGGCTGAACTGAGTTTATGATCGCATCACTGCACTCCAACCTGCACAACACAGCAAGATCCTGCCTCGGAAAAAAAAAAAAAGGCAAAAAAAAAAGCCCTCCACTTCAAATAAAAGTTGGGATGCTTCCAAACCATTACAAGCCCTCAGCCTCATCTGCTTTTGGGAGGAATGAAGCAGAAAGGAAGGAAACAGGTAATTTCTCTCATATGATGGCCTACCTTTGGATTTGTCTGACTGCTGTATCAGGGTATCATTTTGTATGGGTTTTTGAAAACTTTTTTTTTTTTGAGAAGGAGTCTCGATCTGTCGCCAGGCTGGAGTGCAGTAGTGCGATCTCAGCTCATTGCAAACTCCGCCTCCCGGGTTCAAGCAATTCTCTGCCTCAGCCTCCTGAGTAGCTGGGATTACAGGTGCCCACCACCACGCCCGGCTAATTTTTGTATTTTCAGTAAAGACAAGGTTTCTCCATCTTGGCCAGGCTGGTCTTGAATTCCTGACCTCATGATCCACCTGCCTTAGCCTCCCAAAGTGCTGAGATTACAGGCGTGAGCCACTGTACCTGGCTAAATTTTTTTTTTTTAATAGAGACAGGGTCTTGCTATGTTGGCCATGTTGGTCTTCAACTCTTGGCCTCAAGCAATCCTCCCGCCTCAGCCTCCCAACGTGCTAGGATTACAGGCATGAGTGACTGCTCCCAGCCTCATGGTACAGTTTAACTTGTTGTTCTCTACCTACCCAACTCCCATTTTTTCCTTTTAATTAAGTGAGTAGTTCAACTGAGAGGTTTGATTAGTCCCATGTTCAATTTTTTTAGGTAAGAATCCTTCGTGGATGGTGCTGTATACTTCCTACTGCAACACATGAAGAGGCATGAGAACAAAAAAAAAAAAACAAAGAAAAATAAAAAAAGAAAGGGGAGTTGTTATAGAATTATAGAGATCTAAGAGATACAAGCAACTCGAACGCACCCACGTCATTTGGATCATGATTCAAACAATCCAATGTTAAAAGACAATGATGAAATTATCAGAAAAAAACTGAATATAGACTAGCTATTCAATGAACTAAAGAAATAGGCTACGCACAGTGGCTCATGCCTGTAACCCCAGCACTGTGGGAGGCCAACATGGGCAGATCACTTGAGGTCAAGAGTTCAAGACCAGCCTGGCCAACAGGACGAAATCCCATCTCTACAAAAAATACAAAAATTAGCCTGGTGTGGTGGCAGATGCCTGTAAGCCCAGCTACTCAGGAGGCTGAGGCAGGAGAACTGCTTCAACCCGGGAGGCGGGAATTGCAGTGAGAAAAGATCATGCCACTATACTCCAGCCTTGGTGACAAAGCGAAAGTCCGTCTGCCCAAAAAGATAAGGAAAGAAATTATTATTAACTTGGATACACTGAAAATGGTCTAGGATGGGTGAAGTGGCTCACACCTGTAATCCTAGCACTTTGGGAAGTCAAGGCAGGAGGACTGCTTGAGCCCAGGAGCTCAAGACCAGCCTGAGCAATACAGCAAGATCCCGTCTCTAAAAGAAAAAACAAAAAGAAAATGGTCTAGTGGTTATAAATTTTTTTAATGACCATACCAGTTAGAGAGTCATACCGGGATACTTACAAGTTTCAAGGCATGAAGCCTTGGATTTGCTATGAAATTCTCCAGAGTAAAACAAAAGTGGAGGCACAGATAAATATGACTGATATGACAGATGAATATGAATTGATAAACTGTTGAAGCTAAGTTATGGGCAAATATTATACTATACTCTCAATTTCCATGAAAAAATGTTAAAAAGAATCATCGGAGCCTGATGAGTTCATCTAATCTTTACAGTATAGATGACTCCAATATTATGTAACATTCACAAATCACAGAAAAAGTGAAGCCTCTCTAACAATTATATAAAACCAGCATTTCCAAACACCAATCAATAGAATAGAAAAAAAAAAGAATGATAGAGATAGGTGCTTCTTCATTCATTTTCTTTTTTTTTTTTTTTCTTTTTTTTTGAGACGGAGTCTCGCTCTGTCGCCCAGGCTGGAGTGCAGTGGCCGGATCTCAGCTCACTGCAAGTTCCGCCTCCCGGGTTCACGCCATTCTCCTACCTCAGCCTCCCGAGTAGCTGGAACTACAGGCGCCCACCACATCGCCCGGCTAGTTTTTTGTATTTTTTTTTTAGTAGAGACGGGGTTTCACCATGTTAGCCAGGATGGTCTCGATCTCCTGACCTCGTGATCCGCCCGTCTCGGCCTCCCAAAGTGCTGGGATTACAGGCTTGAGCCACCGCGCCCGGCCTCTTCATTCATTTTCATCCTTCCTTCTTTTCTACTACTTGCATTCGAGGTTATAAATTTCCTCCACTGACTGCTTAGGTTAAATTCAACAAGGGTTTACATGTAGAATTCTTATTAAAATGCAACTGAAAATATTTCCACTGTGATTTTTTTTTTTGAACTCAGATTATTTAGAAGTGTATGGCATAACTGCCACTCATTCTGACAAGAAAAAAACACATTCTGAATTGACAGTTCCAAAAAGTCACATGACTATTCTACGGCAAATAAATCATTTTGATATTGATTTATAGCTTAATTCCACTGTAGAGAAAAAATTCCGTATGGTTTTAATCCTTTGAAATTTACTTAGACTTGCCTGATGGCTAACCATATGGTGACTTTTTATAAATATTCTATGTGCATCTGAGGAAAATTATTGAGTGCAGCGTTTTAGATTGGTCAAGTCCGTTAATTATTTATGTCATTCTAACCTTTCTGGGGTTAGGACTATTGTGGGTTAGCTGCCTGTTTTTGTAAGTAATGTTTTATCAGAACACAGCCACACCCATTTGTTTATACATTCTGTATAGCTAGTTTCATTCTATAATTGCAGAACCTAGTAGATGCAGACGAGACCATTTAGCCAGCAGAGACTAAAATATTTATCATCTGTCTGCACCTTTACAGAAAGTTTGCCAGCAATGGTTAATCTATACCCTTTTAGCTTTTTGTCTGCCTGTTCTCTAAGTTACTGAGAGAGGTATGTTAAGAATTTCCCATTATGATTGGGCATTTGTGGTTCCTCGTTGTGTCTAGCATACTCCTCTCCTCTATACTTAACACACTAAGTATATGCTCAATTGAACTTTTTTTTTTTTTTTTTTTTTTGAGACAGAGTTTCACTCTTGTTGCCTAGGCTGGAGTGAAAGGTCATGATCCCAGCTCACTGCAACTTCTGTCTCCTGGGTTCAAGTGATTCTCCTGCCTCATCCCTCCTGAGTAGCTGGGATTACAGACACCCGCTACCACGCCAGGCTAATTTGTGTATTTTCAGTAGAGACGGGGTTTCATCATGTTGGCCAGACTGGTCTCAAACTCTTGATCTCAGGTGATCTACCCGCCTCAGCCTCCCAAAGTGCTGGGATTACAGGCGTGAGCTCTCACGCCCAGCCCTCAATAGAACTTTTATGCACCAAAAGACATGCAGAAAAACATTCATATCAACAATTCTCATAACTCCCATAAACCATAACAATGTGTCTTGATAATGGAATGGATAAATAATATGGGGTATAATCATCGATGGAATACTACATAGCAATGAAGAAGAGATGAGCTACTGCTACATGCAGCAACGTAGATGAATTTCACAACAAAAATACTGAGCAAAAGAAGCCAGCCACAAAAGAATGTGTACCTTAGGATTTCATTTACATAAAGGTGACAACCAAGCACATCTATGATGTTTTTAGGATAACAATTACCTCTGGAGAGAACAGAGACGATGAGGGCTTCTGGGATGCTACATTATTCTATTTTGTTAACCTGGTGATTTTTCAAGTATAATCACTTGGAAAAAAAACTTAAGAAAACTACAGACCAATTTCTGTTATAAATGTATAGGCAAAAATTTTTTTTTAATTTTCTACTGTGAAAAATTTCAAGCAAAAGAACAGTATGCTCAAATTCCACATATTCATCACGGGACTTAAAGAATGATGAATTCACACCTAATTTTGTTTTATCTATACCACCATTCAGTCCCTCTCCACCAATGGATTATGGATTATTCCCAAGCTCATCCAAGATCTCTTTTCATTTCTTGATGCAAAAATATTAAATAAAATATTAGCAAATAAAATCCAGTCTCATATTATTGACATGTATGGTTTTTTCCTCAGGAATACATGAAATTGGGAAATAGAGCAACATAAAGAAAATTTTAAAGAGAAAAAAATATAAATGAAAATAATTGTAAAGGTCAAAAGCCCTTAGAAAAGAGAAATAAAAACTTGATAAATCACAATCATTATTTATTCAGACCATACTGTGTACCTAGTACTACACTTTGAACATACTTAAAGAACATTTGCTCACTTAATCTTCATAACGATTCCATGAAAAAGAAACTAGGACAGCTTTTTCCCCACAAATAAGGAAACTGACTCAGAGATTAACATACCCAAGTCAGAGGCAGAGGCAGGTACTTCTTACTCCTCAGTCCATCCACTTGCCACCTGGCTAAAACTATTAGCAGATGACAAAAATGCTCAACTAGAAAAAAGAAAGACATCAATTTATAAGTTATGTGTAATGACATGAGTAGAATGAAGTGACAGAACAAACGTATATATTTTTAACTTCTGTTCTTGTCCACTAAGTAAAATTAGAAAGGAAAAAAGTAAAGAGGGAGGGGCCTTATGCGAAAAAAAAAAAGTCACGATTTACATCAAAAAGTATTAACTATGTAGAAATAAGCATAACCAGAAATGTCCCAGACACGTATGGAAAACACTACAGCTAGTCGAAGAACTAAAAACCTTGGGTTAATGGAAATCCATCGCATGTTCCTGAGAGTGTTGTATCTAGATCTACATCAGTTCTACCCAAATTTAAGCAGCCACCTGACGGAACCGCAGCAGTTTAAAAAAGAAAACTGTCAAAGAGAATGTAATATGGGAATATGTAGTTGACAAGATGTTAGATTAAATACGAATAGAATTATACCAATACGTAGACACCTGAACCCAAAATACGAGTAAAATTATACCAATACCTAAACATCCGATCCCAACGCTAAACATGAAATACACTAAACCAGAGTTATTTTCTGGAGGAGTATTTAAAAGGATGGGGATGTTATTACTTGGCTCGCAATGATCCTGAAAGCAAATTTTCTACAGAATATACAGGAGCAGGGAAGCAAGGGGACCAGCAGACCCCTTTTAAAGCACGCATGTGATAAGCAATGAACACGAACTGCCCAGAGCTGTCTCCGACACCGACACGATTCGCTTCCCCGCCACGACGCCCTAGTGCTACTGTGCAACGAAGACCTCCCAAGCGCTTGTTCCAATGCGGAGCCCATGAGCTCCCAGACTCTGGGAACTGCAACACGACTCTGCAAAACGAACCCCCAGCGAGGACTCCCCACGAGCTCCCCGCAACACGGACCCCACGCGCTAGCGAACAACCAAAAAAAAACTCAACGCGCTCTCCCTGGCTCTGAAACATTCCCAGAAGCCCACGTAGACCAGATCGATGACCCTCTGTCTCCACTGCTGGAGGCGAGTCACGGACCCTAAATCCCTAAACACTCGCCTCTGCCCGCCGACCCGCGAACCCCGCAAGCTGCAGACGCGACACTCGCAAGTTTCGGGGATGGCGGCCGGCGAGGGCCACACAGCTTCTTTTCAGAGACGCGGAATCCGGCGAATGCCGTCCCTTCATGATGCAATATGTCTGCGCCCAAGGGATGCTTGCTGGGAGCAGCCATTTTCAACCCTACTGCCGTACAGCAGGCGGAGTTCCCCTTTCCGCGCCTTAAGACCGGTAGGCTAAGACCGGTAGGCTCTGACGATGAAAAGCGATTGAAAACGACCCATTCCACCCTTTTTCCATTCCACGTGAACTGCTGGACTTTGGCTTTGCAACATTCGCCAGGAGCGCTACATAAACTGCTTAGTTTCTCAAAGGCTTAAGCCTGCCCTGATCTGTCTGCAGGCTGGGTAGAGATGGTCACAGACATTTAGGCACTTTAATCGTAGGAAGAATGGAAAGAAACCATGTGGGCGCGGCAATCTGAGAGGAATTTCAAGAGGGAGGGACCTGAGCAACAATGGAGGGGCTATTATCCTGAGGATGCTTCTGGCTGGAGGGACCTTATGGAGAAAGCTGCCTTTGAGAACTGCCTGAGAAGTATCTTTACATCTACATCAGATGTAGCCTCAGAGAAAGGAGTCAGTCAAAGAATGGGTGAAACGAAGGCAAAGCTTAGGTTATAATTGGGGTGGAGAATGGAGAACAGGGTTGATCAGCGGCCGACCAAAGTGGGGAAGTGAAGGGGGCCAGCTCCTCAACAACCCGTGGGTGTTTCTCGTCAGGTGGGACCAGAGACTGAGAAAAGAAATGAGAGACAGAGACAAAGTATAGGGAAAGAAAAGTGGGCCCAGGGGACCGGTGCTCAGCATACGGATGAGGACCCACACCTGCACCAGTCTCTGAGTTCCCTCTGTATTTATTGATCATTATCTCTACCATCTCAGAGAGGGGGATGTGACAGGACAATAGGGTAATGGTGGGGAGAGGGTCAGCAGGAAAACATGTGAACAAATGTCTCTGTGTCATAAACAAGGTTAAGAAAAGGTGCTGTGATTTGATGTGCACATACATAAACATCTCGGTGCATTAAAGAGCAACAGAATGTCTCGGTGTAAAACCCGATTGTATTTTCTATTTACTGAGATACGAGAAAACCACCTTAAGACTGGAGGTTGAAGGGGTGGCCTGCCCCTCCACACCTGTGGGCGTTTCTCATCAGGTGGGACGAGAGACTGAGAAAAGGAATAAGACACAGAGACAAAGTACAGAGAAAGAAAAGTTGTCCCAGGGGACCTGCGCCGGCACTGGTCTCTGAGTTCCCTCAGTATTTATTAATCACTATCTCTACCATCTCGGAAAGGGGGATGTGGCAGGTCTGTAGGGTAATGGTGGGGAGAGGGTCAGCAGGAAAACATGTGAGTAAAGATCTCTGTGTCATCAATAAATTTAAGGAAAGGTGCTGTGCCTCGAGTGCATGTAGGCCAGATTTATGTTTGACTTTACACAAACATCTCCGTGCATTAAAGAGCAGTATTGTCGCCAGCATGTCTCACCTCCAGCCATAAGGCGGTTTTCTCCTATCTCAGTAAATAGAACGTATGATCGGGTTTTACACCGAGACATTCCCTTCCCAGGGAGGAGCAGGAGACAGATGCCTTCCTCTTATCTCAACTGCAAAGAGGCCTTCCCCTTTCACTAATCCTCCTCAGCACAGACCCTTTACGGGTGTCGGGCTGGGGGATGGTCAGGTCTTTCCCTTCCCACGAGGCCATATCTCAGGCAATCACATGGAGAGAAACCTTGGACAATACCTGGCTTTCCTAGGCAGAGGTCCCTGCGGCCTTCCACAGTGTATCGTGTCCCTAGGTACTTGAGATTAGAGAATAGCGACGACTTTTACCAAGCATACTGCCTTCAAGCACCTTTTTAACAAAGCACATCCTGCACAGCCCTAAATCCATTAAACCTTGAGTCAACACAGCACATGTCTCTGCGAGCACAGGGCTGGGGCTAGTGTTATAGATTGACAGCATCTCAAGGTAGAAGAATTTCTCTTAGTACAGAACAAAATGGAGTTCTTTATGTCTATTTCTTTCTACATAGGCATAGTAACAGTCTGATCTCTCTTTCTTTTCCCCACAATACACTGATTTTTTTTTAAACTTGCCCTAATTAAGACAGTTTACCTACTGACAGGCCTAAGTGATAAGACCTCAAGCCCTTCTTCAAATATCACTTTTCCAGTAATAGACTTGACCTCAGCCTTAAGCTAGCATCAGTTTTGTGCCAGCACCTATTGACATTACCACTGACCACAGTTCAATTATTATATCTATCAGCTTCTGAAAATATCATCCAGATTGGACAAAGGCCTGCAGTATTCCAGTTTACAACTAGATTCAGCTCTTCCAGAACCTCTTTGTCTTCCCCCAATCCTGTTCAGCCTCTTCAGCTCTCTGTGGAACATGAGATACCAGGACACAGTTGATTCTCCTTTAAAGATCTCTTTTCGTAAGACACAAGGATACTTACCTGAGAGTACTTCTGCAGTGAAAGGAAATGAGGGTAGATGCCAGGAAGAATGCTGGGTCTGTTCCATTCCACAAGGAAGGTTGCAGCTGGTCAGTTATCTAGGAGTTTACAAGTTCATATTCCCAGGATTCTGAAAACAACAATTTGGATCAGGCATGACATTGCCTGTCCTGTATTTATATAAACCCCAGACCACCCACAGAGAAAAATGTAGGTGTAGCTCTCAGGTGCACACAACACCCCTTCTCCATTTTCTTGTTCAGTGGCCCATTCGTGGGTGTGGAGGCATTGGTGTTTGCCATCCAAGTCTCAAAC
The DNA here is from genome assembly GCF_000951045.1 of Mandrillus leucophaeus. NCBI lineage: Eukaryota > Metazoa > Chordata > Mammalia > Primates > Cercopithecidae > Mandrillus > Mandrillus leucophaeus. The sequence goes on along the minus strand of NW_012108030.1, from coordinate 771,972 downwards.
CTGTTACAGGAACTTAGTTTCTCCCACACAATGTTGTTCATGAAGCCCCTGCACAAATGGCTAACAACACTCCAGTCTTTCTTTTCATCATCACCAGTGGGACACTCTTCATGTAATCAAAAGTGTGGTGCATCAAAGTGCCAGCCCACCAAGGTTTTGTTAGTTGTGGCTGTGGCATTTTGTCATAGTTGATTACGTTAAAACAGGGCACCTCTGCTTCCTTTCCATGTTCGGTAAGCCAGTAAGCCACTCGAGTTCTGCTGGTATATGCTGTCATGTTAGGTATACTGATGTAGTTTATCACTGGTAGGATGAGAGGGTCACTCTAGGTGGTGACAGGTGGGCCAGGATGGCAGATCCAGCAGGGCTTCATCAGGTTACTCTTGGTGGCCAGAGCTTGGGAGAGCATAAGGAAAGCTTTATGTTTCCAGGTCTCTGCTGCCTTGTCATTGTGAAAAAAGCATATTGACAGATCAGTGCCCTCCCCCTAACTCTCCTGGGGCCTCAGATGTTCCCTACCTATTGGATAGGGGGTTGAGCTGAGTTGGGGTAGGAACCCAGTCTGTTTATACCAGTCCCTGTTGATTGACTCAAACCTTTCAGCTTCAGTTGCCTAGTCCAGGAAGGGAGGTCACATCCTATATAAACTTGATGTCTGATATGTTGCACACCTAACTGGAAAGATCAGCTGTCTCTGGCCCCACTAGAGGGAACCTAGCACTGTGGTATTCCTTGGTCCTGTCCCTTACCCTTTCTTTTTGAAGGACTCATTTTCTGAAATAATATTGAATTAACTTTAGGGTCAGAAATTTAACAGCTAATCGTCACATGATCTTGGTTGGGCACTGAAGATAGACAATTTAAAAAAGGAACCCACAAATGGGAGAAGTGAATATAATGTTGTTACAGTCTCACCAATGCATCACAATGTAGCAGTCCCTGGTTGTGAGGTATCACCCAGAGTTCTTTGTCTCACAACCAAGAAAATTAAGGAGTATGGACGCAAAGGGAGAGGTTGGAGTGAAAGTTTAACAAGTGAAAAAAGAAAGCTCTCCACAGCAGAAAGGGAGCCTGAATGGGTTGCCATTTTTACACTGAATTCAAAAGCTTTTCTATGAAACTCATCTCTGTAGCTATTTGTGTAACTTATCTGTGAAGCTGTCTGTGCAACTCCCCTTATCTGTGTAGCTGTCTTTAGGCAAGCACAAAGCATAGCTTCTCCTGTTTGTGTAACTGTGGGTCTGTTTTAAGTAAGACTCCTCACTCCCCCTGCAAGCTCCCATGGAGTTCACCATGTACATGCCTGAAAAGGGGAGGAAACTTCTTCCTGGGAGCCCACTAATCACACAAAGAACAAAAGGCTTCTATGCTGGGCCTTACTTTCTTATCAGAGTAGCTGCTGCCTGAGTTTTCCCCTACTCTGCTCTTTTCGTGCCTGTGCTTGATTTTTCAGGCTTTCTGTTTAAAAGAATTTTGCCAAAGGCCAGCTTTAGCTGTCTGCCCAATTAATTTTTCCTTTTTTCCTCCCTCAATGTGATAACCTTAACCAGTGATGTGGGGCAGACACTATCTCCTTTAACTTTTGGAATAATTAATGCAGTAAATAGTAATAGTTCAAGATATTCTGTCTAAAAATAGACATCAGTTATACTATCTGACATATGATGAAGTCAGGAATGGAACAGAAAGCTCTCAAACAATCCTCATTTCCGCAGGGCTTCTTTGTTTCAAGAGTACTTTAATATTTTGATAAAGGCACTTCACAGTAGTGGGTTCACAGTGTTTTATTTCTATATTTCACCTGCTAAAGGATGTGGCAGAATGTACCACTGAAAATGCTGTCGCATTAACTACCTTCCAGGAGTTTTTCTCCAGTGTGTACTGACACCTCTTAAGGACAAAGGCTCTCCCACCATCACTGTATTTCTACCCACTATGAGCTCACTGTTGCCATGGTGATCACCAATGATAGGGTCCCTCTTCCAAAAGAGGCTTTCCTACTTTCTGCATTCACAGGATTTCAAGCTTTGTATTGAAACATAAGCTTGAAATCTTATGGAGGACTTAACCAGGTAATCAACTAGATACTTTTGGTCAAGGCTTTTCCGCATTTAATATACAGTTTTCAATTACGTGTTTATAACATAAAAGAAGATGTAATTGATGACTGAAGGCACGACCATGTTCACTGCATTTGTAAGGCTTCTGTCCTGTGCAAAGCTTCTATTATCTCCCGAGGGTGCACATCTGGCAAGTGGCTGTCCCACAAGGACTACGTTCCTATCTGCTAGGAGCCCGCTGGTGTTAAATGGCATCTGCGGGTTCACAGAAGGTATCTGCAGAGTCACCATATTAACAGGGCATTTCCCCTGCATGTGTTCACTAGGACTTAAGCTATGACTTGCTGTGGAAGGACTGTCCACCTTCACTGAATCCCCCCGTTTCTCCCTTGTGTGTATTCTCTTATGTTTAACAAGGCAAGACATATAGAAGTAGGCTTTCTCACACTCATCACAGCCATAGGGTCTCTCTCCCGTGTGAGTTCTGTGATGTACAATGAGCATTGTCTTTGTAATGAAGGCTTTCCCACAGTCACTGCATTTATAGGGTTTCTCTCCTGAGTGAATTCTCTGATGTCTAATGAGTCCTGACTTCTGTGAACAGGGTTGTCCACATTCAGGACATACAAAGGGAGTCTTTCCTGTATGATATCTCTGATGTGCTACAAGGCAAGACTTCTGGCTGAAGGCCTTACCACAGTCAATGCAACCATAAGGTTTCTCTCCAGTGTGAGTTCGTTGATGTATAATGAGATTGCCCTTCTGAATGAAGCCTTTTCCACATTCACCGCATGTATAAGGCTTCTCTCCTGTATGAGTTCGCTGATGTACAATGAGTAGTGATTTTCTGGAGAAAGCTTTCCCACATTCGCTGCATTGATGCGGCTTATTTCCCGTGTGAATCCTTTGATGTTCAGTAAGCTGAGATTTCCTGGGGAAGGCTTTCCCACATTCACTACACCCATGCGGTTTCTCTCCTTTGTGAGCTCTCTCGTGTTCAGTGAGCCTGTACTTCTTGTAGAAGGTTTTCCCACACAAGCTACACCCATGGGGTTTCTTTCCTGTATGAATTCTCTTATGCTCAGTGAGCTGAGACTTCTTGAGGAAAGCTTTCCCACAGTCAGTGCATTCATGGGCTTTCTCTATATTGCGTGTTTGCTGATGTTTAAGGAATCGTGACTTAGTGCTGATGGGTTTTCTACTTTCGTGGAATTCAATTTCCATAGGCATTTGTTCATGATTATCAAGGAGAAAAGCTCCATCTCCATTAAACTCAGCAGGCTCCTTTCTGTTGTATCTTCTGCTCTGGTTGGTTAAACCTAAATATGATTTCAAAGTTCTTCCATGTTCACAGTGTTGTCCCATCCTCTTCAGTATTCTTTGGTTTTGCAAGTGCTGCTGCGGATGATCATCAGCTTTCTCAATTTCTAAGAGACAGAACAATAAATCCTTCCATGATCATCACATGGAATAAAACTGCTTCAAAGATGCCTCGGGGTTGGCTGGCTTTTTACTGGAAACCCTATGATACCAACATGGAAGGAATTCCAAGTATAAACGTTCCCTATCTGTTAAAAAAACTTTTAAGAATTGCAGTTAAATACACATAAGATAAAATTTGCCAGCCAGGCACGGTGGCTTATGCCTGTAATCCCAGCACTTTGGGAGGCCAAGGCAGGTGGATCATGAGGTCAAGAGATCGAGACCATCCTGGTCAAGATGGTGAAACCCCGTCTTTACTAAAAATACAAAAAATTGGCTGGGCGTGATGGCACACGCCTGTAGTCCCAGCAACTCAGGAGGTTGAGGCAGAAGAATCGCTTGAACCTGGGAGGAGGTTGCAGTGAGCCGAGATTGTGCCTCTGCACTCCAGCCTGCCAACAGAGCGAGACTCCATCTAAAAACAAAAAACAAAAAATTTGCCAGCCAGGCACAGTGGCTCATGCCTCTAATCTCAACACTTTGGGAGGCTGAGGTGGGAGGATCGCTTGAGCCCAGGAGTCTGAGACCAGCCTGGGCTACATAGGGAGACCCTGTCTCTACAGAAACATTTTTTTTTAATTTGAAAAAGAATAATCCTGAGTAGGGAAACAGCAGACATAGGGATTAGAATAAATAGAAAGTCACGTTAGAATGTTAGATACACAGCATTTGACTTCATCCTAATTCTAGTAGACTGTTGGGTGCTAAAATATGCCCTTCTCCATTCTGTAGACCATCATCACACTAACTTTCCTAGAGCGCCAATCTCACATGTGAAGGAAAATTGCAGTCAGTACTCTAACCTTTGTTAAAATAGAGATCACAGACTGATGGAACAGACTCTTTGTGGCAATAAGATACCAAATTATAAACTAGGCCTAAGGAAACACAGGCAACGGTTAAGTCGTACACACCCTACATTTAAAGAATAAACTATGTTCTAACTGCCACGACTTTTTTGGTTCTGTTTTTTTCTTTTTCTGTAGCGGCTAAACAATCACTGACCTTGGGACAAGCAGTATTGAAACAATTGCAGCTCCCCGACCACCAGACGCTGACTAACTGATGCCCCTCACCCCCAACAGCATTCCTAACTGCAGCTATGATTGGACAGGAGACTGATCTCAATATCTTTCTCCTGAGAAACATCAGTGAGGCTGTTTTGGTCAGTTGCTGGAGTCTGTGCAGACTTTTCTTATATCCTGTAAAAGACCTCCTAGCATAGAGTCAAATTCCACCTCATTTTAATGTTAAAACTCCACTCCAAAATGAACATGGATATGTTACATATATGTTTGCTTGCTAGGCACACATTTGCTGATTCTCATAAAGATATTCATAAGACTCCCCCATCTCTCACTGAACAGGTATGCAAAGCAAATTCTGCAAGGCAAAAAGCCTCCTGCAAGGCAAAAAAAAAAAAAAAAAAAGAGTTTCCCCTCTCTTCAGTGATGTGTGTTTCTTTCACTTCCCCAAGGTCACATTACTCAGATTTGCAAATCATCTTTTGTTAGAATATAAAGTTTCTCTTTGTCTCCTCGATTTTTCAGTTAACACCTTGTATCTACCTGGCTATGACGCATTCTCTTATGTTCCAACAGAAAGAGAAACACAGCGATCCCTGTGGACTTTCAGAACATGCAAGCGGAACACGTAGTCCTCTCCGCACAGCTCTGCCACTGCACCACATGTGGAAACTGTCACCTTCTTTATCATGCCCTACTTGCATAGATGTCATATTAGAATTTTTTTTTCCACTTTACTGTCCCTAATATACTAATCCCTCACCTTGCCACTAACAGCCTCTACTTCCTGAATTTTGTACTTATGTCTCTGTTGGCATCGGTGAAGGAAGCCCTTAAGGAACACCTTCCTACTTCTGAATCAAGACTTGAGGCAGCTTTACTTTTAGTTTTTCTTAGAACATCAACTACACAGTATTATTGCTACAATACTGCCACCAGGTGAAAGGTAACCTCTACGTAGAGCTAGAAAAATACACAACTTTACCTCCACCACTATCCTAAATTACTGGCACAGAAAACTCACAGCAGGAGCTGAACAATAAAAGTTTTAACATCACCAGACGCATCCACTTTAAGTTCCCACTTGACCGTTTCCCAGCAAATATCTTCTAACACTGGCCTCCATGTGACCAGTTTCAGGCTAATCTCTTTTTTTTTTTTTGAGATGAAGTCTTGCTGTGTCACCCAGGCTGGAGTACAGTGGCACGATCTCAGGTCACTTCAACCTCTGCCTCCCGGGTTCAAGCAATTCTGCCTCAGCCTCCTGAGCAGCTGGGATCACAGGCGTGTGCCACCACACCTGGCTAATTTTTTGTATTTTAAGTAGAGGCAGGGTTTCACCACGTTGGCCAGACTGGTCTCAAACTCCTGACCCTCGGGTGATCTGCCCACCTCGGCCTCCCAAAGTGCTGGGATTACAGGAATGAGCCACCGCACCTGGCCTTCAGGCTAATCTTCTGACAGTCCCCACATGGCCTTGCATTTCCAGCTCTACAACTTCTTGTCTTGTCATAGTTCTTCATCTTAATTCAATACCTAGCTATGTCTCTTGCATAAGGTATTTTATCAGTCTGTCATTCTCCATCTTGTCTAGACCACTGTAGGTTACATTTCTTCTAAAGTCCTACAATTCTTTCTGTATTTACTATTCACTTTATCTTTGTATAGCCCTGAATTGTAACAAAAACATTTCATATGTTCAAAAGTTTAATTTGTAAATATTACATAAAAATTTGCCCTATTTTTGCTGATAAAATCTTTGCTCAAGAGAGACATTTCTGTTTCTCAGTAAATTCAGTCTCTTCTACTGTGTATTATGGCTACAGTTCATCAACTCATGGAAACAGCCCCCGAGAGACAAGCCCAGGCCCCCAACCCAATTCTAACGAAACCAGACTCGCAGAGCAAGAGGCCTTGGGATGGACAGTGTCATGAAAACTCCTTTAATAAAGATCTTGCCTTTAAGAAATGCTTAATAGATAGAAAAGTATGATCTCTCTTCAGCCTGGCTAATCTGTCCTTCGATAAAGAAATGCATGAATGACCAAGATGTATTTCAGTCTTATACAAGGAAGAACGAAAACCAGGCCCTTGACTCCAGAGTAGCAAAGGAACCTCAAGCACCACCAAATCCCACTGATATGATATCTATGGGAGTGGCTTGTGTGTGATTGGGGTGCAAAGTAGAATGGGAACCTAGAGATGGAAGATATTATTATATTGTAGTGTATTATAAACCATGTCATGAAAAGAAAATTCAAGGTGAAAAATACATACTGTCAGAATGCAAAAAAACAAACCATAGTCACATACCTATGCCTCAGGTTTTTTTGTTTTTCTGTTTTTTGTTTTGAGATGGAGTCTTACTTTGTCACCCAGGCTGGAGTGCAATGGCGTGATCTCTGCTCACTGCAACCTCCACCTCCTGGGTTCAAGTGATTCTCCTGCCTCAGCCTCCCAAATAGCTGGGACTACAGGCATATGTCACCACACCCGGATAATTTTTGTATTTTTAGTAGAAACAGGGTTTCACCATGTTGGCCAAGCTGGTCTCAAACTCTTGACCTCATGATATGCCTGCCTCGGCCTCCCAAACTGCTGGGATTACAGCCACCATGCCTGGCCTCCTGTGCCTCAGTTGTTATCTCATTTGATGAATCAGCAACTCTAGACAATGCTTATGGCATTCTCTCTCTCTTATATAAATGTATATATAAAGTATATATATAAATGTATATGCACATATATAGACACATACACATATATATACACACACATGCATATACATATAAGTGCTGTTCTAGCAAATTAATCAAACTTGAGGAGAGGGTCTTGGGAACCTCTACTTTACAGCTGGTTGATCAGAAGCTGAGGTGACAACCTGGGACTTGCCACTGGCATTTGAAGTGGGAGACAGTCTTGGACTGATCCCTTAACCTGTGGGATCTGATGCCGCATCAGGTAGATCGTGTCAGAGCTAATTTGAAATAGAGGACACCCAGCTGATGTCTGCTGGAGAATTGTCTGAGGTGTGAGAAAACAACCCTATATATCCAGTGGCATAAATGCTGGGTTGAGTGACTATGTGAGACAAAAAAAAAACCAGTTTGTTGTTTTTGCCTCAGAAACACAAAATGATCCTCTGACAAGTGATGAAGAAGAATGGGAAGATGTGAAAATCCAAGCAAGAAGAACTTACGGGAAACAACATCTAAGAAGAAATGAATAGGGATCAGTTCAATTCCAAGAAGGGATAAAGGGGTATGTATGTTTCTCTAAATTCCTATAAGAAAAAGAGCTCTTGTATCATATGGGGAGAAGGATATGTGGCAGCTGTTTCTGTCTCCCTAAACACTTTCACAACTGTCATGCCTTCTCTAAACGACCAGAATGTGACTTTCACTGCCTTCCTCTCTTGCTGGTTCTCTCTCACTTACCTGGATGAGTTGGACTGTGGATTTCATCTTCTAATGCCCATAGCGGTTCTCCTTGTTCCAACTTGGTGAGGGCATCAGGTTTGCCAGCTTGAAACCCTGTTTGTGGGAAATGGGAGAAGACTTAGGCTCACTGAATTGCACTACATGGCTCTGATGATAGGAGAAAGGTACATGTTAGGGACTGCATAATTTGCATGTTAGCAAATTAAAGTGTTTTTTTCTAAGATGAAGGAAGATAGTGCCTCTTCCTCTGGGACCAGAGAAGGGCCTGAGGATCTGCCATTTGGGAGCATAGCAGACACACCAAAGCTTCCAGAAGCTAAGGAAGCAAAGGCCACTGACTGGGCACCCTCTGAGTGACACAGGGCAGCTGTCCTCACCCACTGACACAAGGTTGCTGTAGTTCTCCAACATCACATCCCGGTACAGATGCTTCTGAGCAGGGCCCAGGAGCTGCCACTCCTCCCAGGTGAAGTCCACAGCCACATCCCTCAGGGTCAGTGATTCCTGTAATAACACAGTCCTGCTTAATATGAAGTGTTTCTGTTTTATTGGCATGGAAGAAATATGAAGTTGTTCTGCCCATTTTCACCATATAAGTTGCACCTGTACAGTTGTCCCTTGGTATACCCAATGGAATGGTTTCAGGATGCCCCGCATATACTGAAACTGTGCATACTCATGACCCACAGTTGGCCTGGTGGAATCTTATGGCACTCTGTATAAGTGAGTTGCACATCCTGAGAATATTATATTTTTGATTCAAGCTTGGATATAAGGGGACCCTTGCAGTACAAACTCAGCATGTTCACAAATAAACTGTATTCCTAGTTCTTTCAATATACTGTGACAGAAGCAAAGTTATAGTAAAATATTCTATATTTTATAATAACCATGCAGCCATCCATTAATCCAACAAATCGTAAGTTTCTGTAATATGCAGCCATTAAATCCTCTTGCTAACATAAGAACATTTGCAGTGTTTTTCAGCACCTACTTGCAACCCTGAACTATATGCTATAGTCATACAGCATGAGCAGAATAATCTAGCATGATTCCCTTCATGTGAACTATACCATGATGTTTAGCAAAACAACAAATAAACTATGCAGTGGCTGTAAAAAATAAGCCATCACACATGTAAGCATTGACATGCATAGATACATGTATATGTATACAAATGCATGTGTACGTACACACACACACACACACACACACATGCAGACATAGATGTCCTCACAGGTACATCCCTAGAACAGGAAGACAAGCATTTGTTAATGACATACTAGGGAATTAGGAAAAAAAGTATACAGAGGGGGAACTTTGTTTTCTCACTATGTGTACTATTTAACTTGAGTCTTTCACATTGAAAAATCTATCCATGAGGTCAGGCATGGTGTCTCATGCCTGTAAACCCAGCACTTTGGGAGGTGAAGGCGGGTGGATCACCTGAGGTCAGGAATCTGAGACCAGCCTAGCCAACATGGCGAAACCTGGTCTCAACTAAAAATACTAAAATTAGTTGGGCATGGTGGCACCCAGGTGAAGCACGAGAATCGCTTGAACCCAGGAGGCAGAGGTTGCAGTGAGCGGAGATCACGCCACTGCACTCCAGCCTGGGCACCAAAGTAAGACTGTATCTGAAACAAACAAACAAAAAAAACTATCCATGAATCTGTGGTTCTTTCTGATACCAAATACACAGTGTCTTTTCCAGCAACACTTCTCCAACCCTTTGATTCTCTGATGCCAACTGGGTATCCTCGAGTTCGATCCTCTGCTAACACTAACCACTGAGGGTTATCATCAGACTCTGCAAGTTTAAGGGCTCGGTCCCACAGGACTGCCCTCACATCATGTGCCGCTCTGGGGTCCCCACATTATCGCACTTCTGTCCAACTTGACCACAATGGGGGGCTGCCACAACCTTTCTGCTCCGGTTTGATAATTTGCTAGAATGACTCACAGAACTCAGGAAAATGTCACACAATTACAGTTTATTATCTAGGATACAAATGACAGCCAGGTGAAGAGGTACAGAAGTCAAGGTCCAAAGGGTGCCAAGCACAGAAGCCTCTGTTCCTGTGGAATTGCAGCGCACCCTTCCCCCATCCCCCACTTCCACATGTGATCTCCAAACCCCATGGGGGTTTTCATGGAGATTCTACGATGTGGGCATGATTAAATCATCAACCATGGCTGGGCATGGTGGCTCACACCTGTAATCCCAACACTTGGGGAGGCCGAGGCAGGCGGATCATGAGGTCAAGAGATCGAGACCATCCTGGCCAACATAGTGAAACCCTGTCTCTACTGAAAAAAAAAAAAAAAAAAAAAAAGGGTAGCTGGCTGTGGTGGTGCGCACCTATAGTCCCAGCTACTCAGGAGGCTGAGGCAGGAGAACTGCTTGAACCCAGGAGGTGGAGGATGCAGTGAGCCGAGATTGTGCCACTGCACTCCAGCCTGGCGACAGAGCGAGACTCTGTCTCAGAAAAAAGAAGAAGAAAAAAGAAATAATCAACCATTGGTGACAGAATCTGGAGGTCAGGGGTGGGACTGAAAGTTCCAAATCTGTAATCAAGGCTTGGTCTTTCTGGCAACCAGCCCCATCCTGAGGTCACCTCATTACTATAAAAGGATCCCACCCTGAGTCACCTCATTACCATAAACTCAGGTATGGTTGAAAGAGGCTGGTTATGAAGAACAAAATACACTCCTATCACTCAGGAAATTCTAAAGGTTTTAGGAGCTCTGTGCCAGGAACCAGAGATAGAAACCAAATATATACACATTTAAAACTATAATGAGTCATTTGCATAATTTTTTCAAGTTAAGGCATTAAAAGAGGTGAGAGGTTAACAACTGGATTTGAAAACAGGGAAGGGCCGGCGCGGTGGCTCAAGCCTGTAATCCCAGCACTTTGGGAGGCCGAGACGGGCGGATCACGAGTTCAGGAGATCGAGACCATCCTGGCTAACACGGTGAAACCCCGTCTCTACTAAAATACAAAAAAAAAATTAGCTGGGTGAGGTGGCGGGCGCCTGTACTCCCAGCTACTCGGGAGGCTGAGGCAGGAGAATGGCGTGAACCCGGGAGGCGGGGCTTGCAGTGAGCTGAGATCCGGCCACTGCACTCCAGCCTGGGCAACAGAGCCAGACTCCGTCTCAAAAAAAAAAAAGAAAACAGGGAAGGGCTCTGTATTTTCTGAGACAGCATGACATTCTAAAGCAAACCCTGTGGATCTCAACAACCCAAGCCATTGCCAAAGGGAACTTTCAACTCCCTATGGTCAAATCTGTACTTAAACGCCAGTTTAGTGACCTGTTCAAGGAGCACCTTTGAAAGCAAACCTTGCATTGTTTAGGCAACTAGGTTTATTCACAGACTAAACAGACTGCAACAAGGTTGGGTATATAGGCCGCGGTGCTGAGGGCTCCTGAAATACTGTGTTCATTAAATTCTGCTTGGTATAGTCCCAGAGAGGACTCAGAATAATCATGTAGAAACAGCCACACGAAACTTGCTTGTGTATCTTTTGGAAGAAAGCTATTAAGGACAAAAAGTCTATCTTGTCACCTCTAGCAAAAAGCATCAAACGAATTTTCCAAGATTTAAGTGCCATGAAATACTGACATCCCCTGAGGAAGGGACCCGCATTCGCCTCAGAATCAGTGCACATCATGTAACTCACCATGATTCTCTGGGTGTGATGGTGGCCAAAGATTTTGGACACAAGTTGACACTTAATGTAACCAACAGGCTCCAGCAGAGTCATACATTATATTCCAACACTGGTCACATGTGGGCTATGTGAACAATGTATTCATGATCCCGCTTTGTCCTGGTTGAAAGGTACAGTCTAAGTCTGTTTCTCCCCAGAGCTCATTTTTTCCAATTTATACTTTTAATGTAAAGGAACTGATTTCTTCAGACTTCCACAAATCCATCAGGGAATCGAGTTAAGAATAAAACAAACCAAAAGTCACCTGGGCCTCTGTCATTTTCTTCTGTTTCAGGAAATACCCAAGAATTGGGATGCTTCATCTTTGGTTTCTTCTGGATCCTCCCTAAATTTTGGCTAAGAAATCTGAGTTTCCATTTAAGAGTGTTCCCAGAAATGATGACATCCACATGCAGGAACCTCCTCCTTCCTTCACTTGAAGTCTCTTGCTTCTGGGGAGCCAGGATCTGTGGAGTAAAAATCAAGTTCATTTGGTGACACATTCCCTCCGGGCCCAGATGCTGTCTCTGCTGCTTAAACTCTCCTGAAGTCAAGGCCAAGCAATACATCTAAGCATCCCTTTGTCAGGTGTCTCCACGTCTTTACATCCCAGGGCAATAAAACAACACTCTGAATGTGGAGAGTCATATGGGAGTGGGCTTAACTAGCAGCCGGCATATCTGACCACATTCCAGTGCTTCAAAGGAGTGTCTTTCTCCTTAAGCACAGTGTTTATAGACAAAAGAGCAGGTCAACGTGATGGCAATAAGGCGGCTTTCCTCCTGAGAGGCCTCCTGAGGCTTTCCACAATTTATTGTCCCATACTTTTATGACCAGTTTATACCGGCACCCTACAAGCCTTTTTCCCAACAATCTTGAGACACACAGAGAAGAAACACACAGGGAAAAGACAAGGCCATGTGAAGATGGAGGCAGAGACTGGATAGTGATGCTGCCACAAGTCAAGGACACCTGAGAGTCTGTTGGAAAACGGGAGACAGGTGAATGAATGCAGACAGCTGTGCCAGGGGTCCCTCAAGACCACTCTCAGATGCAGTGATTCACTAGGTGAACTCACAACACTCAGTTTGTAATCATATTCATGGCAACCACTGATTACTGTGAAAACATACAGAGCAAAACCAGCAAAGGGTACATGTGGCAAAGTCTGGAGGAAGCCTGACACAAGTTTCAAGTTCAGTCTCTTCGGAGTCACACAGGATACACTTGATTCCTCCAGCCACAAGTTGTGACAACACACGTGAAACACTATAGACCAAGGAAGTTTACTAGAGAGAGATTGTGTGCCCATGGTTTTTATTGGGGGCTGATCATGAAGGTGCTTACTGGCTAACATACACCAAAACTCCAGAATCCTAGAGGAAAGCAGGTGTTCAGGATAAACCACATTGTTTGAAAAAACAACTTAGGCACAGTGAGCCACTCTTATTAGGAAACGGTGAGACGGCCTCCAAAAATCTAAGCTCCCAAACGCCAGATGCTATGGTTTGAATGTTTGTGCCCTCCAAAATTCATGTTGAAACTTACTCTCCAATGCAGTGGTATCAAGAGATGGGCTTTTAGGAAGTGATTAAGTCATGAGAGCTCCTCCCTTGTGAGTGGCATTAAGGCCCTTACACAAGAGGCTTTGGCCAGGCGCAGTGGCTCATGCACGTAATCCCGGCACTTTGGAAGGCTGAGGTGGGAGGATCGCTTGAGGCCAGGAGTTTGAGGCTGCAGTGAGTTGTGATTGCACCACTGCACTCTAGCCTGGGCAACACAGCAAGACCCTGTCTCTTCAAAAAAAAAAAAAAAGAAAAAAAAAAGGCCAGGTGTGGTGGCTCACACCTGTAATTCCAGTACTCTGGGAGGCAAAAGTGGGCAGATCACTTGAGCTCAGGACTTGACAACATGGTGAAACCCCATCTCTACAAAAAATACAAAAATTATCCAAGCGTGGTGGCATATGCCTGTATTCCCAGCTACGCAGGTGGCCAAGGCAGGATTGCTTGAGCCTGGGAGGTTGAGAGGTTGAGACTGCAGTGAGCTATGATGGTGCCACTGCACTCCAGGCTGGGTGACAAAGTGAGATTCTGTATCAAAAAAAAAAAAAAGAAAAAACCCTAAAGAAAGAAGAAAATAATAGTAATAATAAAAATAAAAGAGGCTTCACACACAGATCGGCCCTTTTTGCTCTTCCGCCTTCTGCCACATGAGGGCACAGCATTATTCACCTCCAGAGAAATAGCGACAAAACACTATATTGAAAGCAGAAATCGGGCCCTCGCCAGACACCAAACCTGCTGGTGCTTTGATCTTAGATTTCCCTGTCTCCAGAACTATAACAAATAAATTTCTGTTGTTTATAAATTATCCAGTCTCAGTTATCTTGTTATAGCAGCACCAACAAGACTAAGACAGCATCCTACAATTTAATTCAATTCTGAGACTGTGTATCTGGACATAGTGTCAGATACTACAGATTAAGTGCTCAGTTCAAGCCTGCCCCCAACTTCAGATGCAAGTTGCAAGCAGCAGGTTGTCACCTGTATCTCTGATAGACCAGCTATAAATCAGGATTCACACGGCCTCCTCCTCAGGTTTGATTAATTTGCTGGATTGCTCACAGAACTCAGGAAAACACTTAACATTTACTGGTTTATTTTAACCCTTTTCCTGTCTAGAAAAACGAAGTGCAGCTTGCTGCCAGCGCTTATTTAATTTGTCATAAATATGCTCTTTGAGGCTGCAGTAAATCTGATTTTCAATGTGGAAATAAAATATAAACGCTGTTCTAGGAGTTATTTCTAATCAGAACTAACATCAGAATCATCTGAATCATCAGAATTGTCTATTTGGAAAAATCGGCTCCATCTAGCGAGTCTTCAGCCAAGAACTGCTTGAGAATGATGTTAACATCACGTGTAGGAATGCTATGTTTTTTAGGATTTGACATTTTCAGTGATCAAGAACTACCACATTTTGTAAATGGAAATACCACTACTAAAAACAGAATGCTACAAATAGAATGATGTCTTTTATTTCCAAAGTCCATCTACTAGAACAATGTGAAAATAATAAAAGCGAGACCATTCATGACAAAGTTATCTCGGGGTAAATGCTCCAGCTGCAAGCATGGAGGGTGAATATTCTCAGGGCAAATGGGAAAAGGAATAAAGGATATTACAAAGGATACAGATGAAGAGCCAGATGGAAGGGATAGCGCAGGGCAAAGTTTGTAGCAAGGGGCGTTGGACTTCCATGCCCTCCAAGGCAGCTTATTAGAGATTCAGTGCACCACCCCTCAGGCACCTCCACCTGCTCAAGAATCTGTAAGTTCCCCAGAAGTTCACCAATCCTTTTGAGTTTTTATGCCAGTTTCATTATATGGGCATACTTGATTAAAACACTAACCACTGGTGATCAACTCAACCTTCAACCTCCCTGTTGCCAGGCAGAGCTAAAATTTCCAACCCTCAAATCACACAGTTAGTTGCCCTGGCAACCAGCCTCCCCCATCCTAAGGTCAGCCAGAAGCACCCAGTCACCTGCCATCTCAATGCCACACGAAGACACTTATCCCTGAAGAGGTTCCAAGGGTTTTAGGAGACATGTGCCAGGAAACAGGACAAAGATCAAGCACACATTTCTTATAAATCATAACAATCATAGCTGGGTGCGGTGGCTCACGCCTGTAATCCCAACACTTTGGGAGGCTGAGGCGGGCGGATCACCTGAGGTCAGGAGTTCAAGACCAGCCTGGCCAAAATGGTGAAATCCTGTCTCTACTAAAAATACAAAAATTAGCCGGGCATGATGGTGCGGGCCTGTAATCCCAGCCGCTCGGGAGGCTGAGGCAGAAGAATCGCTCGAAGCCAGGAGGCGGAGGTTGCAGTGAGCTGAGATCTCATCACTGCACTCCAGCCTGGACAACAGAGCTAGATTCCGTCTGGGGGATGGGGGGAAACTTTGATTCTCAAATACTCAAGGAGACTGATGCTTAAGCAAACTAAATATTGCCTGAGAAGGGCTCCATACTTCTATATTTGAGTCCTTGTGGATAAACTGCAGACAAAATTGAAAACCGAACTTAATCGTATGCACCTGTAACAATAGCTGAGAGTTGCCAATCCCAGCGGCCATAGTGATAGAATGCTGAATGTTCCAACGGCGTTCAACTAAGGCAAACGACCAGTGGTAACCAATCTCACTGTTTCTGGACCTCCCTTCCGATTCCTGTATGTCACTTTTTTGTCTATAAATTTGTTCTGACCACGAGGCACCCCTGGAGTCTCTGTTAATCTGCTGTGATTCTGGGGGCTGCCCAATTCGCGAATCGTTCATTGCTCATTTAAACTCCTTTAAATTTAATTCGGCTGAAAATGTTCTTTCATCACTGATTTGAGTAATAATGAAACTTCGGTCTCCCCGCACAGCCGGCTCTGCATGAATTGCTCTTTCTCCATTGCAATTTCCCTATCTTGACAAATCGGTTCTGTCTAGGCAGCCGGCAAGGGTGGGCGGTTATAGTTTCACAACTCAACCACCAGCCAGGGGCCTGGGCTTGTAAAATATCAGATTTTACAAGACTCTGAGCCCCATATGCCTGGGCCTTCCCTAAACACTTAACACACATCCCTGATTCACCCTAAAACCTACACCAGACACCCTCGTAGGCTGCCCAGCACCCCGGCTTCATCACCGACTTTAAACTGCGGCGTTTGAAGTGATAATAATGGGGTCGGTGATGAAGCCGGTGTGCTGGGCAGCGTCCCCCTACAGTTCTCGATCCAGTGATCGACAGCCCTACTAACAGAGTGACCCTGAGGGACCCCAAACTCTGACGCCGAATCTCAGTGGCTGAACTCGACAGACCGTTAACGCCCAACAACCAGAACTCTCCCATGCCGGACCGCAAAGGCACCCCAACCCAAAGGCTCCACCGCCCAGGCCGCCAGCTCTCCCCACAGGCTCCTCAGAAGCTCCCTGCCACTTTAACCTACTCCACGGAGAGACCCAAACGCTCACCTGATTTTCTCCTGGCTACACCTAAATTCCGTGATTGCTTCCTTTTCTGGCCCTTAAACCCCGGCATTGGCACCGGCCTACGGCGGCCGACGAGGGCGAGAGTCGATTCTGCTGCGCTAGGACGATCGGATTTAGGCTTCTCTTCAGGGACGTAACATGTCCGCACCCTGTGCCACGGCTCTCTGGGCGCGGCCATCTTGGTAGATCTGACGTACAGAAGGGAAACAGTTGTTCTTGTATCATTAACCGGGATGGCTCTCCTGAAAACAAAAATCTGAAGCGCAGTAAACATTTTCTAGAGTTTACTGAACAAACAGCAGTTCATGAATTGGGAAGCATCACACCAGAAGAAGTCTCGCGGTCCTATGCTTAAAGCATTAGACGCAAGTATTCATAGGGTGAATGAAGAAGTAAAACAAAGAAATTATTTGATCAGTTACAATTATAAAAATGGATTTTTTAATTTGCCTTGAAAAGTCCCTAATGACATAATAGTATGTGAATTGGCCGCTTTTGATCGGTTGAGATTGAGTTTTGTCTTTCCCTAACACAAGCATTTACCAGAAATGACTCAAGTGAATTGTTGCTTATGTTTACAGGTTAAGCAAGGTTAAGGCTGTTTTTAAGGTCTACCAGGTTTTGTTTTCTCAGGAGTTTTTCAAGTCTGGTCTGCATTTTAATTTTGCTTTGACACAGGAGACAGTGAAATGGCACTGATGTGTTCCCTCTCCTGACACCTCAACCCCTGCACTGTGAGATTAGAGCACCAACAACACTGCACAAGCCACACAGATATTCAGAGGCTCAAATGGAACCAAGGTCAGCACAGTACCAACTATGTCTACCTCAGTGAGCTGGGGAGAGGTGACTGCACCCTTTATTGACTGACTACTAGGAAACTGTCAAGAGGCAGCCCACTGAGCATGGCCATCTTAGGGGAATTTCAGGTGTCCCTACAGCAGAGAACATGCCTTGAGAAAGGGGGGAAAAATAGGCCACTTAGCTTGAGTAGTCAAGACTCATGACAAGTCCCTGCATCTCAGTTACTGACTTTAAAGTTGTGAGTGAGGATCGATATATATATTCATATTAAAGATTGCTTTTTGCTTCAGGCTGTTTGGAAAACACCAAGCATAGAAATTTGAAATTGTGTTCTATGAAAAAACTCGATACAAAAGCCACTATCAAGGCAGGGGGTGGGACTTGACTCAAGGGGCCAGGCTCCAACACTAGACCAAATAGAGGACTAGCTAAAACAGCAACAGGGCAGAAGCAGCTTTTCATAAGACATACCTACTAGTATGCCATGTCATGTTTACCATTTCCACGGTAACACCTGGGAGTTATTGCTGCTTTCCATGACAAGCTGATGACCTGAAAGTTACCACCTTTTCCTAGAAATTTCTGCATAATCCACCACTTACTTTGCATATAATTAAAAGTGGGTAGAAATATGACTGAAGGGCTGCCTCTGAGCTGCTACCCTGGGCATACTGCTCCACAAGGAGCAGTACCTCTGCTGCTGTTGTGCATTGCCACTTCAATAAAAGTTGCTATCAAAGGCCGGGTGCAGTGGCTCACGCCTGTAATCCCAGCACTTTGGGAGGCCAAGGCAGGCGGATCACGAGGTCAGGAGTTTGAGACCAGCCTGGCCAATATGGTGAAACACTGTCTTTACTAAAAATACAAAAATTGGGCTGAAGACCATCATTCTCAGCAAAGTATCACAAGGATAGAAAACCAAACACTACATGTTCTCACTCGTAAGTGGGAGTTTAACAATGAGAACATATGGATGCAGGGAGGGGACCATCACACACTGGGGCCTGTCAGGGGGTGGCAGACTGGGGGAGGGATAGCATTGGGAGAAATACCTAATGTAAATGACGAGTTGATGGGTGCAGCAAACCAACATGGCACATGCATACCTATGTAACGAACCTGCACGTTGTGAACATGTACCCTAGAACTTAAAGTATAT
>NW_012108030.1:747538-748623 GCF_000951045.1 Mandrillus leucophaeus | reverse complement strand
TGGTGCGATCTCAGCTCACTGCAACCTCTGCCTCCTGGGTTCAAGTGATTCTCCTGCCTCAGCCTCCCAAGTAGCTGGGATTACAGGTGTGCATCACCACACCCAGCTAATTTTTGTATTTTTATTAGAGACAGGGTTTCACCATGTTGGCCAGGCTGGTCTCAAACTCCTGACCTCAGGTGATCCACTCGCCTCAGCCTCCAACAGTGCTGGGATTACAGGTGTGAGCCACTGTACCTGGCCTGTGTTTTGAAAATAGATAGATGATCTCTGTTTAAAAAGTCTGATTTTTGGCTGCAACTGTGTATATAAAAGACCTCTCAGCAATCTTGTGCCTTGGTTCCCCTGAAACAGATACCTCACCTATATTTGGTTGTTGGTTATCTGGAGACAGATAGTATCCTGTGTGACTGAAAAAGATCCCTGGAATCTGTGCCTGTATGTCTCAGAACACCGTCATATTTACCTGTATTTTATTTCATTGGATTTTATTTTTCATGCTATACTGTAACCTTTGCCTTTCTTGGAGTCTTATGTAAATATAACTTGTGGAGTCATGTGAGACTGTTCAACATCTTACCGTGAGTAACTGCTATAATTGCAGTCACCTATTTTAAGGAAAAACATCGTGCTAGAAAAGGAAACATTTTTGTAAAATTAAAATCAAGTTCAATGTATTTTAGAATTTATTCTCAATTTAAGAAAACAGTTTAGGAGACTTTCCTGCTACATTCTAGAGAGGGATTAATAAAAACATGTCTTACATTTGGCTTATGATGTTTCAAAGGGAAACACATCTTGCACACCTTGTGGCTATGAAGGAAAGAGAAGCTTATTTTATTTGACTATAGGATCAAGCCACATTATCCATTCATGCAATAGAACCAGGACTGCAACAATTATTTAATTTCCATCTCTCTGATATCAGGGACTATTTCTCAAACTATTTAGAATTCAGAAGGGGCATGAAACCTGGAAGACTCATTTTCCTCAATCCCCAAATATTTCGTTGGTTTACAAGAAACAAAACCCTGTATAAAGATGATGGCTTCTACTATATTTCATCCAATCTGAGATACCTTTGG
>NW_012108030.1:742734-746022 GCF_000951045.1 Mandrillus leucophaeus | reverse complement strand
GTAGAGACAGGGTTTCACCATGTTGAAAACACTGGTCTTGAACTCCTGAGCTCAAACGATCCTTCCACTTTGGCCTTCCAAAGTGCTGAGATTACAAGTGTGAGTCACTGCACCTCACCTAAAGTACAGAAATTCTCCCTTAGTGTCAATTATCTGAAACTGATGTAACTGCATTTTATGCCAACAACATCCCCACAATCAATAATACATAGATGTTCCTTCCTGTTTGTTCCCACTGGCTTATATTCAATTGACATTTATTGGAAAAGGTATTACTTCCTGACTGGCATCATGCCCAGCACTATTCTCTGATAAGAAATGATGTGTAAGCTTGAAATTAAAGTTTGTTCACGTTTTCTGCAGCCTCGAGGTTTCACTCCTATATTAACCTTGTGGTATAATGAGCTAGCTCTTCTCACTGCAAACTTTCAGATATTCACTTCATTTATTATTTCTTTCCTTTGTGTGTTTTCTGATGTAGAATGAGGCTGAATTTGCGGGAGAAGGTTTTCCAACACTCAGTGCATTCATAAGATTTCTCACCTATATGCGTTCTTTGATGTATAATAAGATGTGACTTCTGGGCAAAAGATTTCTGACATTTGCTGCATTCGTGGGGTTTCTCTCCTGTATGTGCTTTCTGATGTAAAACCAGGCTAAACTTGATGGGGAAAGTTTTCCCACGTTCACTACATCCATAGGGTTTCTCTCCTGTATGGATTCTTTGATGAGTAGTGAGACTAAACTTATGAGAGAAAGTCTTCCCACACTCAAGGCATTCACAAGGTTTCTCTCCCGAGTGAATTCTCTGATGGATCAGGAGATAGGACTTCCGGCTGAAGGCTTTGTGACATTCTCCACATTCGTAAGGTTTCTCTCCAGTGTGAGACCACTGATGAATATTCAGGAGTGACTTTTGGCTGAAAGCCTTCTGACACTGACTGCACTCATAGGGTTTTTCCCCTGTATGAGTTCTTTGGTGTAGGATGAGACTAAACTTGATGGAGAACATTTTCCCACATTCATTGCATCCATAGGGTTTTTCTCCCGTATGAGTTCTCCAGTAAGTATTGAGGAATGACTTTACACTAAAGCCTTTTCCACATTCACTGCAGTGATACGGTTTCTCTCCTGTGTGAGTTCTCTGATGTCTACTGAGCTCAGATCTCTGGATGAAGGTTTTCCCACATTCATTACACCCATACAGTTTTTCCCCGGTATGGGTTTTTTTAATGTAAAATGAGGCTAAACTTAAGGGGGAATGTTTTTCCGCACTCATCACACCATAGGGTTTATCTCCTGTGTGAGCTCTCTGATGGATCATGAGCTGTGACTTATTGCTGAAGCTTTTCTGACATTTGCTGCATCCATATGGTGTCTCTCCGGTATGAGTTATTTGATGTAAAGTGAGTTTTGACTTATCACTAAAACCTTTCTGACATATACGACACTCAAAGCATTTCTCTCCTGTGTGAGTTATTTGATGTTTATTAAGGCATGACTTATCAGTAAAAGCTTTCTGACATTTATTGCACTCATAAGGTTTCTCTCCTGTATGGGTTCTCTGGTGTAAAATGAGACAGGACTTCCTGCTGAAGGCTGTCTGACACCTACTGCATCCACAGGGCTTCTCTCCTGTGTGTGTTTTTTGATGCTTAATGAGGTCCGACGTCTGGGAAAAGGCTTTCCCACAGTCACTGCAGTCATACTGTTTCTCTTGTTTTTGAGGTTTCCAGTGTTTTATGAGCTGTGACTTATGACTGAAAGCCTTTACACATTCATTATATTCATTGTATTTCTCTTCAGCATGAATTTTCTCATGCTTAGGATAAAGAAAAACTTCATCATACCCATTACATTCATCTTCATTTCTTGCATAGCTTCTATTTTGAATAAAGTACTCTAGATTAGGATTCAGGTGTTTCCCAAGTACAAAAGGGGTATGAAGGTTTGAGCTCAGATGAGATATTATTTTGCCAAATGTATGATATTTGTGGTGCCTCTCCATAGTTTCAAGGCTGCTTTGATTTTCTTGGTGCCATTCTGTGTGATCATTGAATTGCCAGACATCTTCTAGAAAGGAGACCAATTAATCCACTTGATCATGTAATAAAAGGGGTAGATGTTCACAGCAAGGGCCAAGGAGAGAAGAGGAAGTGAAACTGGGTAGAGAATGAAAATCTGAGACATTTGTAAATGGAAGAAAAAAAAAAAAACAGAAGAAACTATGAGAGGTATGAAACACACATAAAATGAAGATAAGGGAGGAAAATTTAGGAATACTTGAAAACGGGGCTATGACTATGGATTAGGGGGATGGAGACAGGGAAAAGCAAGTAAACTAAACATGCCAGGGAGAAAGATTAACCAGGAAAGCAAGTTCTGAGATGAGCCAGAGAGGGATTTGATCAGAGTACCTAAAAGAAGAACATGGATTCTTTTAAAAGTCAAGCAAAAGAGTTCTAATATGGAGAGATTAAAAAGTGGAGGCAGTATTAAGGTATATGAGGAGCTTACGTCAGCTGTTCTTAGTCACATTCACAGCTTTAAGAACTTCAAAAACATTTCTCCAAACAGCATTTCAGAGGTGCCCCCCTAGTTCTGTTTAACTGGGGTATTACTTAAAGTTCCCCTACAGGACTGGTTTTTCACTTACCTGGACAAACCTGACTCTGGATTTCTTCCTCTAGTACCCATGGTTTTCCTTGGTCCAACTAGAATAATGCATCTGCTTTGGCAACTTGATATCCTAGAAAAGCATCAAGGAAACTCATAAAGGACACATGAACGCAAATACTAGGGCTACGAGACTTCTGAAAAATTATGTACTTTTTTTTTTTCAGCTGGAGTCTCACTCTGTCTCTAGGCTGGAGTGAAGTGGTGTGATCTTAACTCACTGCAACTTCTGCCTCCTGGGTTCAAGTGATTCTCCTGCCTCAGCCTCCCAAGTAGCTGGGACTACAGCTGTGTGCTATGACACCCAGCTAATATTTCTATTTTTAGTACAGATGGGATTTCACCATGTTGGCCAGCATGGTCTCGATCTCTTGACCTCACGATCCGCCCCCCCTTGGCCTCCCAAAGTGCTGGGATTATAGGCGTCAGTCACCACGCCCAGCCAAAGATGACATTTAAGGAGTTAAATAATTTGTATCTGGGCCAAGTAAAGGCCTTTAACGTCCTTTGGAAATGAGAGAAAAACACTCTGTTAGAGGCCAGAAAAGTACTAAAAATCTATGATGTATTAAACTGAAGTCTAAAAAAAGTAAAGTATTTGTGAGGCCCGAC
>NW_012108030.1:738309-740707 GCF_000951045.1 Mandrillus leucophaeus | reverse complement strand
ACAGGTTGAGCATCCCTGATTCAAAATTCTGAAACCTATAATGCTCCAAATTCTGAAATTCTTTTGAGGGCTGACATGATGCACAAAGGTCACACTCAAAGACCAGGACATTTCAGATTTTGGATTTTCAGATTAGGGATGCTCAACTAGTAAGTATAATGCAAGCATTCTGAAAAAAAAAAAAATCTAAAATCTGAAACACTTCCAGTTTCAAGCATTTCTGACAAGGGATGCTCAATCTGCATTTGTTGGAGGCCAAGAAAATGGAGTAGTGACCAATTCAGTATACCACTGGAGGCTATATGAGCAAACAGAAAACTGTTCTCATGAAAGTGGGATGTTGGAAAACTGACAATTTGCATTGCATCCAGAAGGAGTGCCACGGGCAGTCATACCCCAGGCACAGTGTTCCTTGTGGTTTGTAGGCAGCCAAAAGCCCATGGGACATGATCAACTCAGAATTCCACTGGAAGCTATATGATCAAACAGCAAACTGTTTTTCACGAATGCAGGATAAGAGCAAACTCATGACTGTGCCTGCCGACAGAAAGTTTGCTGGAGGCTATCACTCCCTGGCGCTGAGGTTATCTACTGCGACATCTAGAGCCTGTTGTTCATGGAATGCAGTCTTGGAAGCCTACTCTGGACCAACCAGCTGACCCCTTCTTCCACCCCCCTTCTCACTATCTCTTTTGCCTAATAAATATGGAGGGCTGTGTAAAGCTCAGGGCCCTTGCCACTAGAGGCAAGGTGCTCCCTGACCCCTTCTTCCAAATATATTCTTTTGTCTCTTGTCTTGTATTTCCACATTTGCCCCCCTTTGTTCAGTCCACCAGAGATTGTGGCAGGTTACATAGTGCCCTCCCGACCCTGGAACAGTGACAGAATCGGGTGCTCTACATTGGTCATCTATAGGAATATCTGAAGACTGTTGTATAAAGAAAGTAATTATGTGTACCTGTGATGAGTCAAAGCAGCTGACCAACCATTACCTCTCTCTCACTATTGATTCCACCTAATAAATATGAAGGGCTGTAGAAGCTCAGGGCTGCCTTTGCTCACTAGAAGCAAGGAGCCCTCTGACCCCTTATTTTAAGATGTATCTTTTTGTCTTTGTCTTCACTTCTACATTCGTCCCCCTTCATTCAATCATGTAGGAACAGACTGCGACATGCACTGACATTTTGGGTTGGAGAATTCTTTATTTTAAGGCCCGGTAGTGTCATCACAGGATGCTTAGCAGCATTCTTAGCCTCTATCCACTAGCTGCGATTAGCACACCCTCCTTTCCCAGGTGTGACAATCAAAAATGTCTCCAGACATTGCCAAATGTCACCTAGGGTCAAAACTGTCTGAAAATGGAAACCACTGAGAAAAAAAAACAAAACAAAACAGAATATTAAGGACTCTTTGTGAAAGACCATACAATGGTCATAGAATCTATCCATCTTAAAAATCTCTACATTTTATCCCTGAAAAAAAAAACAGACCATCAGGAGGCTGTGAACTTTGGCTACAATGTTTTGGAGCCCTGAAGCACTCTGATCACTGAGTTTGGTTTTGGTATTACACCACTGGCTTCTCTGTGGAGGGCACTAACTTCTATATGATCTATGTGATGACCCATCAAATAAATTTCTTCTTATTTAAGTGACATGAAATATTTACTTTTCTAGAGGAGCTTTATCCTCAGGAGAAGGAAACAATTTCTTACTGTGCCCATGTGGTAGACTGCATTTCCCAAAGATGACCACAATAATATCTCACATTCCAAAGAAAACCTTCTGCAAAACCTTGCCACTCCCACACAAAGAGATGGAGCCTATTCCCTTCCCCCTCGAATCTGGCTTGTCTTGGTGATTTGCTTGTACCCACAGAATGCAACAGAGGTGACACAACATAACTTCTGAGGCTAAGACAGAAAAGTGTGGGGGAAGAAAGAGAGATCAGACTGTTACTGTGTCTATGTAGAAAAAGGAAGACATAAGAAATTCCATCTTGTTCTGTACAAAGAAAAATTCTTCTGCCTTGAGATGCTGTTAATCTGTAACCCTAGTCCCAACCCTGTGCTCGCAGAGACATGAGCTGTATTGACTCAAGGTTTAATGGATTTAGGGCTGTGCAGGCTGTGCCTTGGTGAAAATGTGTTTGCAGGTAGCATGCTTGGTAAAAGTCATTGCCATTCTCCAGTCTCGAGTACTCAGGGACGCAATGCACTACAGAAGCTGCAGGGATCTCTGCCCAAGAAAGCCTGAGTATTGTCCAAGGTTTCTCCCCACTGAGACAGCTTGATATATGGCCTCATGGGAAGTGAAAGACCTGACCATCTCCCAGCCCAACACCCATAAAGGGTCTGTGCTGAGGAGGAATAGTGAAAGAGGAAGGTCTCTTTGCAGTT
>NW_012108030.1:733009-733934 GCF_000951045.1 Mandrillus leucophaeus | reverse complement strand
AAATGTTTTAGTTAAAATATCCTATTTTGGTACTTCCATTCATTCACTGATTCACATATTTAATCATTCATTCACAAAAGAGAAACAGAACCTCCCTACATCCTTTAATAAAGTATTTAATCTGCAGTCCCCAACTTTTTTGGCACCACGGATTGGTTTTGTGGAAGACAATTTTTCCACATATCGGAGCAAGGGGATGGTTTTGGAATGATTCAAGTGCATTACATTAACTGTGTACTTTATTTCTATTATTATTACATTGTAATATATAATGAAATAATTATACAACTCACCATAATGTAGAATCAGTGGGAGCCCTGAGCTTGTTTTCCTGCAACTAGATGGTTCCAGCTGGGAGTGATGGGAGACAGTGACAGATCATCAGGCTTTAGATTCTCATAAGGAGTGTGCAACCTAGATCCCTCGCATGTGCAGTTCATAACAGGGTTTGAGCTCCTAGAAGTATCTAATGCTGTCTCTGATCTGACAGGAAGGGGAGCTCAGACGGTTATGCACATGATAGGGATTGGCTGTAAATACAGATAAAGTTTGCTCACTGGCCTGGCCCACTTCCTCACAGGCCATAGACCAGTAGCAGGGGTTGGGAACCCCTGTTCTAGAGAATCATTCAGCCTGAGGGTGAGCAAGAGACACTCAGCAAAAATTCACTCAGATTCACATTTAGATATGCCAATGCTGATACAGGAAACCATAAGAATACACAAAAATGTTTTGAGATTATTTTAAAGATGGTGAAAAAGGATTAAGGGGGAACTTTCAGGTTTTGCACTATAAACTTCTACATTGTTTGAAAGTTTGATACTGTGAATATTTTCTTTTTTGAAATTCATTCAAGTTGGAGAAGTATTATAAAGATGATGATTTTGTTTAGAGACAGAGTATTGCTCTGTTACCCAGGCTGGAA
>NW_012108030.1:729184-731409 GCF_000951045.1 Mandrillus leucophaeus | reverse complement strand
CTGCCTTTGCTCACTAGAAGCAAGGAGCCCTCTGACCCCTTATTTTAAGATGTATCTTTTTGTCTTTGTCTTCACTTCTACATTCGTCCCCCTTCATTCAATCATGTAGGAACAGACTGCGACATGCACTGACATTTTGGGTTGGAGAATTCTTTATTTTAAGGCCCGGTAGTGTCATCACAGGATGCTTAGCAGCATTCTTAGCCTCTATCCACTAGCTGCGATTAGCACACCCTCCTTTCCCAGGTGTGACAATCAAAAATGTCTCCAGACATTGCCAAATGTCACCTAGGGTCAAAACTGTCTGAAAATGGAAACCACTGAGAAAAAAAAACAAAACAAAACAGAATATTAAGGACTCTTTGTGAAAGACCATACAATGGTCATAGAATCTATCCATCTTAAAAATCTCTACATTTTATCCCTGAAAAAAAAAACAGACCATCAGGAGGCTGTGAACTTTGGCTACAATGTTTTGGAGCCCTGAAGCACTCTGATCACTGAGTTTGGTTTTGGTATTACACCACTGGCTTCTCTGTGGAGGGCACTAACTTCTATATGATCTATGTGATGACCCATCAAATAAATTTCTTCTTATTTAAGTGACATGAAATATTTACTTTTCTAGAGGAGCTTTATCCTCAGGAGAAGGAAACAATTTCTTACTGTGCCCATGTGGTAGACTGCATTTCCCAAAGATGACCACAATAATATCTCACATTCCAAAGAAAACCTTCTGCAAAACCTTGCCACTCCCACACAAAGAGATGGAGCCTATTCCCTTCCCCCTCGAATCTGGCTTGTCTTGGTGATTTGCTTGTACCCACAGAATGCAACAGAGGTGACACAACATAACTTCTGAGGCTAAGACAGAAAAGTGTGGGGGAAGAAAGAGAGATCAGACTGTTACTGTGTCTATGTAGAAAAAGGAAGACATAAGAAATTCCATCTTGTTCTGTACAAAGAAAAATTCTTCTGCCTTGAGATGCTGTTAATCTGTAACCCTAGTCCCAACCCTGTGCTCGCAGAGACATGAGCTGTATTGACTCAAGGTTTAATGGATTTAGGGCTGTGCAGGCTGTGCCTTGGTGAAAATGTGTTTGCAGGTAGCATGCTTGGTAAAAGTCATTGCCATTCTCCAGTCTCGAGTACTCAGGGACGCAATGCACTACAGAAGCTGCAGGGATCTCTGCCCAAGAAAGCCTGAGTATTGTCCAAGGTTTCTCCCCACTGAGACAGCTTGATATATGGCCTCATGGGAAGTGAAAGACCTGACCATCTCCCAGCCCAACACCCATAAAGGGTCTGTGCTGAGGAGGAATAGTGAAAGAGGAAGGTCTCTTTGCAGTTGAGATAAGAGGAAGGCATCTGTCTCCTGCTCGTCCCTGGGAAGGGAATGTCTCGGTGTAAAACCCAATCATACATTCTATTTACTGAGATAGGAGAAAACTGCCTTATGGCTGGAGGTGAGACATGCTTGTGGGAATACTGCTCTTTACTGCACTGAGATGTTTGTGTAAAGTCAAACATAAATCTCGCCTATGTACACATCAAGGCACAGCACCTTTCCTTAAACTTATTTATGACACAGAGTCCTTTGTTCACATGTTTTCCTGCTGACCCTCTCCCCAGCATTACCCTATAGGCCTGTCATGTTTCCCTCACTGAGAATAGTAGAGATAGTAATCAATAAATACTGAAGGAACTCAGCGACCAGTGCCGGTGTGGGTCCCCCATATGCCAGTTCCCTGGGCCCACTTTTCTTCCTCTATATTTTGTCTCTGTGTCTTATTTCTTTTCTCAGTCTCTCATCTCTACCTTGTGAGAAATACCCACAGGTGTGGAGGGGCAGGCTTCCTTCATCTGGCGCCCAAGGTGGGGCACAAACCCACGACCCTGAGATTAAGAATCTCATGCTCTACCAGGTGAGCTAGCTGAAAATGCAACAGAGATGACACAACATAACTTCTGAGGCTAAGGCAGAAAAGGCCCTGTAGCCTCATCTTGGCTGTCTCAGAGCCAGCACCATGCTGTGAGAAGCCCATTCACGCCACATGAGAAGGTCACACACAGGTGCTCTGGCTAGCAGCCTCAGCTGAGCCTAGTTTTCAAGTAATCTCAGCCTGGCACATAGAAACAGAGAGGAAGAAGCCTTCAGATGATTCCAGTCCCTAACCTTCTGAGTCTTCCAGCTGAGATTCAAGACATCATGGTGTGAAGATAAG
>NW_012108030.1:722898-724844 GCF_000951045.1 Mandrillus leucophaeus | reverse complement strand
GTATTTTTAGTAAAGATGGGGTTTCACCATATTGGCAAGGCTGGTCTCAAACTCCTCACCTCAAGTGGTCTGCCCACTTTGGCCTCCCAAAGTGCTGGGATTACAGGAATAAGCCACTGTGCCTGGCCTCCAGGAGGGCTTTGAATGCAAAACAAATTTGTAAACTTTCTTAAAACATTATGAGATATTTTAGTTTTTCTTTTTTCTTTTTTCTTTAAGCTCATCAGCTGTTGGTAGTGTTAGTATATTTTATGTGTGACCCAAGACAATTCTTCTTCTAGTGTGGCCCAGGGAAGCCAAAAGACTGGACACTCCTATTCTAAGCCATTGGAATATACTGTCTGATGAGTGTCTTTGTTTGCTGGGAGCCTTGGGTCACACAAGATCATGTATGCTAGCAATGTATGATGGGAGCCTTGGGCCACACTGTAGTATAGTGGCCTCTGAAGGGGCTGAAGAATAAGGTCAGCCACTCATGTGATCAGCCTTGCCCATAATAACTAAAGCCAAATAAAAACTCTGGACACCCAGGCTCAAGTGGGCTTCCTGGACTGGCAATATGTCATGCTTGTTGTCACACATCATGGCTAGGACAATCAAACATTGTCCGTGTAACTCCATGGGGTGAGGAAAACTCAAAGCTTCTGCACAGAATCTCCCAAAACTTGCCCTACACACCTTTCTCTGTTTCCTGCCACATCCCCCTCACTGAGATGGTAGAGATAGCGATCAATAAATACTGAGAGAACTCAGAGACCAGTGCTGGTGCGGGTCCTCTCTATGCTGAGTGCTGGTCCCCTGGGCCCATTTTTCTTTCTCTATACTTTGTCTCTGTGTCTTATTTCTTTTCTGTCTCTTGTCCCACTTGAAGAGAAATACTGACAGGTGTGGAGGGGCTGGCCCCCTTCACCTCATAAATATTGAACAAACATAATATCCTTTTTTTTTTCCTTTTTTTCAAATATGAGGTCTCACTATGTTGCCCAGGCTGGTCCCGAACTCCTGAGATCAAGTGATCGTCCCACCTCCGCCTACCAACGTGCTGAAATTACAGGTGTGAGGCCACTGTGCCCAGACTCATAATATCCTTTTAATTATGAGCATTATGAAACCTCTTCAAATCCACTGGAAAACCAAGTAGGAAGTCAAAATCTACATGTATAACTCACTTGGGACTTGGACATTTTCTGGTGCCCTTAGATACAGCCAGCAACGGGAATATTTGTTCTATTGTTGACTCTGGCTCTTCTCTGAAGCTGGTCACTGGTCAAGGATGATGTATTGATCTTAATACCTTCACTTCCTTCCCTTATAGGAAATATTTTTTCCCAGGAAGCCGGGACCTGAGGATTAAAGGAATTCACTGCCTTAGTAAACTATGATTATAACAGATGTTTTGAGTTGTTTGAGTTGTGTATATGTGTGCCTTAGATACACAGATATACACAATTATTTAACTGTTAACTGTGTTTTCTTCAGGTGATAGGTTAATCTAATAATTTAAAGGAAAAAAAGTAACATACAGTACCAGATGGTTGGTTTTACAAGAAACACAATTATTTTATATAGCAAACACCAACAAAGTCATCTTCATTAAATTATGAAATCCTGCCAAAAACTATACCCAAAGGTCTTCATTTGGAAAAAAACAGTTATAAAGAGAAAGGGGGAGAAAAATTAAAGGAGAAAATTTTAAAAGCCAAAAAAAATCCAGAGAAACAGATAGAAGAAGTGGAATATTGTTTGTTAATCCATCTTGGGTACCTACTATGTGCTATGTATTTTTACTATATGAGTAGTTATTAATGATTTTGTTTTTATACAAATAAAAAAAGAATCTCAGAGAAGTTAAAAAACTCGCCCATGTTCTCACAGTATAAATGCAGAATACAGATAAAAACCTAGGTCTGCTCAAATCCGAAGTCTGTATGCTTTGCTGAGTCAAA
>NW_012108030.1:715846-722265 GCF_000951045.1 Mandrillus leucophaeus | reverse complement strand
GAACACAGGGACACAAGGACATGAATGAAGAAGGTCTGCTGGAGCAGAGGAACTGAAATTGACAAGATGAATGGGGACCCCGGGACGAGTTGGCTGGCAGCAGATATGAGGTCAGTACCTAAAGAGGCACTGTGAGCATTGCTTTAAAGAAGTACTGGGAATGGGAAGTTTTCTGAATCAGGGTAACATGGGACAGAATTTGTCTATTGAAGAAAAATACTATGTGCAGTTGCTTAAAGTTTTACTTAAACTGGTGCTCAGGTGTGAGGAAAAGAGAGATCAGACTGTTACTGTGTCTATGTAGAAAGAAGTAGACATAAGAGACTCCATTTTGTTCTGTACTAAGAGAAATTCTTCTGCCTTGAGATGCTGTTCATCTGTAACCCTAGCCCCAACCCTGTGTTTGCAGAGACATGTGCTGTGTTTACTCAAGGTTTAATGGATTTAGGGCTGTGCAGGATGTGCTTTGTTAAACAAGTGCTTGAAGGCAGTATGCTTGGTAAAAGTCATCACCATTCTCTAATCTCAAGTACTCAGGGAAACAATAATACACTGCAGAAGGCCGAGGGACCTCTGCCTAGGAAAGTCAGGTATTGTCCAAGGTTTCTCCCCATGAGACAGTCTGAGATATGGCCTCCTGGGAAGGGAAAGACCTGACTGTTGCCCAGCCCGACACCCATAAATGGTCTGTGCTGAGGAGGATTAGTGAAAGAGGAAGGCCTCTTTGCAGTTAAGATAAGAGGAAGGCATCTGTCTCCTCCTGTCCCTGGGAATGGACTGTTTCGGTGTAAAACCCGATTGTATGTTCTATTTACTGAGATAGGAGAAAACTGCCTTATGGCTGGAGGTGAGCCATGCTGGTGACAATACTGCTCTTCAATGCACCAAGGTGTTTGTGTACGTGCACATCAAGGCACAGCACCTTTCCTTAAACTTATTTATGACACAGAGCCCTTTGTTCACATGTTTTCCTGCTGACCCTCTTCTGACTATTACCCTATTGTCCTGCTTCAACCCCCTCTCTGAGATGGTAGAGATAGTGATCAATAAATACTGAGGTAATTCAGAGACCAGAGCTGGCGCATGTGTTCCGTATGCTGAGCGCTGGTCCCCTGGGCCCACTGTTCTTTCTCTATATTTTGTCTCTATCTCTTATTTCTTTTCTCAGTCTCTTGTCCCGCCTGATAAGAAACACCCACAGGTGTGAAGGGGATGGCACCCTTCAACTTATGAAAAGTCAGTAGGACTTTAAAAATCCCAACGCCTTGCAAAACCCAAAGACTTCCGAAGCTCCAACCCCCCTACGAATTTCTTGGGTACCCATGCCTGCCTACGTCATACTTAAAATACCAGCACAAGGCCACCCCAGATCATCCTAGTTGATTCCTACAGGGAAACTATCACTGGTCTATCGAGACACAAACACTCAGACCCTCGTAACTCTCAGTAACCACTGAAGACCCTCAAAGGCAAGAAAAACTTCAGCCCCAACAATGACCTCCCTACAAGGCCACCCCATTCACTGACCACCTCCAAAGATGCCCCAATACTAATCTAACTCAGGGACATTTCAGCCACTGACCTCACCTGTTGGACACTCCAATTAGTGACCCTGAGAAGAACGGGGGTCATTATCCTTGGGGATAATCACTGACTTATCCCCAAGGATGTCTCAACTGCTGACATCGTGCCCTTCAACGCTGTCCCAAGAACTGAACTTCCCCCAGAAGGCCTAAGGTACTGATACACCCCCAAAAGATAGGCAATTTCCTTCAATAACACGTCAATCACATCCTGGGAAAAATCACAATTGCTGAATCACTCTGTGGATCACTCCAATCACTGATCTGCCTCCAAGGTCGCCCTAGTCCGCGACCTTGGGGTTAGACAAAGGTTAACCTCAAGCACTAACGTCCTCTAGCCCACCCCAATCCCTCCAGCCCACCCCAATACCAATCTCAGGGAAAGCTGGCAGCTTTCCCTACCATCCCTTTTCCCCACACTGGCTAGCTCCCCTCATGGACGCCCCAGACTCTCCTACCATAAATCTCAAATCTCCACAAACCCAACTCCTGATTCCGCTCCGCGAACGCGAAACTGAGCCCCCTTAAAAGATCCTGGGCGCACCAGCTGGGTCCCAAGTGCCCCGGTCCATCACTTTTGCTACAGACTCACAAGCCTGGCTGCTTCACCTCACTGGTCAAGTTTAATCTCTAGAGCCGCCAAGTCTGCAGTCTTCCAGTCATCACCTTGGGCCCATTAGATTCAGTTTCCGGGTCTTTTAAGACACAGAGGCTGAGAGTATGGCGGCGCTCTGGTAACTGATACATATCAGGGCCGCCATCTTGAAAGATTCTCCCTACACAATCTCTCCCCGCCCACGATAATTTTATTGGTCCGCGTTGAGTCCATCACGGGGGTCGCCAACGACAATGCGCATGTGCCATCCCATCCTGTGCAACACAGGTCGGATGGGCGCACCAAGCTTAGCATGGCCTATGTTTTTGCTGCTTGTAAGTAGGAAGCAGCTCCACGTTATAGCATGCGCGGCCATCTTGGAGAAGGTGTACATATCCGTACAGAAAACAGCGACCTCCCTTAGGGGAGCAGGTGAAACGACCTCCAGGAATGCTTATGGGGAACAGTATAGGGTTTGGAGATCACTGTGGGCACAGGGTAATCAGAGCCAGCTGAATGAAAAGATCTCCCTCACCCAGGGTTAGTGGTGGGTATTGGGTGACATCTCCAGGGTGAAAGGTGAAGGTAAAGGGACAGTAGGGGCGGAGCTAATAGTGAGGGCGGGGCTTTTCTGTTGACCAAGTTGGAGCCCAGAAAGGATTGGTAGAAATTTTTGTGCAAGGTGCATGTCAAATCAATAATTTCTACTAAGTTTTGGAATTGCTGATCCAAAGAAAATGAAAAATTTTAATTGAGTAAATAATTCCAGATTGTTGTCGAAAAAATGTTCTATTAGTGTATATACTATACTAGCTGCTATCCATTGTTCCCAAGAACTCCACTGAAAACTACTAGTTAATATTTTATTAAGTGTATACACTTTTTTTGAATAGGTACCTATGTCAAGCATAATATTTGCATTATCTGACATAATACTATAAAAGCTGTAGATGGTAGACATAAATATTACCTTCATTCTGCATATTTAAAAAGGCTTAGGGGCTGGGTATGGTGGCTTACCCCTGTAATCCCAGCACTTTGGGAGGCCAAGGCGGGAAGATCACCAGGTCAGGAATTCAAGACCAGCATGGCCAACATGATGAAACCCTGTCTCTACTAAAAATACAAAAATTAGCTGGGCATGGTGGTGCACACCTGTAATTCCAGCTACTCGGGAGGCTGAGGTAGGAAAACTGTTTGAACTGGGACCCAGGAGGCAGAGGTTGCAGTGAGCCAAGGCACTCCAGCCTGGGCTACAGATCTAGACTCCGTCTCAAAAAAAAAAAAAACAAAAAACAAAAAAACCGCTTAGAAAGGCTAGGTCTATTGCAATACATATTTCCTCACAACCTTGGCCGTTTAATCTTTGTCGATCTTAAGGGTGAATTGCGGGGGAAAGAAAGAGAGATCAGACTGTAGAGAAAGGAAGATATAAGAAACTCCATCTTGATCTGTACTAAGAAAAATTCTTCTGCCTTGAGATGCTGTTAATCTGTAACCCTAGCTGCAACCCTGTGCTCACAGAAACATGTGCTGTGTTGACTCAAGGTTTAATGGATTTAGGGCTGTTCAGGTTGTGCTTTGTTAAAAAGTGTTTGCAGGCAGTATGCTTGGTAAAAGTCATTGCCATTCTCCAGTCTGGAGTACCCAGGGACACAATGTACTGCAGAAGGCTGCAGGGACCTCTGCCCAAGAAAGCCTGGGTATTGTCCAAGGTTTCTCCTACTGAGACAGCCTGAGATATGGCCTCTTGGAAAGGGAAAGACCTGAGTGTCCCCCAGCCCGACACCTGTAAAGGGTTTGTGCTGAGGAGGATTAGTGAAAGGGGAAGGCCTCTTTGCAGTTGAGATAAGAGGAAAGCATCTGTTTCCTGCTCCTCCTGATGGTAAGTTCAATTTACTGAGATAGGAGAAAACCGCCTTAGGGCTGGAGGTGAGACATGCTGGTGACAATACTGCTCTTTACTGCATTGCGATGTTTGTGTAAAGTCAAACATAAATCTCGCCTATGTACACATCGAGGCACAGCACCTCTCCTTAAACTTATTTATGACACAGAGACCTTTGCTCACATGTCTTCCTGCTGACCCTCTCCCCACCATTACCCTATAGTCTTGCCACATCCCCCTCTCCGAGATGGTAGAAATAGTGATCAATAAATACTGAGGGAACTCAGAGACCAGTGCCGGCGGCGTGGGTCCTCCATATGCTGAGCGCAGGTCCCCTGGGCCCACTTTTCTTTTCTCTACACTTTGTCTCTGTGTCTTATTTCTTTTCTCAGTCTCTCATCCCACCTGACAAGAAATACCCACAGGTGTGGAGGGGCTGGCCCTTTCATGAATAAAAATCTTACCTTAGTTTTATTTCATATTTTATAAGTTGCTTGTTTATTTACTTCAGTATTTTTTTCAACTCTATATTGGTTATCTTTTTCTTATTCATACTGTGAATATTAACACCTGTTAATTCTGCCATTCCCCCCACCTCTAGATTTGTCTATATGGACTTTTCATATAAATGCAATCATATAATCTTAAGTCTTTTGTGACTGGCTTCTTCCTTTAGGACGTTTTCAAGGTTCATTTATGTTTTAGCATGTTTCAGCACTTCATTCCTTTTTATACCTGCATAATATTCTAATGTATGGCTATAGTTGAAGGGGTGGCCTGCCCCTCCACACCTGTGGGCGTTTTTTTGTCAGGTAGAACGAGAGACTCGAGAAAAGAAAGAGACACGGAGACAAAGTACAGAGAAAGGAAAGTGGACCCGGGGCACCAGTGCTCAGCATATGGAGGACCCATGTGGGCACAGGTCTCTGAGTTCCTTCAGTATTTATTGATCATTATCTTTACCATCTCAGAGAGGGGGATGTGGCAGGACAATAGAGTAATAGTGGGGAGAGGGTTAGCAGGAAAACATGTGAACAAAGATCTCTGTGTCATAAATAAGTTTAAGGAGAGGTGCTGTGCCTTGATGTGCATGTAAACAAACATCTCCACAAACATTTCTATGCATTAAACAGCAGCATTGCCACTACCACATCTCACCTCCAGCCCTAGGGCGGTTTTCTCCTATCTCAGTAAATAGAACATACAATCAGGTTTTACACAGGTTTCTCATTGCCCAGGAACGAGCAGGAGACATATGCCTTCCTCTAGCTCAACTGCAAAGAGGCCTTCCTCTTTTACTAATCCTCCTCAGCCCAAACCCTTTATGGGTGTCGGGCTAGGGGACGGTCAGGTCTTTCCCTTCCCACGAGGCCATATTTCAGACTAGCACATGGGGAGAAACCTTGGACAATACCTGGCTTTCCTAGACAGAGGTCCCTAGACAGAGGGCTTTCCTAGACAGAGGCCTTCCGCAGTGTTTTGTGTCCCTGGGTACTAGAGATTAGCGAATGGCCTTTTACCAAGCATACTGCCTTCAAGCACTTTTTTAACAAAGGACATCCTGCATAGCCCTAAATCCATTAAACCTTGAGTAAACACAGCACATGTCTCTGCAAGCACAGGGTTGGGGGTAGGGTTACAGATTAACAGCATCTCAAGGCACAAGAGTTTCTATAGTACAGAACAAAATGGAGTGTCTTATGTCTACTTCTTTCTACATAGACCCAGTAACAGTCTGATCCCTCTTTCTTTTCCCCACAATACTACATTTTATTTTTCCCTTCATCAGATGATGGATAATTGAGTTGTTTTCACCTCAGGCTATTATAAATAATGCTGCTATAAACATTCATGCACAAATTTTTGTATGGACATGTTTTTATTTCTCTTGGATATAAACCCAGGAGTGAAACTGTCAGATCATATGGTCAGTATGTTTAACCATTTGAGGAACTGCCAGATTATTTTCCAAAGTGGCTGCACCATTTTACATTTCCACCAGCAGTATGTGAAGGTTCCAGTTCTTCCATATCCTCACTACACTTGTTATTCCGTGTAAATGGAATCATATAACATGTTCTCTCTTCTCTCTTTCTGCCTGGCTTCTTTCTCTCAGAATAAGGTGTGGGGGAAAGAAAGAGAGATCAGATTGTTACTGTGTCTATGTAGAAAGAAGTAGACATAAGAAACTCCATTTTGTTCTGTACTAAGAAAAATTCTTCTGCCTTGAGATGCTGTTAATCTGTAACCCTAGCCACAACCCTGTGCTCGCAGAAATGCGCTGTGTTGACTCAAAGTTTAATGGATTTAGGGCTGTGCAGGATGTGCTTTGTTAAAAATGTGTTTGCAGGCA
>NW_012108030.1:705751-714181 GCF_000951045.1 Mandrillus leucophaeus | reverse complement strand
GTGACTGGCTTCTTCCTTTAGGACGTTTTCAAGGTTCATTTATGTTTTAGCATGTTTCAGCACTTCATTCCTTTTTATACCTGCATAATATTCTAATGTATGGCTATAGTTGAAGGGGTGGCCTGCCCCTCCACACCTGTGGGCGTTTTTTTGTCAGGTAGAACGAGAGACTCGAGAAAAGAAAGAGACACGGAGACAAAGTACAGAGAAAGGAAAGTGGACCCGGGGCACCAGTGCTCAGCATATGGAGGACCCATGTGGGCACAGGTCTCTGAGTTCCTTCAGTATTTATTGATCATTATCTTTACCATCTCAGAGAGGGGGATGTGGCAGGACAATAGAGTAATAGTGGGGAGAGGGTTAGCAGGAAAACATGTGAACAAAGATCTCTGTGTCATAAATAAGTTTAAGGAGAGGTGCTGTGCCTTGATGTGCATGTAAACAAACATCTCCACAAACATTTCTATGCATTAAACAGCAGCATTGCCACTACCACATCTCACCTCCAGCCCTAGGGCGGTTTTCTCCTATCTCAGTAAATAGAACATACAATCAGGTTTTACACAGGTTTCTCATTGCCCAGGGACGAGCAGGAGACATATGCCTTCCTCTAGCTCAACTGCAAAGAGGCCTTCCTCTTTTACTAATCCTCCTCAGCCCAAACCCTTTATGGGTGTCGGGCTAGGGGACGGTCAGGTCTTTCCCTTCCCACGAGGCCATATTTCAGACTAGCACATGGGGAGAAACCTTGGACAATACCTGGCTTTCCTAGACAGAGGTCCCTAGACAGAGGGCTTTCCTAGACAGAGGCCTTCCGCAGTGTTTTGTGTCCCTGGGTACTAGAGATTAGCGAATGGCCTTTTACCAAGCATACTGCCTTCAAGCACTTTTTTAACAAAGGACATCCTGCATAGCCCTAAATCCATTAAACCTTGAGTAAACACAGCACATGTCTCTGCAAGCACAGGGTTGGGGGTAGGGTTACAGATTAACAGCATCTCAAGGCACAAGAGTTTCTATAGTACAGAACAAAATGGAGTGTCTTATGTCTACTTCTTTCTACATAGACCCAGTAACAGTCTGATCCCTCTTTCTTTTCCCCACAATACTAATTTTATTTTTCCCTTCATCAGATGATGGATAATTGAGTTGTTTTCACCTCAGGCTATTATAAATAATGCTGCTATAAACATTCATGCACAAATTTTTGTATGGACATGTTTTTATTTCTCTTGGATATAAACCCAGGAGTGAAACTGTCAGATCATATGGTCAGTATGTTTAACCATTTGAGGAACTGCCAGATTATTTTCCAAAGTGGCTGCACCATTTTACATTTCCACCAGCAGTATGTGAAGGTTCCAGTTCTTCCATATCCTCACTACACTTGTTATTCCGTGTAAATGGAATCATATAACATGTTCTCTCTTCTCTCTTTCTGCCTGGCTTCTTTCTCTCAGAATAAGGTGTGGGGGAAAGAAAGAGAGATCAGATTGTTACTGTGTCTATGTAGAAAGAAGTAGACATAAGAAACTCCATTTTGTTCTGTACTAAGAAAAATTCTTCTGCCTTGAGATGCTGTTAATCTGTAACCCTAGCCACAACCCTGTGCTCGCAGAAATGCGCTGTGTTGACTCAAAGTTTAATGGATTTAGGGCTGTGCAGGATGTGCTTTGTTAAAAATGTGTTTGCAGGCAGTATGCTTGCTAAAAGTCATCGCCATTCTCCAGTCTCGAGTACTCAGGGACACAATGCACTGCGGAAGGCCGAAAGGACCTCTGCCCAAGAAAGCCTGGGTATTGTCCAAGGTTTCTCCCAACTGAGACAGCCTGAGATATGGCCTCATGGGAGGGGAAAGACCCGACCATCCCCCAGCCCGACACCCATAAAGGGTCTGTGCTGAGAAGGATTAGTGAAAGAGGAAGGCCTCTTTGCAGCTGAGATAAGAGGAAGGCATCTGTCTCCTGCTCGTTTGGGAGGAATGGAATGGAATAGAATGTCCTGGTGTAAAACCGGATCATACATTCTATTTACTGAGAAAGGAGAAAACCGCCTTATGGCTGGAGATGAGGCATGCTGGTGACAATACTGCTCTTTACTGCTCTTTGTGTAAAGT
Source organism: Mandrillus leucophaeus (assembly GCF_000951045.1). Lineage (NCBI taxonomy): Eukaryota > Metazoa > Chordata > Mammalia > Primates > Cercopithecidae > Mandrillus > Mandrillus leucophaeus. Next base: position 712,065 of record NW_012108030.1, on the reverse strand, counting down.
CAAACATAAATCTGGCCTACATGCACATCAAGGCACAGCACCTTTCCTTAAGCTTATTTATGACACAGAGTCCTTTGCTCACATGTTTTCCTGCTGTCCCTTTCCCCACCATTACCCTATAGTCCTGCCACATCCCCTTCACTGAGATGGTAAAGATAGTGATCAATAAATACTGAGGGAACTCACAGACCAGTGCCGGCACGGGTCCTCCATATGCTGAGTGCCGGTCCCCTGCACCCTCTGCGCCCACTGTTCTTTCTTTATACTTTCTCTGTGTCCTATTTCTTTTCTCAGTCTCTCATCCCACCTGACGAGAAATACATATGCTGAGTGCCAGTCCCCTGGGCCCCCTGTTCTTTCTTTATACTTTCTCTGTGTCCTATTTCTTTTCTCAGTCTCTCGTCCCACCTGACAAGAAATACCCATAGGTGTGGAGGGGCTGGCCCCCTTCATAAGGTTGTTGACATTTATCTATAATGGTGCATACATCTGTGATTTGTTCTTTTATTATTTTTGAGTAGTACTCCAGGGTATGATTACATTACAATTTGCTTATACATTCATCTACTGATGGACACCTGGACTGTTTCCTGTTCAGGGTATTATCCATAAAAGGACCAAAACATTCTTGTGAGACTTTGTGAGGACATATAGTTTCATTACTGTTGAATAAATATTTAGGAGTGAAATTCCTGAGTCATAAATTCTTGCTTTTATTTTGCAATTCTCCTAAGGAGTCATATAGTTCTGTAAAGCTTTTTACTCTTCACAGATTCGATATTTTAAGTAACATGGTATGTTTCTGAAATGGAGTTTGCATTTTGGGGCATTTTCTATAGATTTATCATGAAGGACACGTGAAAACTCTGTTAGAAATATAAACACTCCACTACACGCAGGAATTTCCTTCTCATTCTTCCAATGGAATTGTCTTAATTTAGGTTGGATCAGGATTAGAATTTACATTATGATGACTATGTAAATAATATTTATAGGTCAGTCAGGTAGTATCCTATGATTTCTTTTCTTGCACAACGTTTTTTTTTTTTTTTTTTCTTTTTTCTTTTATTCCTCAAGAAGGGGTTGCCAAGGCTGCGTGGTGCAGTGGCTATTGATAGGTGCGATCATAGCTCACTGCAGCCTGGAACTACTGGGCTCAAGCTATCTTCCTGCCTCGGTTTCCCCAGTAGCTGGGACTACACGTGCGCGCCATCGCGCCCGGGCTTGCACAACTTTTCATTCTCCCAGAGTCGTCTTATTTATTCCTTATAGAATTTTAGGCACTTGGTTCTCGGAAAGCCCCGACCTTAAGATTGACTCCACCTCCAGCAGAGGGAAGCCCTTCTCCTCTCTTAAGAAAAATTCCCGCCTCCCACATTGGATTCCCTTTTCCTGTTGGCTCCTGGCTGCTCTCCTTACCTGCACTGGGCGGTGACCATGTCCCTCAAACGTAAATAAGGTTCCAGCTGGTCGCTGTTTTTTCACTTTCCGTTGACGGGGTGAACAATATCCTCGTACCTCAATTGCTTCTCCACACCCTTTTTGTCCTAAAAAATCTTCCTCTTGCCCATGTAGCTAGAAGCGTTTTCGCGGTATATGACTCAGGGTGCGATTGTTCTTTTTCCTCAGCGGAGACAGCGTTTTCACTTGTACGGACACCTAACTTCTAAGATGGCCGCACCCATTGTGTCATTCCCGTCATTCTTTGTGCAAAGCGGATGACTTTTCCCCCCAGCCCGCTAAGGTGCACGTAGCCCATTCCGTGTTTGTCTTGGCTAAGCTCGAGCCTCTGAAAATAAATGAAACTTGAGCGCAGGATGTAGGTGCCAAAATATGGGGTTCTTCACGGTCCCGAGCCATCCCTGCATACTTGGGCAGAAAAGATCCACTTTACCTTCCGTACGTGCAGGATTCAAAGATGGCCGCCTTCAGTCTCCGTGACGAGAGGACGCGAACTTACTACCGCCCAGTCGTCCGTGCTCCGTACACCTGCAACTTCAGACCTTCGTCGGCCGCCGTAGGCCGGCTTGGAGGCTGTGGGAGGGCCCAGAAGTGGAAGAATTCAGGAAAAGTGCAGGCTCAGGGAAGTGTCGGTGGGTTCCCCGGAAAATCAGGTCTGTGTGTGGGTCCGTCTGTCAGGATGAGGGGAGGAGGGTGTCTGTGAGCGTCCGTTTAGTGCGGAGTCGTGGAGTTTGTGGGGGAAGCTGGAGCAAGTGGGAGTCGGGATATTGGGGTTGGGGCGTCTCCGGTTCAGCCCTGAGGGATCCCAGTGGTCAGTGGTCAGTCTGTCGAGCGCAACGCTTGGAAGTCCGTGGTCAGGGTTTGGTGCCTTTACGGGTCACTCTGTATGGCTCGGTGGTTGAGGACTGGAGTGAGGAGTGGTTTTTGTCAAGGAAAACGGTGTCTGCCGTGGATTCGGGATTTTATTTTTTTATTTTTGAGACAGGGTCTCGCTCTGTCACACAGGCTTGAGTGCAGTGGCGAGATCGTGGCTCACTGCAGCCTCCATCTCCCGGGGCTCAGGTGATCTTCCCACCTCAGCTTTCCCGAGTAGCTTGGACTACAGGTGAGCGCCACCACGCCTATCTATCTAATTATCTATTCTATCTATCTATCTATCTATCTATCTATCTATCTATCTATCTATCTATATCTATCTTATCCATCTATCTATCTATCATCTATCTATCTATCTACTTATTGCAGAGATCTATCTATCTATCTATCTATCTATCTATCTATCTATCTATCTATCTATCTTCTTATTGCAGAGATGGGGGTCTCACTATGTTGCCCAGGCTGGTCTCCAACTCCTGGCCTCAAACGATCCTCTCACCTTGGCCTCCCAAAGTGCTGGGATTACGGGCGTGAGCCTTCACTCCAGGCTGTAATCAGGATTTAATATGTGACTCAGTGAGGAGGAGCCTGGGTTCATGTGAACCTGGGTGTGTGGTCCAGGTTTTGGGATTAATCTTAGGGGATGTGACCAGTGTTACGGAGGCCTAGATGTGAGAGTCGTGGAGACGCTTGTGAAGGCTGAAGCCTTGGCAGCCGAGGCATGCTGATTGGTGTATGTGTTGAAGTCCAATGGTAATTCCCTCTCAGTCCCTTTTAAGTTTCTCTGCAAGGACTGGTTTACAGACCTCATTCGACTTCTCACATCTCTCCTCCCTCTCATCCTGGTAAATAGGAAACCTTGGGGAAGATCAAAGATTAATCAAATTTGGCGCGGTGGTTCACACCTGTATTCCCAGCATTTGGGAGGCCAAGGTGGGCGGATTGCTTGAGCCTAGGAGTTGCAGACCAGCCTGAACAACACAGCCTGTCTCTCCAAAAAAAGACAAAAATTAACTGGGTGTGGTGACACATGCCTGTAGTCCCAGCTACTCCCGAGGCTGAGGTGGGAGGATCACCTGACCCTTAGGAGGTCTAGGCTGCAGTGAACTATGATTGAGCCACTGCACTCCAGCTTGGGCAACAGAGTGAGGCCCTGTCTCAACAGAAAAAAAGAAAGAAAGAGAGAGAGAGAGAGAGAGAGAGAGAGAAAAGGAAAAAAACAAAAAAAGAAAATGATAAGGTTTCTATTAAAGATTTTCGTCTTTCTTCCTCAAGTTTACTGTGTGAATGTATGTATACACACACATAAATATTTTCTTTCAGGTTCTGACACAAGTAAAACAACATCTGTCTTATCCCAAAATGTGTTCCCCAGTAATGACTTTTGATAAGATTTTCGTATATTTTAATTTCAGTTTTCTATGCTTGATTTTTCACAATTCAGATAAACTACTGAAACATTGGTATAATTTGCCTTATTTAATTTTATATTATAACATTCTTATACTAAACATATCATACATGTTTTTGTTTAAAAACTTTTTTTAAGATTTCTGTAATAGTATACCATCAAGAGGCAAAACTGCACCATTGCGACTTGAATCACTAAGTATATGGATATATTTAGATAGAATTTTAAGACTTAAAATGTTCACTTATCACTTTTAAGAACTGGTTATGATTCTGTGTTTACCCAAACATGTTTCTCCCTGACCTTCATCAGCACCTTGGTTTTTAATTTTTTTGCAATTGTAAATGGTGTATTTTTATTTTTGACCTTTCTGTTCTCTTCCAATTTACTCTTACATAGAAGAGCAATTAGTTTATAAAATATTTACATTGTTTTTGGTCACCTTACTGAACAAGCTTCCCTGTTCTCCAGGTTACAAAACTTTTCAAACATATAACACGATTTAAAGAACTTTACAATTGAATACCTGTATGCCTACCACCTGGATTTTGTCATCATTTCATTGTGTTTCTTTTATTACATATCTATCTGTATATCATCCTTCTACTCATCATTAATCCATCTTTTTTTCTTTTTGTAGAGATGGCATCTCACTATGTTGTCCAGACTGATCTTGAACTCCTGACCTCAAGTGATCCTCTCTCCTTTGGCTCCTAAAGTGCTGGGATTCCAGGTGTGAGCCACCTCACCTGGTCACATTTATCCGTCTTGTAAAATATTGCTTTGTTTTTTGGGGGCATTTCAAAGTAAGTTGCAGACATTCATACATTTGCCCCTAAATATTTTAGTAGGTTTATCATAATTAAGTTCTACTGACAGCTTTTCCTAATTACAGGTCTATTAGTCACATACTGTATAATTCAGTGGCTTTTACTATGTGCAGTCATCACCAAAGTCAATTTTAGAACATTTTCATCACTTAAAAAGAAGCCCCGTACCCTTTTGTTGTACAACCACTACTTGCAGTCACTTCATATTCTCCCCTCCAGTAGACCCTGGCAACCACCCATGTGCTTTCTGCCTCTTTTTGTAGAGTGCCTGATTCTGTTGCTGTTCGGGGCGCCACTTGTAACCGACGACAATCCCTGGTGGACTGAACAAAGCGGGGCAAATGCTAGAATAAAAGACAAAGATAACGCCGGGCGCGGTGGCTCAAGCCTGTAATCCCAGCACTTTGGGAGGCCGAGACGGGCGGATCACGAGGTCAGGAGATCAAGACCATCGTGGCGAACACGGTGAAACCCCGTCTCTACTAAAAAATACAAAAAAAAAAAACTAGCCGGTCGAGATGGCAGGCGCCTGTAGTCCCAGCTACTCGGGAGGCTGAGGCAGGAGAATGGCGTGAACCCGGGAGGCGGAGCTTGCAGTGAACTGAGATCCGGCCACTGCACTCCAGCCTGGGCAGCAGAGCGAGACTCCGTCTCAAAAAACAAACAAACAAACAAACAAAAAGACAAAGATAAAATAGTATATTTGGAAGAAGGGGTGGGGGGGGGGGGCCGGGCCCTTTGGTTCACAGCAGGCTTGTGAGACTGCATTCCTTTAACAATAGGCTCTAGATGTCCCCGTAGATGGCCTCAAGGAGCCTGGCGCCAGGGAGTGATGGCCCTCAGCAAACTTTCTGGGACAGGTACAGAAGCAAGTTTGCCCACATTCTGTACTTATGATAAACAGTTTGCTGTTTGATCATGTAGCCTCCAGTGGAATGCTGAGTTGATCACCATCCCTTTGGCCTTTTCAGCTCCCAACATTTTTTTTTTTTTTGAGACAGAGTTTCACTCTTGTTTCCCTGGCTGAAGTGCAATGGCTTGATCTCACCTCACCGCAGCCTCTGCCTCCCGGGTTCAAGAAATTCTCCTGCCTCAGCTAGGATTACAGGCATGCGCCACCACACCCGGCTAATTTTGTATTTTTAGTAGAGACTGGGTTTCTCTATGTTGGTCGGGCTGGTCTCGAACTCCTGATCTCAGATGATCTGCCCGCCTCGGCCTCCCAAAGTCCTGGGATTACAGGCATGAGCCACCGCACCCGGCCAGTGTGCTTTCTGTCTCTATGCATTTACCTAATCTGGGTATTTTATATAAATGAAATCATATAACGTGACATTTAGTGTCTGATATTTTCTTTTTTTTTGAGACAGGATCTCACTCTGTTGCCCAGGCTGGAGTGCAGTGGTGTACTCTTGGCTCACTGCAACCTCTGCCTCCTAGGCTCAAGCAATTCTCATGCCTCAGCCACCCTAATAGCTGGGATTATAGGCGCACACCACCATGCTTGGCTAATTTTTTAACTTTTTATAGAGATGGAGTTTCTTCATGTTGCCCAGGCTGGTCTTGAACTCTTGAGCTCAAAGCAATCTGCCCTCCTTGGCCTCCCAAAGTGCTGGGATTACAGGTGTGAGCTCCTGCACCTGAGTGTCTGACATTTTCACTTAGTATAATGTTTTTGTGGTTGTGGGTTGTGTGCTGGGCTACTCCTTTTTTTTTTTTTTTTTTTTTTTTTTTTT
>NW_012108030.1:681412-705486 GCF_000951045.1 Mandrillus leucophaeus | reverse complement strand
ACCCTTCACTTCCTGCTTGCACTGAACCTGTAGACATCAACTAGAAGGAACGTTTAGAGTCTTCTCAGGTCTTTTCTCAGCCAACATCCTCCCCTGTGCATGCATGTGGCTTTATAAATTCCTCAGTCTATACCAGTGCTTTTGAATGGCATGATTTCCCCAAGACACTTTCCTCCTAGCTTTTTCTCTCAACCTTTCCTCTATGGCTCAAGTGTAATCTTTTGCCCCAGGCAGCTGAAGGTTGTTGTTCTGCTTCACAAAGTTTTTGAGAAATGCCCGTTACTTTTCCTCCCTGAGTGAGTTCCAAAACAGGAAGGGGCCTGTTGCGTAGGTCCTTCAGGTAGTTAGAAAAGACAACAATCAATTTTTTATTTTTATTTTTGAGACAGGGTCTCACTCTGTCACCCAGGGTGGAGTACAGTGATGAGATCATGGCTCACCGCAGACTCAAACTCCTGGGCTCAAGTGATCCTCCCACCTCAACCTCCCAAAGTGCTGGGATTACAGACATGAGCCACTCCACCCAGCTAAACAAAATTATTTGTGAATAAAGTCTATTCTGTTCCCTCCAGGGCCTGAATCCAGGATCCCACATTGGGGATGTTGGCCGCAATGTTTAAGACCATCACTGAGCTGGGGAGGGGGTGGAGCAAAGACAAGTAAAAATGGCTCAGAACTTTCCTACTATTTTTAAGTCACCGTTTTGTTGTTGTTGTTTGTTTTGTTTCTTTGAGATGGAATCTAGCTCTGTTGCCCAAACTGGAGTGCAGTGGCGTGATCTCAGCTCACTGCAACCTCCCCCTGCCAGGTTCAAATGATTCTCCTGCCTCAGCCTCTTGAGTAGCTGGGACTACAGACATGTGCCACCACACCCGGCCACTTTTTATATTTTTAGTAGAGATGGGGTTTCACCATATTGGACAGGTTGGTCTTGAACTCCTGGCCTCAAGTGATCCTCCTGCCTCCGCCTCCCAAAGTGCTGGGATTATACGCAGGCATGAGCCACCGTGCCTGGCCAGTTGCCTTTTTTATTGACTCAACATTTGCTTTGTTGTTGTGAACCTTTGACTATTTTTCAGAGTCCTGATTAAGTTTTTGTTTCATTTTTTATTGTTTTTACTTGATTTTTGGATAGTTTTTTTACTTGAGTTTTTGATTTTTATGTAGAGGGACGGACCCTTGGACCTACCTACTCTGCCATTTTTACTCAATGAGATTTTCCTCCACAGTATACTTGATTTTCTTTTTTCTGTTGTTGGTACTTTTAAAAAAGAAATAAGCGGATGCAAGTGCACCTTCAGTGATATCCTCTAATCCACCCCCTTTCCTCTCCTCCATCCCTAGGGATAACTATTCTCTTGAACTAATTTCATATAATACATGTTTTATTAAATGTGTACATATCCAAAATTAATACATAGTCTTGTTTTATGTTTTTTATTTTTTTAAATATACTTTTCTTTGTTGTTTCTTTCATATGATGATGATTTGTGAACATGTCCTGTTTGGTAATGATGCTTTAGAATTTATGGAAATTTTCTTTATGGCTTCCTATACATACATGAGTTTTCAGGAAATGTACTCCTCCAGGGAAAGGACCTAGCCACTGGAGCAAACAGGTGTGATTACATTCTCCAGAAAGCTCGTATGGGTCAAAAATGAAGTAGAAGCTCTTCAGCTATTCCTGGGAAAGGGGCTGTGGAAGTTCATGGGAAAGGAAGCCTTGCCATTTGAAATGCATACCCTGGATGTCACTGAAATGTTGCATCCACTGCCTCCTGCCCAGGAATGTTAGATCATTTGGGTTCTGCACCTTTCCACTGGTGGCATTCTAAGAAGAAAAGTGTGAAACATCTCTTGCCACAATTATGTGCTTCTGAGACTGCAGACGGAAGGGGAGCATTTGTAGCTGTGGGTTAGAGGATGAGTCAGTGCAGGCCCTGTGGGTTTGGAGCATGCAGGAGGGCCACCGGGAGCTTGTTACAATGATTCCGTCCAGGTAGAAGGAAAGCTCAGGGTGACTCCATCCAGTTGATGCTCTCACCATGTGAGTCTCTTACTTGAGTTTTAGAACTGGGCCTAAAGAAAGCCTCTGGGGCTGCCACTCTCTGACCTGCTGCTTTCAGGCCAGGGGTGTAGCGTGCAGCTTTTCCATTTGTCTTTGTGCCTGTGTCACTGTTGGCAGTGCTGATTTCAGAAGGTCACATTATATGTCTGTGACACTGGCCATCTTCCATGATGAATGAAACTCCCTCAAGGTAGTAGCAAAGAGAGCTAAGATGTATGATGACGATATGTGGTCCAAAGGAATTCAGAGTGGCTAAGGTCATGTTCTTGGAGACAGGCCGTGTCGGTTCAGATTTTACTTCTGCGTTTGGACAATATAGTTAAATCTGTAAGCCTTAGGTCAATATTGGAATGGAAAATAATGATTGATACCTTATAAGAATATAACGCAGTAGGTAGTAATGAGAAATAAGATAGTGCCTCTGCTTGGCTTAGTACATTTGTCTTCAAACTGAGGCATGCCTACATGTGAGGTGTATGATGACTTTTGACCAGGCATGTGGACATGTGGTTTTAAAGAGATAAATACCCAAATCCTCACCTTCTCTGTCCTTTTACTAAAACCTGATCTAAGAAGTCTCTTTGTGTTGCAGCATCATGTTGGTGCTGGTTCTCCTTTCCCAACTCTCCTCTCACAGTCACCCCACTTCCATTTCACAGAAGAAAGACAGTTTGTAAATGTATTGGTCATACATATAGAATGTTATATTTTGTTGCCCCAGGATTTGTTGTTGCCCCAGGGTGGGTAAAAACTTCTGGGGCCCCAAATAAAGGGACAGTTAGAGATGGCCTTGCATTAAGGTGAGTACACAGCAGCAGTGACAGCACCTGGGCCTGCAGGGAATGTACACTCAAATAAATTTACTCTTCAGCCCACAGTTCCTGACTCCAGGGGCGAGACACTTCAAGTGAGGTAAGGAGGAGGTTCCAGGACCTGGATCCCATCTTTTGCAGGGATATAATTCACCAGAGACCAAGATTTCTAGCCAGAAATTGAGGGCAGCTCAAGGAGAGACTCCAGACACAGCATCCTACTTACTGGCTATTTCCCAGTAACAGAAGAAAATGATCAAGTCCCAGGTGACTTTTGGTTTGTTTTATTCTTTCCTTCATCACATGATTGATTTCTGGAAGACTTTAAAAGTCAATTGAATTAAGTGAAAAAGTATAAATTGGTAAACTAGGATTTGTGCATCAGTAAATTTAGATTTTAATTTCAACATCTAGGCAAAGTAGGATCGGGACTATATTGTTCACATGTGGTATCATAGAAAAATATTTGGTCTTTGTCTGCAGTTCTTGGCATAGAGCTCCTAAAACCCTTGGAATTTTCTGAATGATAAGGGTCTTTTTTTTTTTTTTTTGAGACAGGGTCTCACTTTGTCACCCAGCTAGAGTGCAGTGGTGCAATCTCGGCTCACTGCAGCCTTGGCCTCCTGGGCTCAAGCAATCATCCCATCTCAGCCTCCCAACTAGCTGGGAGTGTGTGCCACCAGGCCCAGCTAATTTTTTGTATTTTTTTTGTAGAGATGGGGTTTCACCATGTTGCACAGACTGGTCTCTAACTCCCGAGCTGAAGCAATCTGTCTCCCTTGGCCTTCCAAAGTTCTGGGACTACAGCTGTGAGCCACTATGCCCGGTGCTCTTTTTTTCTAGTGAGACTACTCTCAGTGGACCCCTAGGTAGCTTCAGTGTGGAGACTGGTTGCCAGAAAGACCAAGCCTTTGATTAGAAGCTTGGAACTTTCAGTCCTACCCCTAATCTCCAGGGAGTAGAGACAGGCTGGAGATTGAGTTCAGTCACCAGTGGCCAATGATTTATTCAACCATGCCTGTGTAACATAAAAACCCCTAAACAGTGGGGTTTGGAGAGCTGGGTTGGTGAACACATTGAGGTGCTGGGAGGTTTGTGCATGCAGAGAGAGCGTGGAAATTTATGCCCATACACCACCATACTGTGCCCTGTGCAGCTTTTCCATTGGGTTGTTCCTGGGTTGTAAATAAACCAGTAACAGTAAAGTGCTTTCCTGAGTTCTGTGAGTTGTTCTAGTAGATTATTGAACCTCAAGGTGGGTTGCAGAAATCCCCACATTTGTAGCCAAGGGGCAAAAGTCTTTGTAACCTGGGGACCTCACACTTGTGACTGGTGTCTGAAGTAAGGTTGGTCTTGTGGGACTGAAACCTTAACCTATGGGTCTTCCAGGAGTTGGTGTCAGAATTAAATCTTGTATTTGCTCTTTCACTAAATTGGTACATGCTAGACCTTACCTATCCTCTGTATTTATTAATCTGTCTTTTATGTATTGCATCATTCTGCCCTTTTGTTGCATTTTTGGTAGTTTTTTCAGATCTACTTACCAGTTCATTGACTATCTCTTCAGTTAGGCTGCTTACATGCCTGATAATGTAAATATAAATACTTCAAACCATATGTGTGTGTATGGTTTTTGAATAATATTTTTATTTTTTTTATTATTTATTTATTTATTTTGAGATGGAATCTCGCTCTGTCACCCGGGCTGGAGTACAGTGGCATGATCTCGGCTCACTGCAACCTTTGCCTCCTGGGTTCAAGTGATTCTCCTGCCTCAGTCTCCCAAGTAGCTGGGATTACAGGCATGTGCCACCATGCCTGGCTAATTTTTGTATTTTTAGTAAAGATGGGGTTTTGCCATTTTGGGCGAGCTGGTCTGGAACTGCTGACCTCAGGTGATCCGTCCATCTAGGCCTCCCAAGGTGCTGGGATTACAGGCGTGAGCCACCATGCCTGGCCTATTTATTTATTTTTTAAGCCAGTCACATTTAGCAGTAGGGGGTAATAATACTTAATTGTCTCTTGTTCTTTGGACATGTTTTGGAAAGATTCTTTTATTCCTCCTAACATATAAAATACACTTATTTATTATGTAATATCTTGTAGTGTTTGGGGTTTCTTCCTGGTTGATTCTGATAGTGCACATGAAGATTCATTGAAGATTCATGGTGAATAAAGGAGTATGCTTTATTCATCCTGATATTGCTAAAATATATTTAGTGTCTGGCAAATATGTGTTCAAAAAAAAAAGAGGATTAGCAAGAAGATTAAATGATTGGTTCTTATAGAAACTTCTGATTTGTTAAATGATAGATAATTATACAATTACAGAATATTTTGCTAGAGACAGATTTTGAATATAGATAGACTTTGGAGATGGATTTTTGCCTCTATGACAATGTATTTTTTTTTTTTTTTGAGACAGAGTCTCGCTCTGTCGCCCATGCTGGAGTGCAGTGGCACGATCTCCACTCACTGCAAGCTCCGCCTCCCAGGTTCAAGCCATTCTCCTGCCTCAGCCTCCCGTGTAGCTGGGACTACAGGCGCCCGCCACCACGCCCGGCTAATTTTTGTATTTTTTTAGTAGAGACAGGGTTTCACCGTGTTAGCCAGGATGGTCTCGATCTCCTGACCTTGTGATCCACCCGTCTCGGCCTCCCAAAGTGCTGGGATTCCAGGCGTAAGCCACCGCGCCCGGCTGACAATGTATTTTTTAAAAAATCACAGCACCTAGATATATAGATGCAGACTATTTGGTGAAAATGAGCAGAACAATGTCCTTCACATTGCTTCCATATAAAAAAGAGAAATACTTCATATTAAGCAGGACTCTCTTATTATAGGAATCACTGACCCTGGAGGATGTGGCTGTGGAGTTCACCTGGGAGGAGTGGCAGCTCCTCGGCCCTGCTCAGAAGGACCTGTACCGGGACGTGATGTTGGAGAACTATAGCAACCTGGTGTCAGTGGGTGAGGACAGCTGCCCTGTGTCACTCAGAGAGTACCCAGTCAAAGGCCTTTGCTCTCTCAGCTTTCAAAAGCTGTGGAGGGCCTGTGTTGCTCTCAAGTGGTAGATCTGTCCTCTCCGTAGCCCCAGATAAAAGAGTATAATGTGCCCCCTTCAGAGGAGAAGTCCCTTTGCTTTGCAGACACATAAATTACATAGTTCCTAAAACAGAACATGGTCCCATGTTGATAGACCACAGCTTAATTCAGTAAGCCTAAGTTGTCTTATCATTTCCTATGAACAGGGTATCAAGCCAGCAAGCCAGATGCACTCTCCAAGTTGGAACAAGGAGAACCATGGACAGTAGAAAATGAAATCCACAGCCAAATCTGTCCAGGTGAGTTCAGGGTGAGAGCCAGCAAGGAGGGTAGCTAGCAAGTCACATGATAGTTGTTCAGCAGTGTCTGAGCTGTCAGGGCATCTGAGGCTGTGTGGACAGGGCCTCCATGTATCCCTCTCCCCACACAAAAGCTCTTTCTCCTTCAGGTGTTTAGAGGAACATCTACCTCTTTATCTCCTCTTGGATTTCATCACTGTTTATTTTTTATTTATTTTATTTTATTTTTTTGAGATGGAGTCTCACTCTGTCACCCAGGCTGGAGCCCAGTGGTGTAATCTTGGCTTACTGCATCCTCTGCCTCCCAGTTGAAGCAATTCTCCTGTCTCAGTCTCCCCAGTAGCTGGGATCACAGGCACCCACCACTATACCCAGCTAAGTTTTTTTGTATTTTCAGTGGAGATGGGGTTTCACCAAGTTGACCAGGATGATCTGGAACTCCTGACCTCTGGTGATCCACCTGCTTCGGCCTCCCGAAGTGCCGGGATTATAGGTGTGAGCCACCACGCCCGGCCTCATCAGTCTTCATTTAATCTAGGTTTGATTTGTTTTTCTCAAGGTTTCTTCCTTTTTAGGATTCTCAAATCTCATCATTTCTTGTTCCCCCATCAGAGCATCTCTACCTGTTCATTCTACTTCTCTTGCTGTGAAATTCCTCCTTCCATGTCTGTCTCCAAAGAGTGATCTTGAATATCAGCACTCTCTCCTGGCCACTATACCTTTCTGCCCCTTTAGATAATGTTGATTTTTTTTCCTAAGGTCTTCCCACACTATCTTGGACTCTGTGCCCCCTTAGTAACCTGGTCTGTTGCTTTGCATGTATTTGCTTCCTTAGCTTCTCTTTTTTCTCCCACTCTGAGGTCCTCCAGAGGTGCTGTTTTCCATTTATTTTGCTCTGTTCTCATATCCTTTAAAAGTTTCCTTCATTCTGATTACTTAAGTTCTTGTTCTCTATGGAGACTCTCAGATTGACATCTCCCTTAATATTTCCTAACTTACATGTTTGTACCATATTTTTTACCCACTTGCATGTCAACTCCTTGAGTCGACCTGGCCACCATAGGGCTACCTTGAAACTTCCCTGCCTCCTCAGCTCCCGTATTTAAAGTCCTTGTTCTTTCAATTGATTTTTGAAGAATTCTCATTCTCTTTCCAACCCAAACCAGATTACTAAACCTCACGCCTGCTTTGCTTCAATTTCCTTTTGGAATCATTAATTCTGCCCATTATTTAGTTTCTCTTAAATTATATTGCTGGGCTTATTCCCTTAAAGCTTTTCTGTTCTTACCATAGTCTGATGGCATTGAGTCCCAGTGAATCATAGCAGTCATATAAAATGGAAATTTCTCATCTGTCAAGTGATATTCTAGTTGAATCTCCATGATATGTTATCATCTTGCTTACACAGAGTTTGCTTTCCTTTTCCTTTTCCTTTTCATAAATTCAAAGCCAACTATATTTAAAGCGCTACATTTGAAGTAGTCTCCCCAGTGTGTCCCATACTTTCCTTGTTTCATTGCCTTAAATATTTTTGATAGCCTATTACATACAGGCCCTGACAGCTGTGAACATCTAAAACAACAACAGAATTCTTCTTGGAGATTACATGCTAAAAGGAAGAGGCACGAAATTAATCAAAATGGATAAATGTCTTGTGGTGAAAAATGCTGGGAAGATCAATAACAAAGCATAATGAGGGATGCTGGGAGTGGGAATGGGTCTTTGGTGAGATGCCTTTGAGCAGCTGTATGAGAGATGTGAGTACATCCCTCAGGTGAATTACCTTCCAAGTAGACAAAATAGCAGGTCCAAAGGCCCAAGGCAGGTGTGCATTTGAGGAACTTTTAAGGAAGCCTGTGTGAATACAAAGGAGTGAACAAGAGGGGCAGTGGTTGGAGATAATATGAGGTAAGGACAGTGTGATGGGATCTGGAGTTTGAGGTAGACAGGTCTATGACCTTTCAAGGACATTTTAATGACTTGATTTTTTTTTTCTTTTTTTTTTTTTTTTTGAGACAGAGTCTCTCTCTGTCGCCAGGCTGGAGTGCAGTGGCACGATCTCGGCTCATTGTAACCTCTGCCTCCGTGATTCAACCTGATTCAAGCAATTCTCCTGCCTCAGTCTCCCGAGTAGCTGGGACTACAGTTGCATGCCACCATGCCCAGCTAATTTTTGTATTTTTAGTAGAGACTGGGTTTCACCATGTTGGCCAGGATGGTCTTGATCTCCTGACCTTCTGATCTGCATGCCTTGGCCTCCCAAAGTGCTGGGATTACAGGCGTGAGCCACGACATCCGGCCATGACTTTTTAAAAAAAATTATGAGATGAGGAAACATGAGGGAGTTTTGAGTAGAAGAGTGACATGATGTCATTTATATTTAAAAGGATCACTTTGACTACTTTGTAGAAAGTATACAGGAGAAGGCAGAGGTTGAAACCTGAAGTCCACTAGGGAGGCTATTGCTATAGTACCAGACAGAGTGATTCTCTTCCACCTAGGTAGAGGGGGTGAGTGTTAGTTAGTTGCAGAATACAGGAATCCCCTGTTATCCGCAGTTTCTCTTTCTACAGTTTCAGTTACCTGCAGTCAACTATGGCCTGGAAATGTTAAATGGGAAATTCCAGAAATAAACAATTCTTAATTACATTGCTCACCATTCCAAGGAGCATGAAATCTTGCACCATCTTGCTCCATCCTAGAACAGGAATCATTTTTTTGTCCAGCATATCCATGCTGTGTACCCTACCCACCTGTGTCGCTTAGTAGCCATCTTGGTTATCAGATCAACTGTCAAGGTATCACAGTGCTTGTGTTTAAGTAACCCTTGTTTTACTTAATAATGTCTCCAGTGCTCAAGAGTGTGATGCTGGCCTATTGTTATAATTCTTCTATTTCATGATTTGTTATTGTTAATCTCTTGCTGTGCCTAGTTTATAAACTTTATTATAGGTGTATATGCACTGTATAGGAAAAAACATAACGGATATAGGGTTTAGTGTGATTCAAAGTTTCAGATATCCGTGGTCGGCAGGGTCTTGGAACATATCGCCCATAGATGAGGGATTACTATATATTTATAAAAGAGGACATATGGAATTTCCTGTTGAAGTAGACAAAGGGTGTGAGACAAACATACAAATGAAAGATAATAGTAAGGTTTCTGGCATGAGTGTGAGCAGGAATTAACTTGCCATTTCCTGAGAAATTTACCTTGTTTATACACTGACTGCTTTTATTTTTTGTTTTCTTTGTTTAAATTATAATGGTTTATTCTTATCCAAGTGACAATAGGCATATCTACTTGGAGTTTTTTAAACCATGGAAATAGTGTGGTCAGTAGAGCCAGCCTGTACAAAGCTATTTGTGAAACAGTTCTATTCCATGCTATGCAAAGATTTATTGTTCTCTTGTTTCCTAGAAATCAAGAAAGTTGACAATCATCTACAGATGCACTCACAAAACCAAAGATGTCTGAAGAGAGTGGAACAATGCCATAAACATAATGCATTTGGAAACATCATTCATCAGAGGAAAAGTGATTTTCCTTTAAGGCAAAATCATGATACATTTGACTTACATGGGAAAATACTGAAATCAAATTTACGTTTAATCAACCAGAACAAAAGGTATGAAATCAAGAAGTCTGTGGGGGTTAATGGAGATGGGAAATCCTTCCTTCATGCCAAGCATGAACAGTTTCATAATGAAATGAACTTCCCCAAAGGTGGAAATTCTACGAATACAAATTCACAATTCATTAAGCATCAGCAAACTCAAAAAATAGATAAACCCCATGTATGCACTGAGTGCGGGAAGGCTTTCCTCAAGAAGTCTCGCCTCATCTATCATCAGAGAGTTCACACTGGAGAGAAACCTCATGGATGCAGTATATGTGGGAAAGCCTTCTCCAGAAAGTCTGGGCTCACTGAACACCAGAGAAATCACACAGGAGAGAAACCCTATGAATGCACTGAATGTGACAAAGCATTCCGCTGGAAATCACAGCTCAATGCGCACCAGAAAATTCATACAGGAGAGAAATCATATATATGCAGTGATTGTGGAAAAGGCTTCATCAAGAAGTCTCGGCTCATTAATCATCAGAGAGTTCATACAGGAGAGAAACCACATGGATGCAGCCTGTGTGGGAAAGCCTTCTCCAAAAAGTCCAGGCTCACTGAACACCAGAGAACTCATACAGGAGAGAAACCCTATGAATGCACTGAATGTGACAAAGCATTCCGCTGGAAATCACAGCTCAATGCGCATCAGAAAGCTCACACAGGAGAGAAGTCATATATATGCAGTGATTGTGGAAAAGGCTTCATTCAGAAGGGAAATCTCATTGTACATCAGCGAATTCATACTGGGGAAAAACCCTATATATGCAATGAATGTGGGAAAGGCTTCATCCAAAAGGGTAATCTCCTTATTCATCGACGTACTCACACTGGAGAGAAACCCTATGTATGCAATGAATGTGGGAAAGGCTTCAGCCAGAAGACATGCTTAATATCGCATCAGAGATTTCACACAGGAAAGACACCCTTTGTATGTACTGAGTGTGGAAAATCCTGTTCACACAAGTCGGGTCTCATTAACCACCAGAGAATTCACACAGGAGAAAAACCCTATACATGCAGTGACTGTGGGAAAGCTTTCAGAGATAAATCATGTCTCAACAGACATCGGAGAACTCATACAGGGGAGAGACCCTATGGATGCTCTGATTGTGGGAAAGCTTTCTCCCACTTGTCATGCCTTGTTTATCATAAGGGAATGCTGCATGCAAGAGAGAAACGTGTAGGTTCAGTCAAATTGGAAAATCCTTTCTCAGAGAGCCATAGCTTATCACATACAAGTGATCTCATACAGGATAAAGACTCTGTTAACATGGTGACTGTGCAGATGCCTTCTGTGGCAGCTCAGACTTCGTTAACTAGCAGTGAGTTCCACGCAGATAGCAAAGTAGCCATTGTGAGCCAGCCTGTTGCCAGAAGTTCAGTCTCAGCAGATAGTAGAATTTGCACAGAATAAAAACCTTATGAATGGAGTGAATGTGGTAGTGCTTTCAGTGATCAATTACATCTATGTCACAAAAAACACACAGGAGCAAAGTGTGACTACATTCAAGGTGGAAAACCCTTGAGTAAAACCTTATGGCTGATAAGTATATACTCAGAGAAAAATAGTATGAAGTAGAGACTGGGAAAGTCTTTTATGGGAAGATAGATCCTCTCATCAGTGACCATAGATCACATCATCAGTGAGCTTATAGTTGGCAGAAATATAATGATCATGGAAAAGTCCTTGTTCAGAAATAATACCCTAGTAGGTATCAGGGGGTTTTCACAGGAGAGAAACTGTTGGAAGATCTTTGAAGGCTGTGAATGTGGCAGGGTTGCTAGTGGTACATTCTGCCTTATATTCAGAGTAGATCATAGAAATAAAACTATGAAAATAGTAACTAGAACATCTTCAGCAAAATATGAAAGAACACATGAGCAAATAAGTCCTGTGAAAAGGAATATTTTAGAGATTTCGATCACAAATCTAACATCATTATACAGCAGATAATATACAGGATGTGTATTTTAGGACAATATACCTTGAATCACTAGTTGATATGTCAATGACTAATTAAAAGGGGTTGTCAGTGTTACACATCATTGGTTAAATTTATAACACAATGTACCTCTTCCCTCTTTTTTGATATGAGTCTTCTATTCCCAACCAAGATCATTATATGATTAGCTCTTGTGTTTCTTTGATTCCAAATTTCTTCACTTGTTATTTCAGACTACTGAAGCTCTTCAAAAGGAAAAATGTATTTAATTTAATAATGTAACACAAGTTTGGATCTGTTTATAAATATCACCCCAGAGGAATGAAGTTCAAAACTTGTGAATAACCAATTGGCCATGCTCTTAATTTAGAAGGTAGTCCGCATCCTAACCCTGTGGTTTGTCTTATTGTTGGCATAAACACTATTCAGAATAGTTTGAATGATCTATTTTCTTTACCTGAAACTGTTCCTTTATGTAGGAACCGTGGATGATGGCAGTGGGAAACAAAGCAAAATTTCAAGCCAGCATTTTTTAAAAGCTGGATTATATGCACATAGCTATTCTACCCTCCAGCAGCTGTAGTTAAAAAATGCATATGCCTGTATCAGTTGAAAGAGACGTACAATATAAAGATCAAATTGTCCTGATAATTTCTTGTTCAGGGGACATATTTGGAGTGGGAAGGGGAAAGGACTCAATTTTCCTTACATAAAACAGGATACGAATACTTTTCTAAAAAGTGTTCCTGTCTTATCTCTGCCTAAATTATAAATTCTTTGATAGTTTGTAGGCAATTGTGTATACCACAGCAGATACCAAAATATAAATTAATTATATGTAGATTTGGAAGATGAATGAAGGTGCATGAATAACCCAGTGGACAATTGATAAAATTACTTTTGCCATTGAAGGAAAGGAGCAACCCAAAAAAAATTCTAAGGATTAGTATTATTCTTAAAAAAAACTAAAAGAAATCCTGAATAGAGACTCATTTCTGTCATAAGAGGAGCAGAACAGAGAAGGAATAGGATTCACAGAATAACCCCAATTAAAAGAACAAAATAACTTCATTCTCTAAAAATAAAGGACAGCATGTAAGATGGGTAAAGGTGAGATCCTTTTGGATATCTTGGATAAGAACCCTGAAATTTGTCTACAGATCTTTCACCTTGGAGAGTTGCTACTGTTTGAAAGATCCTGACTCCTCTGTGGTATGCTGAATTGGAACATATGATTTATCTTCATCATTCCTTCTCACCTGGGGTTAAGACCCTTGTCCTCTCCTGTACTCAGAGCTCCTTCCTTTGATCTAATAAAGATACATCCATGTTAGAAACAGTCCTGCTCACAAGGAAAAATAAAGTGGAAATTCGCTTAACATGGCTGTCTCACAATTGAAACTCAAACTCTGGGTTATTGGGTGATCACAACAAATAGTTTTTGAGCATCTGCACTGTGGCAAACACTTGTACACACAGGATACACTGATGAACAAAATATAAAGTAGTGGCCTGTAACAGGAGGGGTTCAGTACAGATGCTCTGCAGTTAAGAGTATAAGAAATGAACTCTTCTTCAACCTGGACTTCAGATTCTCTCTACTTCTTGCCTTGTGAATCAGCACATCCTATCATAGCAGTCGTAGCATCTTCTTACTCCCTGAACACATAAATCAGGGTGCACTACTGGGCTGCCCAGGCCTGTCCTTGGGACCAGGTGTTGAACTCACTTCAGAAGCTGGCATCCCAGCTAAATAAATTTAACTGGATCCTCAATTCCAGGCTGCCTCTTTCAAAAGGCATATCGCCCCTCACCTTCATAAAAATTGTAGCCGACATTTATTAACCGTGCTGTTTGCCAAATGGTGACTGCATTATTTTAATAATTTAAAAAATTTAAACAGTTGTTTGTTTTTGTTTTGTTTTGTTTGAGACAGGGTCGTGCTCTGTCGCCCAGGCTGGAGTGCAGTGGCCTGATCATGGCTTTCTGAAGCCTTGACCTCCTGGCCTAAAGCCATCCTCCCACCTCAGCCTCCAAAGTGGCTGGGACTACAGGTGTGTGCCACCACATTCTGCTAATTTTTGTATTATTATTATTATTTTTTTTTTTTTTGTAAAGGCAGGGTCTTGCTATATTCCCCAGGCTGGTCTCAACTCCTGGGCATAAGTGATCCTCCCAACTTAGCCTCCCAAATTGCTGGGATTACAGGTTTGAGCCATGGCACCCGGCCTCTTTAGTAATTTAACGCTCTTATATGCTCCATTTCCATCTTCATGTGTTTTAGGGAAATATTTGATTAAATTTGAGGCCTCATTCCTTTTTCCTTATTACAGGTAACCACACACTGTATGCAGTTGCACGTGGGCATTGATCCTTATAGAGATCGCCCCCGTATTTGGCTTCAAGACAATTCTCGGCTAGACTAGCCTTGCCCATTCTTTTCTGCATCCCTTGAAGGAGATTCACAATGTCCACAAATTTGGTCCACTCTGTGACCGCTGTCCCCCTATTCCCCTTCAGCCAATTCGCCTTTGGCACACCTTGTTGGTCCTGAAGAGGCCCTCAGAAATACGATTCCGGCCTAAACTCCCAACAGATTGTATTTTCTGTTGAATGGAAACTGACACCTCCTAAAATGAACTGCAGCCATGATGCTTCTTCCTAACGGCTCAGTATGGAGTAGAGCGCGCGGCCATCTTATTTTTTTTGCTCCGTGTGTTAAAAGTTTTTATAATTTTCTGATAATTTATCCAGTTTGCGCAGTGACTGAGGTGCCCTGAAATTAATTCACGGTCTTCCAACGCGGTGGTAACAGCCCTTCCGGGTTCTCTGGTGGGAGGCGCCGAGATGGGCGTGGCCATGATACGTCACAATGCGAGGCCGAGGGAGGAACTCTGACGTCTGGGAAGGCCTGGTTTCCCGACCAGATGCCGAGGGCCCTCAAAGTCCCTACCAACGGCTGTGGAGGGAGATGGAAGTCGTTTTGGACGCAGGCTCAGTGTTTGGTCCCAGCGTTAGGTGGAGTCCGGAGAGACTCAGGATCAGATGGGTTGGGGTCTGGATGTGGCTCTAAGTGAAAGGCCTGTGGGGGTCAATGAAGGGGAGCCCCCTGTTCTGAGACCATGTGGGACCCTGCGGCCTGGGGTTCTCCCTGGGTTTACTCATTGGAGAAGACTGGCTTTGGTGATAGGGCTCCTGGTGGTCAGTAATTAAGAGACTGGAAGATATTAACGATCGATAGCCCAACTGTCAAGGTTTATGGTCGTTGAGGGAATGCCGTGGGAATCAGTGGTTGAGAAACGGAGTAGGAAAGTGTGTGTCAATGAATGACCTTGGTGTCCAGTCTGGGTTTGCAATTTAATGTGATAGAGAAGCTTGGGGCTGGAGGTTTTAGTGAAAGAGGTTTCAGATTTAATTTGGAGTCAATGTTTGAGGAGGCCTGTACATGTCTGTGGTTTAGGGGCCTGAGGAGGCTGGAGCTTTGCAGGCCGAAGGGCCCTGGAGAGTGGGTGGGTTGAGGCTTAATAATTGACTGCTGGTTACAGTCGTGATTAAAGCTACATTTACGTAGTGGAGCTACATGCAGTTCAGTTCTTCAAGTCTAAGTCTGTCTTAAAAATAACAGTGAAAAACATTTCCCTTCCTATATTCATATCACTGTCTACAAATTTCTGGGCGAGGTGATTATGAGTTTGCTACTAAAGTCGACTTTTTTTTCTCTCTAGTTCCCAACTTTACCGTGTCGTTTCATAAATATTTTCTTTCAGATTTATTCCAACACAAGAAAAAAATCTCTATTACCCAAACTTCTGATTCTTATTGAGGAACATTTTTTTTTGTTGTTTCTTACTACAGTTTTCACAATTGCAATACTTTGGGTAAATATTTGATTTCATCACTTAAATTCTCATCACATACATACATGTATGTATGTATATATAGTATATAGCTCTCTCTCTATATATATATATCTATGTATCTATGTATCTATCTATCTATCTATCTATCTATCTATCTATCTATCTATCCATCCATCCAGAGGGAATCAGTCTTGCCCTGTCTCCCAGGCTGGACTACAGTGGTGCCATCAGCTCACTGTAACCTTCAGCTCCTAAGCTTAAGGGATCCTCCTGGCTCAGCCTCCCAAGTAGCTGGGACTACATATAAAATTTTTCAATGGCTGTATCATATCAGAAGGTTGTACCAGTGGCTTAGTAAATGGAGTCACATTAAATGTTTGCCTTAATTAGGATGGAATTGACAAGTATAAAATATTCAATTCTATTTCTATATTTTCTCTATATATATAACATTCTTATTCTCTAATTACCCAAGTTCTTCCATTCCCACCCCAAGATTTGTGGCTCACTTTTTTATGTCCTAGACCTTATGGTTACATTTATTCTTAAGTAGCTTATACTGTTTTTTCATAATTCCTCTAGAAGAGGAAGTCATTTTTTAAAAAATTGAGACAGAGTCTCACACTGTTGCCCAGGCTAGAGTACAGTGGTATGATCTTGGCTCACTGCAACCTCCACGTCCCAAGCTCAAGGGATTCTCCCACTTCAGTAGCTGGGACTACAGGCACTCGCCACCATGGCCAGCTAATTTTTTTATTTTTTGTAGAAATTAAGTTTCACCATGTTGCAGAGGCCGGTCTTGAACTCCTGAGCCCAAGCGATCCACCTGAGGCATTACCTGCCTCAGACTCCAAAGTGCTAGGATTACAGGCATGAGCCACTGCTCCTAGTCAAGCATTTCTTAAATCCAAATATTTGCTGGAGTATGCCTACCTAATGCATGTATTAAGGCCTATTTCTCTGAGAGTCTGGGTTGATTCGATTTGGAGTACAATCCCTGATAGTGTTGATAAAATTCTCTAGGGGATGCTGTTGTGACATACTTGGTAACAGCCACAGCCTAATATATGCTAAAATGGATGGAATTTTGTGAGAAACAAGAAAATTTCTTCTAATAGTGATGATTTTTTGTAGAAAAAATATGAAACATCTATATTTAATACAGGATTTGAACACAAGGTATTGTTAGAATTCTAGGTTGTGTGAAGTTACATGTCAAGATGTTACTGAAATGCCAAGGGTTCGGTCTAGGTCCTGTTCCTTGCCACACACACAGAAAGACAATCACTGAGATAATGAGTATTGTGAGAGAAGAAAGCCTTTTTTGGGTAACATCAGGTGGGAGAGGAAGATAAATATCAAATCTGTCTCCCCACAACTAACTGAAATTGGTGGCTTATATAACAGGTAAGGAATATAAAACAGGAATTAGGGAAGGGTAAGGAAGGGGAGTTGGCTAACAGGAATCAGGTGGTCGGTTAGGCAATCATGATGGATGACGGGTCCGCCATCTCATTGTCTAGATGCAGTGATCTGGTAAGTTTCAGTTCCTTGATACTATCTGGGAGGCCTGATGGTTGGTTTCAGGAGAAACGAACTCAGATAAGACAAATATAAGTTTCAAGCTTTAAGACTAGGAGGGTCAATGTCTATATTTATTCAAAAAGACTGTTAACATCAGTTCTGTGGGGAAATCAGGCCAGTTTAAAAAATGATTAGCAAAGATAGGGAATATGGTAGAAATGTAAAGGAAATAAAGTTTAAAGTGATATATAGAGCATAGGGAATGATGGCATGATATATAAAAGGCATATCTAAATTTTGAATAAAGATAATGAAGGGCAGAGAATGAAGAGATTAAATGGAAAATTTGTCAGGCCATGGGGGAGACTGCCAACAGATTTGGTCCGAAGCCAGCCATATGGAAGCCAATGTTAGAAGGTGTCTATAGGGAAAGTAGTAGAATGGAAATGTGGATAAGTGGGGTAATCATAGCAACATTAACTTTTATTGCCAGGCTGACTGGATTTTGTGTTAGTAATTGAGGTAGCATGGTAGGGGGTAAGTTTCTTTTGTATTTTTCTAGCCTATGGGTAGTCTTATCTTTCACGCAGTGACAGTAATGATGCAATAATAAGGAACAGCCAGAGTTTTATATATAAGTATAAAATATATTACATATATTTTTTGAGATGGAGTTTCGCTCTTGTCTCCAGGCTGGTGCAATGGTGTGACCTTGGCTCACTGCAACCTCCGCCTCCTGGGTTCAAGCGATTCTGCCACCACCTCAGCCTCCCTAGTAGCTGGGATTACAGGCGCCCATAACCACACCCAGCTAATTTTTTGTATTTTTTAGTAGAGATGGGGTTTCACCATGTTGGCCAGGTTGGTCTCAAACTCCAGACCTCAGGTGATCCACCCGCCTTGGCCTCCCGAAGTGCTGGGATTACAGGTATGAACCACCGTGCCCGACCTCTAAGAAATATTTAAAGGTGGCATAAGTCTTGGTTTAAAAGGAAGAAGGTGGTCCCTTAGGCCCCTTGTGTGATGCCATCCAAGACATAATTGTAGAATTATAGAAGATGCTATTAGTTACATGACAAGGGATCAGTGTATTAGGGACAATAAAATGGGAAAAATTCAGATGTGACATCTGTGTAGGTACCACATGCCAAATGTGACTCAAGAAGGTGACAGACAACACATCTGGGCACCAGCAGCAGCACCCATTCAGTAACACATTTTATCCTATTCAGAAGCACATCTGCTTCTGGAGAGATCAACATGGTTCATTGGCCTGTTGCAAAATTTCCAAATGATCATTGTTTCTCATATTTCCCTCTTTCTTTAGAAGCACAGGAGAATGTGCTCACAGTGAAGCTAAAGGTTGAACACTGAGAATAAGTTTCACTCTAAATGTGAGATTGGTGCTTTGGGAAAATTAGTTTGATGATACAGAATGAAGAAAAGGGATACATGTTAAAAACAGGATGACCATCTAAGAGTGTCGCAGATACACTGAAGTCAAAATCTGACATTCTGACTTGACTCTCCCAAGATATTTGTTTAAAATAAGTGTGTCTGCTTATTTCCCTGATGAGTGTGTGGTTCCCTTTAGTGGTCTTTTCCAAACCAAATGTTTAAATGACTAACATCTTGGTTCTTTGCCTTAATTTTTATTGTTTTGGCATTCTCTGAACATGATCTCATCTAGTCTTTTATCCTTAAATATTTATGTCCTGATATTTTCCACATTGCCCTTCTCAAGCCCTTTCTCAACATTTAGGTATCCAGTTGGGTACTTTGTACTTTAATATCTAATAAAAATCTAAATATGTAAATGTTTTTATAATTATACTTATTTCTCCTACATTCCAAACCTCAGTAATATTCACTCTCGCAAAGGCAGTTTCCACTTACCTCTTGACTCAAGCAGAATACTTAGGAGCAAACCTTAATTCCTCACTTTCTTCATCCCCTCATTTTGAACTCATCAGTGAGCCTTGTCTTCCTCCATTATATATCCTCCTTTCTTCCCCCTCTGTCTGTCTCCTTTGCTCCTTCAGACCACTTCTCATAATTTGCAGATACCTCATTTTTTAGTTTGCTTGTGTTTTTATTTTGTTTTCCCCAACCAGAACGTAAGCTCACTGAGAATAAAGAATATGTTTGTGTGTCACCAGCATCAGCACCATGGCCAGTACTTGATGGGCATTTAATAAGCATTTGTAGAATAACTGAATGTAGCGCTTGTAATTTTGGATCAGGTTTCCCTTCAACCTCTATTTCTCTCATCTAAAGGTGATTTTCTTGCTTGTTTTAATACTCTCTCTGCATGTTTTTCAAGATGACATTTAGAAAGTAGCCAAATCTATATTTATTCATTGTGAGTTATTTAAGCTTGCTTGTATACTTACTGCTTTTGCCACATGGTTTGTGTAATTTTTTTAACAAGTTGCCCATAGATAAGGAATATTATTAAATAGTATTTATAGGCTGGGTACAGTGGCTCATGGCCTTTGGGAGGCCAAGGCGGGCAGATCATGAGGTCAGGAGTTCAAGACCAGCCTGGCCAACATAGTGAAACCCTGTCTCTACTAAAAATACAAAAATTAGCTGGGCGTGGTAGCATGCATCTGTAATCCCAGCTACTCGGGAGGTTGAGGCAGGAGAATCACTTGAACTTGGGACGCAGAGGTTGCAGTGAGCCAAGATCGCACCACTGTACTCCAGCCGGGGCAATGGGGCAAGACTCCATCTAAAAAAAATAGTAATTACAATACTAATATTTAATGATATTAGATTCCTTAATATATTGTTATATAAGTATTTTATTATGTTAAGGAATCTAATATCATTAAATATTATACAATATTATTATTATTATACTGAAATCATGTAGTAGACAGTAAAGAGCCAATCCACACCTTTGCATTTATTGTTTTTTCCTTTTCTAGAAATAAAAAATGTTGGTCATCTTTTTCAGGGACATTTGGATAATCAACAATGTCTGAAGAGAAGGAACAATGCTATGAACATAATGTCTTTGAAAATATGGTTCATCTGGGCCAGAATCATTTTCCTTTAAGGTAAAATCATGGAAAAACTCAAATTTTAAACAAAACAGGAAGCCATGAAATAGAGTTCTTATGAGTGAAATGGAGATGGGAAATCCTTTCTCCATGCAAAGCATGAGAAATTTTATACAAAATCACTTTCCCTGGACGTAGAAAATCCATTAGCATGAAGTCTCAATTTATTAAGCACTGGAGAGCTCCCCAAATTGAGAAACCTCATGTATGCTGTGAATGTGGGAAACTGTATACCACCAAAGTCCAGGTTCACTGAACGTGACAGAATGCATACAGGAGAGAAATCCCATGAATGTGCTGAATATGGCAAAGAATGTTATAGAAAGAATGTATTATGCACGAAAGAAACAAAAGAGAAGAAAAACCCATCAATGCATTGAATGTGGAAAGCCGTCCTCATTAAATCACATCTTCTTTTACATCAGAAAACCCATACTGGAGAGAAACCCTGCATATGCAATGATTGCAGAAAAGGCTTCACCCAGAAGGACAGTTTCATTGTACAGCAGGAAACTTTTACTCTAGAGAATCCCTGTATATGCAGTAAATGTGGATAAAGCTTTATCCAGAAGTTGGGTCTCATTTCATATCAGAGATTTCATATTGACAAGACTCCCTTTGTATGTAGTGAGTGTGGAAAATCCTGTTCTCAGAAGTCATGTGTCATTACACGCCAGAAAATTCATAAAGGAGAGAAGACTCCTGAATGTAGTGAATGTGGGAAAGCTTTCATAGGAAGCCACAGCTCATTGTACATCAAAGAATTCATACAGGAGAGAGAACTTTTGAATGTATCACAAATGGGACAGCTTTTGTCTACAAGCCTTGCATTATTAAACATGAGAAAATACAAGGGAGAAATGTCAATTCGGTGAAGGTGGAAAATCCCTGCACAAAGAATTGCAGCTTCTTACAAGTGAAACTGTGAACACATAAGCAAAACCCTGTTAATGCAGTGATTGTTTTAAAATGCCTCTAACTCCTCAGATATCATTAAATATCAGTGGACTCCTAGAAAATAGGAACATAGTTCTTTTGGAACCGTCTCTTGCTCCATATGTGCCTTCAGGAGAGAGCAGAAAATTTGCCCAAAGGAAAAAACTTATAAATGCAGTGAGTGTGGTAGTGGCTTCAGTGATCAATGACGTCACATTTTATGTCTCAAAAATTCAGGCTGGGCACGGTGGCTCACACGTGTAAGACTGAGGTGGGTGGATCACGAGGTCAGGAGTCTGAGGCTAGCCTGGCCAACATGGTGAAACCCCGTCTCTACTAAAAATACAAAAATTAGCCGGGCATGGTGTCAGGCACCTTAATCCCAGATACTCGGGAGGCTGAGGCAGGAGAATCACTTGAACCCAGGAGGCAGAAGTTGTAGTGAGCCGAGATCATGCCATTGCACTCCAGCCTGGGCGACAAGAGCAAGACTCTGTCTCAAAAAAAAAAAAAAAAAAATTTTTATATGCAATCATGAGGCATTTCATTCAAATTTAGGGGCAGTGTCATATGAGGTGCAGAAAGAAGTAGGACTTCTGAAGGTACCAGCCTGCTAACTAAATAATTCTGAGCATGGAGTGAATTTAAAAGTGCTTCCAGGCTGGGTGTAGTGGCTAATGCCTGTAATCCCAGCACACTGGGAGGCTGAGGCAGGAGGCTCTCTTGAGCTCAGGAGTTTGAGACCTGCCTGGGCAACATAAGGAGACTACCCTGCCTCTACAAAAAAATTTGAAAAATTAGCCAGGCATGGTGGCATGCACCTGAAGTCCCAGCTAGGTGGGAGGCTGAGGTGGGAAGATTGCTTGAGCCCAGGAGGGTTACTAGTAGGGTGATTGCTGTATTAACCCCATGCAGGCTGGTAGTCCTCTAGCCACTGAATCCAATTGCTGACTATTGTATTATGTAGGTCTATTTTGAGCCCCATGTTTTTGAGTCAGAATGCCTAGGGTGTTTTCTTGATTTTCATGTACAAACAATGTAAACAAAATTTATAATTTGGATTTTCCGGTGCTGGGGCATCTATGAGATCCTTTAAATTGTTTCTAACATTAATTGATTTTTTTCTGTCCAATCCAGAGAGTCTGCTTGTCTCATTTTAAAAGAGTATAGAAAGATGAGCTTTTAATGAAAAATTCAGACTCTAATTTCTGCAATAATTTTCCAGTTCCAGAAATCCTCTTAGTTGTTTCTTCGTTTTTAGAGTAAGCAAGGAAAATATTTGTTTTATTCTATCTGGATCAATAAAAAGGCCTTTCTTGGATAACAGATAACTCTAAATATTTTACTCATTGTTGACAGAACTCAAGATTTTTTATTGGAGACCCCATGTCTCTTTGAAAGCAATTTTTGTAACAAGTGAATCCCATCTTTTTATAGCAGCTTTCTCATCTTCTGAAAAAAGAAGGAAATCATCCACATATTGTATTAAAGTGTAGTTTTCAAAAAATGCAGCATACAAGACATTTGGTTTCAATATTTCTGAGAAATAAGTTGGACTCTGAGTATATCCCTGAGGCACAACCATCTATGTCCATTGTTCGTCTTTCCATGTGAAGCCAAGTAGTAACTAAATCTCTATCAACAGAAATGCTAAGAAGAGCACTACATAAATCTATCAGAGTAAAAAAGTAACCATTAGCTAAGATGGCAGCTACCTACATATAGTGTTATTCAGTGTTGAATGTAGAGGAACTACATATAGTACTGTCCATCCCCATATGTTATTAATATGTTATTGATTGTTCTGAGATCCTGTACAGATTTCCACCCTTTATAGTTTGGCTGTCTCACAGGAAGAACTGTAGTTAACATAGGCTTGTACAGGCAATAGTCAACCCTCTTTTAAAAAAATTTTATTTTTAACTTTTGTGGGTACATAGAAGACACATATATATATATATTTATGGGTTATATGAGATATTTTGATACAGGCTTATGATGTGTAATAATCACATGAGGGTAAATAAGGTATCTATCCCCTCAAGTATTTATCCTTCATGTTACAAGCAATCTGATGATACTCTTGTAATTATTTTAGAATGTACAATAAATTATTTTTGATGAGTCACCCTGCTGTGCTAGCATATACTAGGCCTAATTATTTCCAACTATTTTTATATCCATTAACCATCTCTACATCCCCCACCCAAAACTACGACCCTTTTCAGCCTCTGATAACCATTATTCTACTCTCTATCTCCATGAGTTCAATTATTTAAATTTTTAGATCCCACAAATAAGTGAAGATGTGAAGTTCGTCTTTCTGTGCCTGGCTTATTTCACTTAGCATAATGGCCTCCGGTTCCATCCATGTTGTTGCAAATGACAGAATCTCATTCTTTTTTTATAGCTGAATAGTACTGCATTGTGTATAAGTACCACATTTCCTTTATCCATTCATCTGTTGGTGGGCACTTAGGTTCCTTCCAAATTTTGACTATTGTGAATACTGTTACAATAAATATGAAAGTACAGATAAGTCTTCAGTATACTGACTTCCTTTCTTTTGGATACACAGCTAGCAGTGGGATTGCTGGATCATATGGTACCTCTATTTTTAGATTTTTGAGGAACGTCCAAACTGTTCTCCATAGTGGATGTACTAATTTACATTATTACCAACAGTGTATGAGGGTCGCTTTTCTCCATATCCTCTCCAGATTTTGTTATTGCCTGACATTTGGATAAAAGTCATTTTAACTGGCGAGAAATGATACCTCATTGTACTTTGGATTTACGTTTCTCTGATGATCACTGATGTTGATCACCTTCCCATATACCCCTTTGCCATTTGTATGTCTTCTTTTGGGAAATGTCTATTCAGATCTTTTGC
>NW_012108030.1:670204-681362 GCF_000951045.1 Mandrillus leucophaeus | reverse complement strand
AGGAAGAACTGTAGTTAACATAGGCTTGTACAGGCAATAGTCAACCCTCTTTTAAAAAAATTTTATTTTTAACTTTTGTGGGTACATAGAAGATACATATATATATATTTATGGGTTATATGAGATATTTTGATACAGGCTTATGATGTGTAATAATCACATGAGGGTAAATGAGGTATCTATCCCCTCAAGTATTTATCCTTCATGTTACAAGCAATCTGATGATACTCTTGTAATTATTTTAGAATGTACAATAAATTATTTTTGATGAGTCACCCTGCTGTGCTAGCATATACTAGGCCTAATTATTTCCAACTATTTTTATATCCATTAACCATCTCTACATCCCCCACCCAAAACTATGACCCTTTTCAGCCTCTGATAACCATTATTCTACTCTCTATCTCCATGAGTTCAATTATTTAAATTTTTAGATCCCACAAATAAGTGAAGATGTGAAGTTTGTCTTTCTGTGCCTGGCTTATTTCACTTAGCATAATGGCCTCCGGTTCCATCCATGTTGTTGCAAATGACAGAATCTCATTCTTTTTTTATAGCTGAATAGTACTGCATTGTGTATAAGTACCACATTTCCTTTATCCATTCATCTGTTGGTGGGCACTTAGGTTCCTTCCAAATTTTGACTATTGTGAATACTGTTACAATAAATATGAAAGTACAGATAAGTCTTCAGTATACTGACTTCCTTTCTTTTGGATACACAGCTAGCAGTGGGATTGCTGGATCATATGGTACCTCTATTTTTAGATTTTTGAGGAACGTCCAAACTGTTCTCCATAGTGGATGTACTAATTTACATTATTACCAACAGTGTATGAGGGTCGCTTTTCTCCATATCCTCTCCAGATTTTGTTATTGCCTGACATTTGGATAAAAGTCATTTTAACTGGCGAGAAATGATACCTCATTGTACTTTGGATTTACGTTTCTCTGATGATCACTGATGTTGATCACCTTCCCATATACCCCTTTGCCATTTGTATGTCTTCTTTTGGGAAATGTCTATTCAGATCTTTTGCTCATTTTTAATCAGATTATTAGATATTCCTCCTTTAGAGTTGTTTGGGCTCTTTATATATTCTAGTTATTAATCCCTTATCACATGGGTAGTTTGCAAATATTTTTCCCATTGTGTGGGTTTTCTCTTCATTTTGTTAATTGTTTCCTTTGCTGTGCCAAAGTTTTTAACTCGACATGATCTCATTTGTCCATTTTTGCTTTGGTTGCTGTGCTTGTAGGGTATTACTTAAGAAATCTTCCACTGCCCAATGTTCTGGTGAGTTTCCACAATGCTTTCTTATAGCAGTTTCATAGGTTGAGGTCTTAGATTTAAGTATTTAATCCTATTACTTGACATTTTGTATACAGTGAGAAATAGGTACCCAGTTTTATTCTTTTGAATATAAATATCCAGTTTTCCCAGCATCACTTATTGATGATAACTGTCTTTTCCTCAAGGTATGTTCTTGGCACCTTTGTCAAAAATGTGCTCACTGTAGATGTATGTATTTATCTCTGGATTCTCTATTCTGTTCCACTGATCTGTGTGTCTGATTTTATGCCAGTAGCATGGTGTTTTGGTTACTATAGCTCTCTGGTATAATTTAAAGTCAGGTTGTGATTCCTCCAGTTGTGTTCTTTTTGCTTAGGTTGGTTTTGGCTATTCTGGATCTTTTGTGTTCCCATATGAATTTTAGTTTTTTCTTCCCTATTTCTGTGGAGAAAAGTCATTGGTATTTTGAGAGGAATTGCATTAAATCTGTAGATTGCTTTAAGTAGTATGAACATTTTAATCTGTCAATTCTTTCATTCCTAAACATGGAATATCTTACATTTGTTTGTGTTTTCAATATCTTGCATCAATGTTTTATACTTTTTGATTGTAGAGATCTTTCACTTGTTTTGTTATTTCCTAGTATTTTGTTTCATTTGCAGCTGTTATAAATGGGATTTGTGTTTTTTAATGTTTTCCTATGTTTTTCATATGGACACACAAAAGACCCAGAATAGTCAAAATGATCCTAAGCAAAAAGAACAAAACTGGAGATTCTAGCCAGGGCTGATCTAAATGCTTCATCCATGAGTGCTAGCTAAGTTCTGCTCAGTGTTGCTGGCTGCTGTGACAGAGCAGCACTGAGTTCACATGCATAGTCCCGCAATCACTGTACTCTCTCTGCCCAACCCAAGAGCACAGGTTCTCTCTTTGCACCACGCGGCCACCGCTGGGGGAAGGGGTGGGGTGGTGTTGGCAATTCGAGACTGTTTTTTCTACCCTACTCAGTGCCTCTTTCAGTGATATGAAGTAAAAACCAGGTACTGTAATTGCTCACCTGATTTTTGGCTCTTACGAAGCTGCTTCTTTTGTGTGGATAGATGCTCAATTCCTGCAGGGAGGACGATTGATGGAGGCTCTTATTCAAATATCTTTCTCCACTTCCTACTTGATTAGTTGTTTCTTTAAATCACTCTCTATCCCATGCAGGCTGATCCACATACTGGAAATACTCACATGACACAGTTGCTATGTCTGTCCTGTAAATGCTATACTAAACATAGATACCCAGACAAATATGCTCATTTGGCTGTAAGACAAGTCGTGGGCAGAGACCTGGAGGTGGCCTGTGTAGCAAAATATTTACCATTCCCAACAGGAAGTGTGGCCTTTACCCTTACCTACCTGGAGGTGATGCCCATTTTTTTCATATGTCGTGCCTGACGAAAGTATTTTTGTTTTCCCATGGGCTTGACCATCAGACAGTCTAAGAATTTGCCTTATGGTGGGGGCTTTGGATCTCACAGTAACAGCTTAGCCTCTGGAGGAGGTAGACTTAAGGGCAGCCAAGCAGGCAGTATGCACTGAAGCTTCAGAAAAAACTCTGGTCTCCAAGGCTTGGGAGAGATTTACTGAATGAAAACATTCATGAGTATTATCTCATATTGCTGCTGATAAAGTAACATATCATGACAACATGGAGAGAGGACA
Organism: Mandrillus leucophaeus; assembly: GCF_000951045.1. Taxonomy (NCBI): domain Eukaryota; kingdom Metazoa; phylum Chordata; class Mammalia; order Primates; family Cercopithecidae; genus Mandrillus; species Mandrillus leucophaeus. The sequence goes on along the minus strand of NW_012108030.1, from coordinate 678,358 downwards.
ACTGAAAACAGCGTTTTGGGTACTAGTCCTGGAGTCTGTCTTCTATGTTTCTTCCCATTGCTGATTTTAATCTGTATCCTTTCCCCAGAATAGTGAGTAAAATAGCTCTCAGTGAGTTCTGTGTGTCCTTCAGAGAATTACCAATACTGAGGGTGAATTGGGGGACCTGAAATCTTACAAATGGTGTCAGAAGGAATGGTGGCCTTGTGAAAACTGAGTTTCTTCTATAGTTTGCTTGCCTACAAATCCTCATGAAGGGAATAGATAGTGGACCTTGTTAAATGTAGATTTGTCTGTTGCAAAATCCAAAGGATTGATTTTGATGATTAAATTTTACATGTCTTCATTAATTACATAACCAATGAATGCTCCTTACTTTTTGGCAAAAATAAGTGTGACAATTTTCATAACCATTCCATGCTGTTGAATTGAGACGTAGAGTTGGCTTATGTAACAATTAAAGGAATGATGTAATCTTCTGGTTAAACTGTCTGATACTGGTGCTTTCATCTTTGAGAGAATGCTATACATCTCTCTTTCTTCTAGGGATAAATTTCTGTCTCGATTTCTTATCTCTGCAGGGGTCAATATTGGTGGAGCACATTTTTCTAGAATATTTCTATATAATCATTTTCAAGTTATTTTGCCTTTAATTATACAAACAAGTCCAGTGACCTCCAATGTGAATTACTGACATTGTGTTCTTGCTTTTACTCTTACCTCACGAGACATCCTTCTCAGGAATGTTTTCCGATTCTGTGTATCTGTTGAATACTTAAAAGTGGTATAGCTCAGACATCTGAAAATTAAGGGTTAACTAATCTAGCTAACTAATGGGTAGAAGAACTCAGGGAAGCCTGGAACCCAGTGAGACACACAAATCTCTCTGCGGGTCCCTCATGGGTCAGACCTCAGTATTTCCTGTTCCTTCCATATGAGACCCTGTGTGCCTCTAGAGATCATGAAAAAGTAAGAGCTTTTCCCAAACACTGCAGCAGCCTGTTTGAAGACACACATAAGAGACTTGTCATTGGTGTTGGTAATTAGCAACTGGGAAACAAAATTTCAGAAGTGTTCTCAGCTCCCCAGGCCTTCACTGTCATTTACCCTATAGGTAAAGTGACAATTGCAGTTCTGAGGGGACGTGAGGTCACAGAATCACAAACCTTTATTTGAGGTGTGGCTGCCTCCCTCCCTCATGTAATGGCTGTCACAACCTTCACACTGAGCTCACTGTCCTGGCAGAGGGAAGAAGTCCAGTGAGTATTTTCTGTTGCACTCTGAGATGCAGAGTCTGCAAGGAAAGGAAGTCTTACTACATGCTCATGTCTACAAAGGGAGTATTCTGGGGTAGAAGCAGATTCAGTGGCAAGGCCAGTCAAGGAGGAGGAATAATACCTTAGTTCTGAGTTGGGTTAGTAAAAAGACCGGCGTCCTAGACCATATGCCAGTCCTCAATGGCTCCTATTATAATTTAATAAAACTCTCACTGAGGATGTTAGTGAATAATTCAAGTGATAAAATCTCGTATCTCATTTTGAAGATGCTTAAGATTTGTAATATGAAATAATTCAGGTTGTTCACATTGCCTTGCTTGAATTATAGACTACGTTTTCAAAATTATTGTTACGGTCACATTTATAATGCCTATGTGTTTGTAAGAAAGATTAGGATGGAACTATAAGAACTACATAATCCTGTACAAAAACCATGATGTCAATTCATCTCTGGAATAAAAAATATTTTATATAAATCTAGGTTTATTATTATGTTAATGGAGGTCACAACTGTGTCTATAATGAAGTATCCATGTTCTGATGATTATGGGAGAGTGCATTTTCTCTTAAAGTTAAGGACTCATTAAAGGAAAAGGTAATATTTTAATTATGGATATCAGATGACATTGCCAGGACCAATTATGTCTTGTGTTATTTCTTCTGGTTTAATAACATACGAACATCAGTCTCAGGCTCATGACACGTTTTTCTGTTATTTGAATTTTTACATTGCAGAAGATTTCATATTCTTAAATTCCTACCCCCAAGAGCATAGTTCTGTTGGGTATATTTGAGTAGCAGAATTGTTGAGACATAGGTTTATATCTATTCCAACATTTAAGAGGTCACATCGCTTTTGTATGTTTTGTTTTTTATATAAATGAAATCATACAGCAAGAACCTGTCTATATTTAGCTCTTAAATTTTTATGATTTTTCAAATGTACTATTGATTTCCATTAGCATTGATACATAACATTCCTTCTGTTAATATCAAATATTTGAATCATTCTATTCTGAGGGAGCAAGTGGTTGGTCTTCTGGTTTGGGACTGTTATGACTAGTGCTGATATACAAATTCTGGAATTTGTCTTTTGATGATATATTTAGAAATTCATTTGGGGCATACTTATAAGAGGGGAATTGTCGAGACAGAGGTTGATATCTGTTCCACTTAAGTAGGTACTGCCAGACAGTTCTGCAAAATGCCTGTGCCAATTTTAACGCCCATCAGCAGCACATGGAATTCCTGGCACATGTTTGCCAAAACTTGGTATTTCCTGCCATTTTAATTTTAGACTTCTAGTTGGTGTATGATGGCACCAGGTGGTGGTGTTATTTGAAGTTTCATGATTACTGAGGACATCAAAACTTTCCTCATAGTTACTACTCACTGGACAATTTCCATTTTTTGTTTCTGATGTAATGTTTTCCCTATACTTCATTATCTTATGTGATATGTGTTCTTTATGCTACATACAACTCTTCCTACCTATGCTCCCCGCTGTGTGTATGCGTGTGTGTGTGTGTGTGTGTGTGTGAGATGGCGGCCAACTCTTATTTAATGTTCTAATTTGTCATTTCACCCATATCATCAATGTGTTTCATACTGTTTATAAAACATCCTCAGATTCTAAGACCATAGCAAATATTTCATTTTGTAATTCTCAAAATTGCATTATCTGGTTGTAAATTTCAATCAGCAATCCATTAGTATTGGTTTGTTGAATGGCATGGGTAGTGAATGAGGCTGTTTCTTTTCTTACATATTACTAGCAAAATCACTATATTCTGAAAATGTTGAATTACACTTTTTTTTTTCCATTTGCTCTCACTTGTGGGGAAAAGAAAGAGAGATCAGACTGTTACTGTGTCTATGTAGAAAGAAGTAGACATAAGAAACTCCATTTTGTTCTGTACTACAGAAAATTTTCTGCCTTGAGATGCTGTTCATCTGTAACCCTAACCCCAGCCTTGTGCTTGCAGAGACATGTGCTCTGTTGACTTAAGGTTTAATGGATTTAGGGCTGTGCAGGATGTGCTTTGATAAAAATGTGTTTGAAGGCAGTATGGTTGGTAAAAGTCTACCCCCTCTCTGAGATGGTAGAGAGTAATCAGTTAATACTGAGGGAACTCAGAGACCAGTGCTGGCGCAGGTCGCGTATGCTGAGCGCCGGTCCCCTGGACCCACTGTTCTTTCTCTATACTTTGTCTCTGTGTCTTATTTCTTTTCTCAGTCTCTCGTCCCACCTGATGAGAAACACCCACAGGTGTGGAAGGGCTGGCCCCCTTCATCTAGTGCCCAACGTGGGTGAAATACGCTAGAGCGTGGTCATTGAGGACAAGTCGACAAGAGATTCCCAAGTACATCCATGGTCAGCCTTGCGGTAAGCTTGTGCGCTCGGAAGAACCCAGGGTAAAAATAGAACAAACTGATAGTAAATATGCCTCTTATCTCAGCTTAATTAAAATTCTTTTAAGAAGAGGGGGAGGTAGAGTCTCTACAGAAAATATAATCACACTATCTCAAATGACAGAACAATTCTGCCCATGGTTTTCAGAACAGGGAACTTTAGATCTAAAAGATTGGGACAAAATTGGCAAAGAATTAAAACAAGCAAGTCGGGAGGGTAAAATCGTCGCACTTACAGTGTGGAATGATTGGGCCATTATTAAAGTACCTTTAGAATAGTTTCAAACAGGAGAAGACAGCATTTCAGTTTCTGATGCCCCTGAAAGCTGTGTAATAGATTGTGAGGAAGAGGCAGGGACAGAATCCTGGAAAGGAACAGAAAGTTTATGTTGTAAATATGTAGCAGAGTCTGTAATGGCTCGGTCAACGCAAAATGTTGACTACAATCAATTACAGGAGGTAATATACCCTGAAACATTAAAATTAGAAGAAAAAGGTCCAGAATTAGTGGGTCCATCAGAGTCTAAACCACGAAGACCAACTCCTCTTCCAGCAGTTCAGATGCCTGTAACATTACAACCTCAAATGCAGGTTAGACAAGTCCAAACCCCAAGAGAATATCAAATAGAGAAAGCCAGAGTCTCTGTCACGGCAATGCCAATCCAAATACAGTATCCACAATAACAGTCGGTAGAAAATAAGACCCAACTGCCAGTAGCCTATCAATACTGGCCGCCAGCTGAACTTCAGTATCGGCTGCCCCCAGAAAATCAGTATGGACAGCCAGGAATGTTTCCAGCACCACAGGGCAGGGCCCTACAGCCTCAGCTGCCCACTATGAGACTTAATCCTGTATCACCACCTAGTGGACAGGGTAGTGCATTATATAAGATTATTGACAAGGCGAGAAAACAAGGAGATATTGAGGTTCCCAGTAATATTAGAGTAATATTAGGTACAACCTGGAGAAGGGGCCCAAGAGGGAGAGCCTCCCCTAGCTGAGGCCACATATGAGTCATTTTCTATGAAAATGCTCAAAGATATGAAAGAGGGAGTAAAGCATATGGACTCAACTCCCCTTATATGAGGACATTATTAGATTCCATTGCTCATGGACATAGACACATTCCTTATGATTGGGAGATTCTGGCGAAATCATCACTCTCACCCTCTCAATTTTTACAATTTAAGACTTGGTGTATTGATGGGGCACAAGAACAGGTCTGAAGAAACAGGGCTGCCAATCCTCCAGTTAACATAGATGCAGATCAACTATTAGGAACAGGTCAAAATTGGAGCACTATTAATCAACAAGCAATAATGCAAGATGAGGTCATTGAGCAAGTTAGAGCTATCTGCCTTACGGCCTGGGAGAAAATCCAAGACCCAGGAATTACCTGCCCCTCATTCAATATAATAAGACAAGGCTCTAAAGAGCCCTACCCTGATTTTGTGGCAAGGCTCCAAGATGCTGCTCAAAAGTCAATTATGGATGAGAATGCCTGTAAGGTCATAGTGGAGTTGATGGCATAAGAAAATGCCAATCCTGAGTGTCACTCAGCCATTAAGCCATTAAAAGAAAAGGTCCCAGCAGGATCAGATGTAATCTCAGAGTGCATAAAAGCCTGTGATGGAATTGGAGGAGCTATGCATAAAGCTAAACTTATAGCTCAAGCAATAATGGGAGTTGTTTTAGGAGGACAAGTTAGAACATTTGGGGGAAAATGTTATAATTGTGGTCCAATTGGTCATCTAAAACAGAATTGCCCAGTCTCAAATGAACAAAATATAACAACTCAAGCTACTACAAAAAAGAAAGAGCCACCTGGCCTATGCCCAAGATATAAAAAAGGAAAACACTGGCTAATCAACGTTGTAATAAATTTGATAAAAATGGGCAACTGTTGTTGGGAAAGGAGAAGAGGGGCCAACTTCAGGCCCCACAACAAACTGGGGCATTCCCAATTCAGCCCTTTGTTCCTCAGGGTTTTCAGGGACAACACACCCCACTGGGAAGCGACGGTTGTAGTGAGCTGAGATCGTGCCACTGCATTCCATCCTGGGCGACAGAGCAAGGCTCCATCTCAAAAAAAAAACAAAAACAAAACAAAAGTTACCTAGTAACCCAGGATTTCTGTTGAATTCTGAGCTAGCCACAACAAGGCAAATTTTTATTTCTTTTCCTGTGCGTAGCACTTACTGTAACTTGGACAGTGTATCCATATGGGATGAAGGTTAAAAAACCGGATAAAGAAGGCCAAGAGATCTACTCCCAGAAAAGTGAGAACGATGAAGATAAATCATGATCTCAAAAAAAAAAAAAAAAAAAAAATCACATCTCAGTTCAGCAGGTCACAGAGAAGCCAGGATCTTTGAAATGGTAACTTTAGCAAGGGATGGGTCTTACGGACAAATAAAAGGGTCATCTCTAAGACATCCCAAAAGAAACCCACCTCCCCCCATCTGTTACAGTCTCATCCATTCTCAGAGACTAAGATTTTCCTCCTTCTTTGTGTTCTACTTATTCTAAGGGTCCTTTTCCTTTTCTGCTCTGCCCCTTTTATATTTGACTAAGTCTCTCTAATCACACAAAAGTTGTGGGTGACAATTCCATTCTTTACAACTGTCATTCCCTTCAATGACAAAATACTCTTCTCTTTCCAAATCATTCTCTCTCCAAATCAATATAGTTTTTGATTTTCTATGTGTTGGGAAATAATAAATCATGCAAAGCAGCCTCTTCAGTACAACTTTCTGGGATGCTGGAAATGATGACAGAGAGTCCCCATTGTCTCAAAGTTCTGTTCACTCTGCTGTCCAGTTTGGTAGCAGCTATTCACGTACAGCTCTTGAGCAGTGAGGGAACTGAATTTTTAAATTTTGTGTTCAGTTTCTTTAATTCTAAAATTTAAGTAGCCACAAAAATTAGCAGGGAATTTGTAATCTTTTGGAGAGATGAGACCTGGGCATAAAAAACAAAACCAAACCAAACCTCATTTTTGTACTCAGGTGCTTAAGTACCATTAACAGCAGTCCTTCTGCTGCTCCTTGAACAACAAATTATCATGTCCCCTGGACACAGTTACTCCATGTCCATTTCACCTAATGTAGATATTTGCATCCCCTGACTAGATTAGCTGAGTGTAATGATACTACTTAAAATTAACCCCGCAAACTCTCCGGGAGACCACAAACTTTTTCTTCTTTGACCTCAGCTCCTGGAACAGGACAGGGTACAAAGGATATAATTTTAAAATATTTGTTTAATGAAACAAAATGACTAGTTTCACAGATCCCTCTGCAAAATATAAAGTTCTGAAAGTTTATGGTCCTGGTTTTCAATTAATCCTTCACACTGGTCTAAGGAAACTGAATTGACACAAATGCGTCCCACATCCCACCATTCCAGTACTAGCCCTTTCCCACCAACTGCCCCTTATGGGGTTTTTCAGTCACTGCAACACCCCCGATACCAATTCTTTCATCTCTTTTAAAAATTCACAGTACTTCATTTCTTCCACTTCAAAGTACTTGGGCTTCCTTTACTCATTTATTTGACACAATAGAGCAATTGCTGTGTATGTGTTTAGGCTAACATCAGATTTTGCCTGTGCATCACAGCATATATTTAAATAGGATGAGTTTATCGGCTTTCTCTGCCTTATACATTTTCTCTCAGTGTATGCTTTTCAGCCACATAATGAACTACAAATTTTTGCTCCACCCTTTTTCCACATAGATCTGAGTTCTCTTCCTATGGGTTTTCTGTAACATAAAATAAGACATAATTGATCACGGAAGGCACAACCACATTCACCGCATTCACAAGGTTTCTGTCCTGTGCAAATCCTCTATCATCTCCTGAGGCTGCACATCTGACCACTGGCTGTCCCACAAGGACTATGTTCCTGTTTGCGAGGAGGCCGCTGATGTTTAGTGATGTCTGAGGGGCCACGGAAGGCACTTGTGTAGTCACCCCGTTAGCGGAGTTTTTCTCCTGCATGACATCACTGGTGTGTAATAAGCTGTGCCTCTCTGCAGGAGGATTTTCCACCTTGACTGCATCTTGTTTCTCCCTCGTGTGTATTCTCTTATGCTTAACCAGGCACGACATATACGCAAATGCTTTCCCACACTCGTTGCAGCCATAGGGTCTCTCTCCTGTATGAGTCCTTTGATGGACAATGAGCTTTTGCTTTGTGCTAAAGGCTTTCCCACATTCACTACATTCAAAGGGTTTCTCTCCTGTGTGAATTCTTTGATGTTTAATGAGACCTGACTTTTGAGAACAGGATTTTCCACATTCACTGCACACAAAGGGTGTCTTTCCCGTGTGAAATCTCTGATGTGCTATGAGGCAAGTCTTCTGAATGAAGCCTTTTCCACATTCACTGCATATATAAGGTTTCTCACCTGTATGAATTCGCTGGTGTACAATGAGATTTCCTTTCTGGATGAAGCCTTT
>NW_012108030.1:659190-665714 GCF_000951045.1 Mandrillus leucophaeus | reverse complement strand
CCATGTGGCTGGGATTATAGGCATGTGCCACCACGCCCAGCTAATTTTGTATATTCAGTAGAGACGGGGTTTCACCATGTTAGCCAAGTTGATCTCAAACTCCCGACCTCAGGTGATCTGCCCGCTTTGGTCTCCCAAAGTGCTGGGATTACAGGTATGAGCTGCTGCACCCGGCCCCAAAGTATTTTTTTTTTAATGCCTTGATGTGAGGTGTCTCTTTAGTAATAACAGTATGACCTGAGTGTAAATAAAACTACATGTTTAATGTTCCTTGCACATTGGCAAAAAATAATAGTATAGACAAACTAAAAGGTGAAAGCAGTTAGCATAAAAACAAGGTTAGATCACTAATAATGAATAAAGACAGATTTGGCTGCATTCTAAATGTGCCTTGCAAAACAAAGACCTTAAAAATACAAGCAATTCACTGTGACCAGCAGACCAGAGGTTGGAGGGCCATTTCATCCAAAGAACAGATCCATCCATTCCACAGCCTCTTACTGAATGATCACCATGTACCAGGTATGGTGCTAGTGTTGGGGATAGGCATGAGAATCGTTTGAACCCAGGAGGCGGAGGTTGCTATGAGCCAAGATCACACCATTGCACTCCAGCCTGGGCACACAGTGAGACTCTGTCTCAAAAAATAAATAAATAAAAATAAATAATAATAAGTAATTTTTAAGGGAATGAGTCAGGGAAGTAATCATATGTGTGGAACACACCAGGGAGGGTTTAGGAAAGAAGATGGAAATCTCTTTGTGAGCAGGATGGTATTGTATCACAGAGATCACTGAAACGAGAACTTTGACGGGTAACATGGTTTACTGGGACTTAGTGGCATCAGAATATGACGGGGAAAAAAACAAAAGCAAATTATTAAACACAGAAAGGAATCAAATGGAAGTAGGGCAGGAGTTATGACCTGGTTTAAGCTGGCCTTGGGAATGTAGGATGTTTTAAAAAATGACTTTTTTACTTAGAGATTCATCATGACTAGCAGATACCTTTAAAGAAGAGAGCTCTTCGGACAGGTAATGCCTGGGTGGCCAAGATTCAGGATGTACAGGAACAAACGAGAATACAAACTTAACAGGGGTTTTCTTGGAGGAAAGATGATTCTAGTTCTTTGCAGTTACTAGGAACTCAGGGGAGAATTGCCATCAAATAAACACAGAACTAAAATCTGTGTTAGGTAACAACCGGGAGATGTCAGTTTGGGACTCTCCTCCAGGGAATGGAAGGCGCTTAACTTACTAGAATGAAGGAAACTTTGAAGAGTGAAGGGCACAGATGAGAAAATGGAAAACGGGGCCTTTGGAGAACCTAAGAATAAGGAAAAAGAGAAGCCAAGGAAGCCAACGCACAGTGAAAGCCCAGTTTACCCTGAGGAAGCCACTGTCACATCCAACACAGCGGAGGTGTTAGGAGGGGAGGTCAGCATTAGTCAAGGGGCATGAAGAGGCGGGAGTTCGAGAAGTTTCCTCTTTGGAGAGAGGCCTGGAAGGTGGAATTTCATAACAAGAGAGGTGGAAGGACATGAAGAAGGGAAATACTTGAAACCCGAGGATGAAGAAAATTATGCAGGCAAACAAAAAATATGTAGATAAAATAAAGAATCAGATCTCTGAAGAGATAAAGGGATTTTTTTTTTAAACTCTAAATTCCTACAAAGAAAAACAGGTCTCACACTGGGAGAGGGATGAGTAGAGGAACGGTTTACATATCCTCAAACCCCCTTCACAGCTGTGTTGCCTTCTCTGACCGACTTAGAATGTGACTTCCACAGCCTTCTGCCTTGTGGGTTCTCTCACCTGAACAAGCTCCACTGTGGATTCCATCTTCTATTGTCCACGGTGGTTCTCCTTGTTCCAACTTGAAGAATACATCCGGTTTGCTGGCTTGATACCCTGTTCATGGGAAATGATAGAGGACTGAGACATATCAAATTGGGCTGGCAATGTCAAGAGGAAGAACGCTACACTTCAGGAAACTTGAGTTTCTTAAAATATGGAAAGTTTAGTTTCATATCTGAAACTATGAAAGTTTAGTTTCATCTGTAACATCAAGGTTTTTCTCTCACAAGAGGGTAGATTACACCATCTTGTGTGGGAGCAAGAGAAGGATCTGAGAATCTAACACTTCATAGTACTGCAGGCATTCCAAAGAGGTAAGCATCTGAGAAAGGAAGGCCACTGACTGGGCGCCCTCTGAGTTTGACACAGTGCAGCTGTCCTCACCGACTGCCACCAGGTTGCTGTAGTTCTCCAACATCACGTCCCGGTACAGGTCCTTCTGAGCAGGGCCCAGGAGCTGCCACTCCTCCCAGGTGAAGTCCACAGCCACATCCTCCAGTGTTACGGATTCCTGTAATAACAGTCCTGTTTAATAAAGTGATGTCTTTTTGATGATATGGAAGAAATGCTAAAGTTTTTCTGCTCATTTCCACTCTACAGGCTGTGTGTTTATACCAAATAGTTGTTGTTTTTTTAAAAAAATACATTGTGGAAGAAGTAAAGTCCTAATATAATATTATGTCATTGTATATTCAATTATCCTCCATTCACCCATGTGGGGAAAAGAAAGAGAGATCAGACTGTTACTGTGTCTATGTAGAAAGAAGTAGACATAAGGAACTCCATTTTGTTCTGTACTAAGAGAAATTCTTCTGCCTTGAGATGCTGTTAATCTGTAATCCTAGCCCCAACCCTGTGCTTGCAGAGACATGTGCTGTGTTGACTCAGGGTTTAATGGATTTAGGGTTGTGCAGGATGTGCTTTGTTAAAAAAGTGCTTGAAGGCAGTATGCTTGGTAAAAGTCATCGCCATTCTCTCATCTCAAGTACCCAGGGACACAATACACTGTGGAAGACCGCAAGGACCTCTGTCCAGGAAAGCCAGGTATTGTCCAAGGTTTCTCCCCATGTGATAGCCTGAGATATGGCCTCGTGGGAAGGGAAAGACCTGACCGTCCCCCAGCCCAACATCCATAAAGGGTCTGGGCTGAGGAGGATGAGTGAAAGAGGAAGCCCTGTTTGCAATTGAGATAAGAGGAAGGCATCTGTCTCCTGCTCGTTGCTGGGCAATGGAATGTCTTGGTATAAAACCCAATTGTGTGTTCTATTTACTGAGATAGGAGAAAACTGCCTTAGGGCTGGAGGTGAGAAATGCTGGTGGCAATAGTGCTCTTTACTGCACCGAGATGTTTGTGTAAAGTCAAACATAAATCTGGACTACATGCACATCAAGGCACAGCACCTTTCCTTAAACTTATTTATGACACAGAGATCTTTGCTCACACGTTTTCCTGCTGACCCTCTCCCCACTATTACCCTATTGTCCAGCCACATCCCCATCTCCAAGATGGTAGAGATAGTGATCAACAAATACTGAGGGAACTTAGAGACCAGGGCCAGGCGCAGGTCCTCCGTATGCTGAGCACTGGTCCCCTGGGCCCACTTTTCTTTCTCTATACTTTGTTTCTGTGTCTTATTTCTTTTCTCAGTCTCTCCTCCCACCTGATGAGAAATGCCCATAGGTATGGAGGGGCAGGCCACCCCTTCATCCCAATTGGAAGTTTCTATAAAGTGTGGAAGTTAAATCTTGCTAACCTAAAAACAACATATTTACACATTTTATATATGTAAATATATATGAATACATGTACATATATTTGTTTACATAGATCCAGACAAAAGACATATATACAGTCGTCCTTTACTGTCTGTAGGGTATGGGTTCCAGGACGTCCTGAGGATGCTCAAGTGTCTGATATAAAATGGCACAGTATTGGTCAGGCACAGTAGATCACACTTGTAATCCCAGCACTTTGGGAGGCCAAGGCAGGAGGGTCACCTGAGCCCAGGAGTTCAAGACCAGCCTGGGCAACATGAGACCCCGTTTGTACAAAAAATTAAAAAATTAGCTAGGTGCAGTGGTGAGTGCCTGTGGTCCCAGCTACTTGGGAGGCTGAGGCAGGAGGCTCATTTGAGTCCAGGAGTTAGAGACTACAGTGAGTTATGATCATACAGAACTTCAGCCTGAGCAACAGAAAAAGACTCTGTCTCTAATAAAATAAAATAAAATGGAAGAGTACTTGCAGATTTGCATGTGACCCACGCACATCCTCCTACATACTTTTTTTTTTTTTTTTTTTTTAAACAGAGCACTCTCTCCCAGGCTGGGGGGCAAGGGCAGAACTTCAGCCTGAGCAACAGAAAAAGACTCTGCCGCCTCCCAGGAGCAGGCAATTCTTCTGCCTCAGTCTCCCAAGTAGCTGGGACTACAGGTTGTGCCACTACACCTGGCTAATTTTTGTTTTTTGTTTTGAGATGGAGTTTTGCTCCTGTTGCCCAGGCTGGAGTGCAATGGTATGATCTCAGCTCACTGCAACCTCTGCCTCCCAGGTTCAAGCGATTCTCCTGCCTCAGCCTCCCGAGTAGCTAGGATTACAGGCGCCTGCCACCACACCCAGCTAACTTTTTGTATTTTTAGTAGAGACGGGATTTCACTATGTTGGCAAGGCTGGTCTCAAACTCCTGACCTCAGACGATCCACCCGCCTCAGCCTCCCAAAGTGCTGGAGTTACAGGAGTGAGCCACCACGCCCAGCCCCATATACTTTAAATTATCTTTAGATTACTTATAATATCTAATACAATGTAAATGTTATGTTAACAGTTGTTATACTGTATTGTTTAGGGAATCATGACAATAAAAAGTCTGTGTGTGCTTAGTTCAGGTGCTTTAAAAAATATATATTTTCAATCCTCAGTTGGTTGAATCCATGGATGTGGAAGTCATGGATGTGGAGGGCCAACAATATATCACAAATCTAGGCCTCCTATTTTTCTGATGGACTAATTATAAATTGAGGGTTCCCATGACCTTCTCCTTGACTTTGATAATTTTTCAAGGAGAAGGAGAAAATCAAGTAATGGAGAAACAATATCCAAATATGTAACACTGAAAATTTTTCAGAACTGATTAAACACTCCAAACTTCAAACTCAAGAAATCCAACAACCAAGAAGTCTACATGTAGACACAACAGATCGAAACTAAGTTACACCAGATACAAAGAGGAGACTATAAAAGCATCCAGAGACCAAAGACAAGTTACCTACAAAGGAGACAAAATTTTCTGACAGCTGACTGCTCCAGAGAAGTTATTATAGCCAATAAATATCGGAACAATAAGTGTTAAGGTCCTAAGCTCTTGAACAACACAGCCCAACCCTGAAGACCATTTGGGACTCAAAGGCATGGCTGGCAAGGGACCTACAGCCCTGTAATAGTGACAATTAAGACTGCTTATCAATGAATTGTCAATCTCCTGTCTCAGGATGCCTTTAAAGAATACTGCTGGGTGGAAAATTGAGTCATTGAAGACCCAGGGAACAGCAGAAGGTATACTCTACACTCATTTTATTATAGAGGCCAGTGAACACACTTGATAGATGATATAAGTACTTAATCCTGGTTGGTTTACCCATTCTAAATTATTTATGTGAGATATCTATCTATTTGGTAAAAAGTAAAGTGACAGTCCTACCTCAATCCACACTCAAAAATAATTTACTATATGACAGATCTATTGCAGGCAGATGGCTCAATGAACTCCACCCTCCCAGTGTTCACACCTTTATGTAGCTCCCACTTGCAGGAAGCCAAAGGCCCGTGGGACGTGACCAACTCAGCATTCCACTGGAGGCTACATGATCAAACAGCAAACTGTTTATCATGAATGCAGGATGTGAGCAAACTCATGATTGGTCCTACAGACAGAAGGTTTTCTGGAGGCAATCACAGCCTAGAGCTGAGGTTATCTAATGCAACATCTAGAGAATGCAGTCTTGTGAGTCTACTCTGGACTGAGCAGCTGACCCCTTCTTCCACTGCACCCCACTCAACTATCTCTTTTGCCTAAAAATACGGAGGGCTGTGTAAAGCTCAGAGTCCTTGTCCACTAGAGGCAAGGTACCCCCGACCCCTTCTTCCAAATATACTCTTTTATCTCTTGTCTTTTATTCCTGTGTTTGCCACTCTTTGTTCCGTCCCCCTAGGTCCATGCAGGTTACAAGTGGCGCCCAAACAGGGACAGAATTGGGTGCTCTACACCCTCTCCTTGAGCATGGACTGGCCTAGTGACTTACCTCTAATCAGAAGAATATGGCAAAGGCGTTGGAATCTCACTTCCTTAATTAAGCTATACGTGTTTAAAACAATTATTCAATGATAATTGTTAAAGCACAATAAGGAAGACTTTATTCAGGGCCATTATGATAGGCATATAGACAAATGTAATGGGATTTTGCAGTGGTAGAGGGTGACTGAACTCAACTCTAAATACAGCAAAAGCAAGTGGGAATTTACAGCCAAGGAGCAGAGTGAGGGTCAGTAATACAAAATTACCAAGAGGGCCAGGTGCAATGGCTTATGCCTGTAATCCCAGCACTTTGGGAGGCCAAGGCGGGAGGATTGCTTGAGCCCAGGAGTTCAAGAGCAGCCTGGGCAACACAATAAGA
>NW_012108030.1:651803-657575 GCF_000951045.1 Mandrillus leucophaeus | reverse complement strand
AGCACCGGTCCCCTGGGCCCCACTTTTCTTTCTCTATACTTTGTCTCTGTGTCTTATTTCTTTTCTCAGTCTCTCGTCCCACCCGATGAGAAACACCCACAGGTGTGGAGGGGCTGGCCCCCTTCATATTCCATAGCGGTACATAAGGAATCCTTCAAGAAATAGCCACAGGAAACCTGCATCTGCATTTATGAGAAAGCTGCTATTCTGGACACCATCCGCCACACCACCTCTAGGAAGAACCACCGAAGAAATTTCCTGAGAAAAAAGTGCCATGAAATAATGGCATCCCCCCAGGAAGTAATCTGTTTTATATTCAAAACCAGGACATACCATGTGAATCATGATTTTCTTGTGATATTGGCTGTTAGAGATATTAGATGCAAGCTGACAGCTAATATAACCCACAGTATCTTCCAGCCATGCATGATGTCACGAAATTCATAATTCACTGTTAATGCTATGAACATTATCTTCCTTATCCTACTATTTTGCATGATATTGAGTTTAAAAACTAAGCTCATTTATCTCCAGATCCTGCTTTTTAAAATTTTTACTTTTTATATTAGTGAGATAGATGTGTATAGGCTTCTACAAATCTATTATGGAACAAATAAAAGAATAAAACAAACCATAAGTCAGTTACCTGGGCCTGGATCATTTTCTTCTGTTCTTGGAAAAGAGCATTCAACTGGGATGGTCTGTCTTTGTATCTTCTGGACTTCTCTTCAGAAGTCTCAGTCTTCAATCAAGTGTGCCCCTAGAAATGGTGATACCCAAATCCACTTCCTCCCTCTTCGGGCGATGCTTTTTCTCCTGAGGAGGCAGAACCTGTGGGCTGAGGAACAAATTCAATGTAAGTGGTACATTTTCTCTGGGCCCAGATACTGTCACTGCTCCTAGGCACGCATCTTAAAACAATGCCCCCAATATAGTTAACTATACCTTTATTTGGAGCCCCAGAAGATTTTATCCCTCTGGCCAATAATGTCGAAGATTCTTATTGTGGTGGAAGTATGCCTTTCCTCTGTGAGGTTTCTGTGAAAGGACTGTGAAGGCATGCAGGAAATAAGACCCACCATAGCACCATGCTTCAGGAGCTGGTGAACTCTCAGGCAGATTAGTTTTAGAAAAGAGACAGCAAAGAGAGGAGCTGGTCTTTGTTTTCGTTTAAATCACGTGTGTTCACACACCTCTTCAAAAGTCTTTGTACATACACCCTGTGAGGACATGTACTTCAGTTTGAAAGCCAATGTACTGGGCAAATCATAAGCATTGTCATAAAAACAGTAGTGACAATATTTTAGGAGGTTTTAAATACATAAATAGCTAAAATACACAATAATTTACTGGATAAATTAGGTGGTAAATGAAGTTGACGTGCTCTAAGGTTTCTGTAGAATGGAAAAGTCCTAATTAGCAGAAGAATATGACAAAGGTTGCACACTACATGTAATCTCTAGTGTTACAATTAAAACTAGTAAGTCCAGGCACAGTGGCTCACGCCTGTAATCTCAGCACTTTGGGATGCCAAGGCGGGCGGATCACCTGACATCAGGAGTTTGAGACCAGCCTGGCCAACATGGTGAAACCCCATCTCTACTAAAAATACAGTCATTCCAGAAGCTGAGGCAGGAGAATCACTTGAACCCGGGAGACAGAGGTTGCATGAGACAAGACCGTGCCATTGCACTCCAGCCAGGGCAAAAAGAACGAAACTCTCGCTCACAAACAACAACAACAACAACAACAACAACAAAAAACCTAGTAATTGTTTTAAAGTACATAATTTCCAAGCCAACAAAAGGGGGAAAAATAATAGTAAGAAAATCATCCAAAAGAAGAGAATCAAAAACAGAGAGCAAAAAGAGCAAATACAATGCATTTGGATAGCTGTTTTAAAATAAAATGTACTAAGAAAATTACATTACATTAAGAATTTATGCTAAGTAAAAACAGAACATGGATTCCAGTTAATTACATTAAATATAAATGCCTCAAAACTGTTAGAATGGATTAAAAATTAAAATCGAATAACATCTGGGTTTTTCTTTTTCTTTTTTTTTTTTTTGAGATGGAGTCTTGCTCTGTTGCCCAGGCTGGAGTGCAATGGTGCGATTTTGGCTCACTGCAACCTCAGCCTCCCACGTTCAAATGATCAAACAGCAAACCGTTTATCATGAATGCAGGATGTGAGCAATGTCACGACTGCTCGCGCCGACAGAAGGTTTGCTGGAGGCAATCACTCCCTGGCACCAAGGTTATCTACTGCAACATCTAGAGAATGCAGTCTTGCAAACCCTACTCTGGACTGAGCAGCTGACCCCTTCTTCCACCCCACCTTCTCACTATCTCTTTTGCCTAATAAATATGGAGGGCTGTGTAAAGCTCAGGGCCCTTGTCCACTAGAGGCAAGGTGCCCCCTGATCCCTTCTTACAAATATACTCTTTTGTCTTTTGTCTTTATTCCTGTGTTCGCCCCTCTTTGTTCAGTCCACCTAGGTCGGAGCAGGTTACAAATGGCAACTCAGAACAGGCACTCCAAGGACACCCAACTAGTGGCATCCGAACATGGGACTTCAAGGATGTGAATGAAGGTCTGCTGGAGCAGGGGAACTGAAATTGACAAGGTGAACGGGGACCCCGGGATGAGTCTGCTGGCAGTGGATATAAGGTCAGTGCCCTAAAGAGGCACTGGGAGCAGTGCTTTAAAGAAGTACTGGAAAATTTTCTGAATCAGGGTAACAAGGGAAAGAATTTGTCTACTGAAGAAAAACATGATGTGCAGTTGCTTAAAGTTCTGTTGAGACAGTCTGGAGCTCAGGTTAATTCGCAGACACTTACTAACCTCCTGCAGAAGCCACAAAAAGTTATTACGCATAACCCATGGTTTCCACAGGGAGGCACTCTTGATGTGGAAAAGTGGGATAGAGCAGGCGAAGGATTAAAACAGGTTCAACCAAAAGGTTTTAAAGTTGATTCTTCTGTTTTATCTACTTGGAGTTAGTTCGTACTGTATTTCTGCCATTATCTCTTTATTATTCTGCGGGACAGCAGGCTGAATCTAAAAATCTGAAAGAATCTGTTGTCCCACCCACAGCTCCAACTGAAAATAAAAAACAGGAGGAGAGGGAGGATAAAAACTGGCCTATACCGCCTCCTCCAGTTGCAGAAACATCTATACAGCCTCCTTCGGTGGCAGAAATAGAGACCCCAATACAAAGAATTTCATGCTCTGCTGCCATAGCTGGAGAGCCCTTAGGACCCTGTGCTTTTCCTATTTCCATAAGGCCTGATCCAAACAATCCACAGCAGGTTATTCATGAACACACCCCACTGGAGTTTAAGTTGCTGAAGGAATTAAAAGCAAGAGTGGTAAATAATGGCATACGGAGCCCATTCACCTTAGGATTGCTAGAATCTGTGTTTGGTGCTGTGCGTCTTTCACCCTTTGATGTGAGACACTTGGCGTGAACTTGCTTGTCTACTAGTGCATATCTGACATGGAATTTAAATTGGCAAGAAATGTGTGCAGACCAGGCTGAACAGAACCGTGTTGCTCGATACGGAGACATTACAGAGGATATGCTGTTAGGTAATGGCCCTTATTCAGACCTAGAACATCAAATGGCACTCCCAGATGCTGCTTATCAGCAGTGTGCACAGGCCGCTAAACACGCCCGGGCCACAATCCTGAAGAGGGAGTCCCAGCACGATCCTTTTTATATATCATGCAAGGGTCACAGGAACCCTATGCACAATTTCTTGCAAGATTACAAAAGGCAGTGAAGCATTAGATTCCTCGTACTATGGCTGCAGAAATGCTAACCTTAACTTTAGCTTTTGAGAATGCAAACGTGGATTGTAAACGTGCACTGGCACTGGTGAGGGGTACAAAAATCTTGGGAAATTTTCTCAGAGCTTGTCAGGATATAGGAACTCAGTTTCATCGACCTGCAATGTTAGCATAAGCAATGACTAATTTAGCAGTTGACAAATCTAAAAGGAGCCAAGGGTCAAACCCTAAAATGGGAAAATATTATAATTGTGGAAAAACTGGACATTTAAAAAAGGAATGCTGCCAGATCTCAGGACAGAAAGGATATTACAATGCAGTTCACTCCCCAGCAGAAAAAACACCAGGACTCTGTCCTCACTGTAACAAAGGAAATCACTGGGCTAACTAGTGCTGCTCAAAATTTCATCAGAATGGCACCCCCTCACCCACCGTCAGTAAACGAGACAGGGGCCTGGACCCGGGCCCTTCAAACAATGAGGGTATTCCCAGTGCAGATCACAACCCCGTTTCAGGGATGCATTCCTGGAGGCACATTGACTCCCTCAACCCAGGAACACCAGGAAGTGCAGGATTAGATCTACCCACCAGAGAAAGAATCACATTAGTTAGGGGAGACAAACCTATCAAAGTTCCCACTGGTATTTGGTGACCTTTACCAACAGGACACACGGGACTAATTTTAGACAAAAACCGCCTTAACTTGTAAGGCATCACTGTAGTCCCAGGAGTGATTGACTCCGATTACGAAGGAGAAATTCAAGTAGTTTTAATGTCACAAGATCTTTGGGTTTTTGAACCAGGAGAATATATTGCTCAATTATTGCTTATTCCCAGTGAAGTACACCCTTCCCCATGAAAAGAGAAATGAGGACATAAAGGGTTTGGGAGCACAACTACACGGGAAATCTATCTATGCCAACCCATAGCCTCTAATAGACCTACCCATGTAGTACAAATTAAAGGAAAGACATTTTATGGGCTTATGTATACAGGAGCTGATGTGTCAGTAAAATGTATAGGATGGGCACATCAAACATTACACTGCATGTTGAAAAGACAAAAAGGGTGTATAGGAGGCCAACTACCACCTCAATCAAAACTATATTTAGCCTTATTCACTTTAAATTTTCTGACTCCTGGTACGGATGGTGAGACTCCAGCAGAAAGACATTGGCAAGTGTTAGAGGAAAACAGGAAAGTTTATACGAAAGGGTTATGGAAATCCCCAGAAGAAGGACAATGGAAAGGCCCAGTGGATTTACTGACATGGGGATGAGGGTATGCTTGTGTTTTACAGGAGATGGACAAGCCATGTGGTGCCCTCAAGGTGCGTGCGACCATGGAATGGGGAGGCTGAAGGAACCCAGGGTGGCCAACCATGGGCCTGGTCCCTCCTATACGAGCCATGAGTCAGCTGAGCCTGAGTGCAAAGATGGAGAGAAGGCCAACCAGAGTCACAATGACATCAACCCCCATAACCTGGGGACTACTCAAGAAAACCACGCAGGAAGTTAAGAAACTACTGGAGCGTCAGGGACAGGCAAAAACCCCTGACTCCACGTTCTTGGCCATGCTAGCCATAATGTCCTGTGCGGTATGTTTTCCCTGTGCACAGGCAAAAACATATTGGGCATATGTTCTCATCTCCCAGTAGTACAGCCTATACTTTGGAGCTCACTCCTCCTGAGATTTATCACGATCAGGGAGAGTCGGCTCCAGGACCCCTCACTCCCCCTGACATAGAACATTTAGACTCTCAGAACAATGTCATTAATTACACCGCTCCACTGGAAGGATTCCCTTTGTGTATCACCACAAAGACGTTGCTCAGCCACAGCTGTCTTACAATTCAAGCTCAAACATGGTTGAGTCACTATGGAAAAATCATGTACTTATTAAGTCTTGGTTCTATTAATGTAACTGGTGTGTTAACTGACCATTCCCGGTCCAATCGCCCTAACTGTGCTGATTAT
>NW_012108030.1:646082-651753 GCF_000951045.1 Mandrillus leucophaeus | reverse complement strand
AGCTGATGTGTCAGTAAAATGTATAGGATGGGCACATCAAACATTACACTGCATGTTGAAAAGACAAAAAGGGTGTATAGGAGGCCAACTACCACCTCAATCAAAACTATATTTAGCCTTATTCACTTTAAATTTTCTGACTCCTGGTACGGATGGTGAGACTCCAGCAGAAAGACATTGGCAAGTGTTAGAGGAAAACAGGAAAGTTTATACGAAAGGGTTATGGAAATCCCCAGAAGAAGGACAATGGAAAGGCCCAGTGGATTTACTGACATGGGGATGAGGGTATGCTTGTGTTTTACAGGAGATGGACAAGCCATGTGGTGCCCTCAAGGTGCGTGCGACCATGGAATGGGGAGGCTGAAGGAACCCAGGGTGGCCAACCATGGGCCTGGTCCCTCCTATACGAGCCATGAGTCAGCTGAGCCTGAGTGCAAAGATGGAGAGAAGGCCAACCAGAGTCACAATGACATCAACCCCCATAACCTGGGGACTACTCAAGAAAACCACGCAGGAAGTTAAGAAACTACTGGAGCGTCAGGGACAGGCAAAAACCCCTGACTCCACGTTCTTGGCCATGCTAGCCATAATGTCCTGTGCGGTATGTTTTCCCTGTGCACAGGCAAAAACATATTGGGCATATGTTCCCATCTCCCAGTAGTACAGCCTATACTTTGGAGCTCACTCCTCCTGAGATTTATCACGATCAGGGAGAGTCGGCTCCAGGACCCCTCACTCCCCCTGACATAGAACATTTAGACTCTCAGAACAATGTCATTAATTACACCGCTCCACTGGAAGGATTCCCTTTGTGTATCACCACAAAGACGTTGCTCAGCCACAGCTGTCTTACAATTCAAGCTCAAACATGGTTGAGTCACTACGGAAAAATCATGTACTTATTAAGTCTTGGTTCTATTAATGTAACTGGTGTGTTAACTGACCATTCCCGGTCCAATCGCCCTAACTGTGCTGATTATGCAGAATGGATTCCATTCAATAGTTCCTACCCCACTCCGTGGACCCAGCGTCTTGGTCCACTGACTAGTAAACAATCTATGCTAACTGGAGACATTGTGGATTGGGGACCTAAAGGTCAATTAGATGGAAAAGGTGAAAGTCAGAAATCATGGCACAAACTTTGCTGCATTGGTGGCAAGCTTTTAATGCTTCTTTATACAACACCAGGATCCAATCCCAGTCAGCCACTCAGATTGCTTGGCATGGAGCGGGCGTTAGCCCACCTCTTCCTTAGTGGCATTATCTGGGGAGGAAAGGACCAATTCAAGAAACGATATGGAAGGCAGCACTCCCATTTATGAATGGCAACATCTGGATTGGAACACTAATAATAGCAATAGTAAGCAACACAGTCTTAATGTTGCATTTGTAAGGAATATCACCAGTCAATTTACAGTTTGTGTTTTTAATCCTTATGTCTTTTGGGCAGCTAAGAAGCACCAGCTCCAGGTAAACAACACCCAATTGACCTGTAAAGCTTGTCAGTTATGTCACTGCATTAATCATAGCACATTGCAAACACATAGTATCTCTACATTGATGATTTTAGGTCGCATCCCTGGGCTATGGATTCCTGTTCATCTGTCGAAGCCGTGGGCTGCCACACCCGCTTTGCATTTTGTGAGACTTCTTCTAACTCAGCTTACTCATTGTGTCCATAGAGCCTTAGGCATGATAATTTTTGCTACTGTTTCCTTGGTCACACTAATAACTTCTGCTGTGATATCTTCTGTAGCTTTGCATAATTCTATTCGACCAGCTCAGTATGTGGAGAACTGGACATGCACAGCCAACCAAACGTGGTTACTTCAGAATAAAGTTAACACTGAGTTACAAACTGAAGTGGCAATGTTGAAATTCACGGTTCTGTGGTTAGGGGAACAAGTACAAAGCTTGCAGTTGCAGCAGCAATTGTGTCATCATTTTAATCACGCTCATATTTGTGTAACCAACTTAGAATACAACCAAAGTGAGTATCCATGGGACCTTGTGAAAGCCCATTTGCAGGGAGCTTTCACATCCAATCTCACCTTTGATATTGGTGAATTACAAAACAAAGTTCTTGATTTAAATAGGCAAACTCAAGAATTTCAGCCTTCTTTAGAAGACTGGACCAAATTCCAGGAAGGCCTGGAGAGCCTCAACCCTCAGACCTATCTAAAGTACCACAGTAACATCTTACATGTAGTTCCTGGAATAATGTTGTTTTGTCTCTGTCTTCTGTTCATAGTCTGTAAAATCGGATGGACCGCCAATCGGAGAATGAGAGCTGCCCAGCCTGGCCTTACATTCTTTCAATTAATACATAAACAGAAAGGGGGCTATGCAGGGAGCCAAAGGCCCCTGGGACGTGACCAACTCAGCATTCCACTGGAGGCTATATGATCAAACAGCAAAGGGTTTTTCATGAATGCAGGATGTGAGCAAACTCACAACTGCTCCTGCGGACTGCTCCCACCGACAGAAGGTTTGCTAGAGGTAATCACTCCCTGGCACCGAGGTTATCTACTGTAACATCTAGAGAATGCAGTCTTGCAAGCCTACTCCGGACTGAGCAGCTGACCCCTTCTTTCACCCCCACCCCCGACCCTTCTCACTATGTCTTTTGCCTAATAAATACGGAGGGCTGTGTAAAGCTCAGGGCCCCTGTCCACTAGAGGCAAGGTGACCCCTGATCCCTTCTTCAAAATATACTCTTTTGTCTCTTGTCTTTATTCCCGCGTTTGCCCCCACTTTGTTCAGTCCCGTAGGTCCATGTGGGTTACAGCCCGCCACCACACCTGGCTAATTTTTGAATTTTTAGTAGAGATGGGGTTTCGCCATCTTGGTCAGGCTGGCCTTGAACTCCTGACCTCATGATATACCCGCTTTGGCCTCCCCACATGCGGTTATTATAGTTGATATGTCTGAAACAAAATGATATGGGAAGTTTGAGAATAAAAGGTTGGAGACAATATGTCACAGAGAGAGTAACGAAAGATAATCTGTTGTAACTATATCTTAGACAAAACTGACCAGAAATCCTAAAGAATTGTCAGAGAGAAAGAGAAACAATGCTCACTGAAAAGAGGTACGATTTGGCTCTTCATTCATAGAAATACTCCACATCTATACCCCTAACAACAGTCTTGAAATGTATACAGCAAAAAATAGAACCAAAAACAAGAAATAGAAAATTCAGACTAAAAGAAGACTTTAACAGACCTCTCCTAGTAACTGACAGAACAAACGGACCATCAACAAACAAAATAAAATTTATAAATGAGAAAGAAATGAAACCTTTTATCTGAGGCATGTGACTCCCTTTAAATTATCAGGTCTAGAGAGGCATTAAAATGTGACAGCAGTCTTTCTGATATGGGTTCCCCTGGAAAAAAAAAAAAAAGAAAAGAAAAAATAAAAACTAAAAAAAAAAAAAAATTTAATGTGACAACAGTCACATCTCATTTCCCCCTCAAGCTAAATAATTATCTCTTAAAGCCACTTGTATGTAGGCTCTAGATGAACTCACACCAAGTAGCCAGCCATAAAATGCCATTCCCTGGAAATGATAACTCATAAAACCCCATAGTTAACAATGTGTAGCCAATCACTAATTGATGTTATTTCTGTAAACCAATGAGAATTCTTGCCAAACAACTTTATGTCAGCTCACAGTTTGTTCCCTTTTGCCTTTAAAACCTGCTTGTAACAAAATCCTAACAGAGCACTTACCAAGGCAACCTGAAAGTATTTTCCCAGGCAGCTGTCCTCATTTCGGCTCAAGTAAACTCTTTAAAATTATATTTGGTGCAGTTTCCTCTTTTAGGTTGACATAAACAATATCATTAGAAGAACTCGAATATATTTTTAAAATTAGAAATACTGAGATAAATTTTAACAGTTTTAAATAAATTCAAAGATGTGCTATAAAGATGGGCTGGTAAAAACAAAGCATTTTTAAAATGTCAAGTCTCCCAGATCTACAGATTCAATGAAATCACAGTTAAAATCCCAAACTGATAATGAATAGTTTAAATAGCTATAAACTTTTTTTTTTAAGTTTGAAAAAAAAGTTAGAAGACTTTCCATATGAGTTATGAGGACTTATAAAGGTACTTTAATTAGGACAGCACAATATTAGTACAATAATGGACAAATAGGACAAAGCAACAGAATAAAATCCTCATAAGCGGAATTAACCACATATAGAGACTCAATGACAATGACAGCACTACAGGGAAGTGATAAAGGCTGTCTTTTCAATAAATAGAACTGAGGGTGCTGTGGCTCATGCCTGTAATCCTAGCACTTTGGGAGGCTGAGGCAGGTGTGGGGGAAAGAAACAGAGATCAGACTGTTACTGTGTCTATGTAGAAAGAGGAAGACATAAGAAACTCCATTTTAATCTGTACTAAGAAAAATTCTTCTGCCTTGAGATACTGTTAATCTGTAACCCTAGCCCCAACCCTGAGCTTGCAGAGACATGTGCTGTATTGACTCAAGGTTTAATGGATTTAGGGCTGTGCAGGATGTGCTTTGTTAAAAATGTGTTTGCAGGCAGTATGCTCGGTAAAAGTCATCGCCATTCTCCAGTGTTGAGTACTCAGGGACACAGTGCACTGCAGAAGGCCGCAGGGACCTCTGCCCAAAAAAGCCTGTGTATTGTCCAAGGTTTCCCCCCCCCCGAGACAGCCTGACATATGGCCTTGTGGGAAGGGCAAGACCTGACCGTTCCCCAGCCCAACACCCGTAAAGGGTCTGTGCTGAGGAGGATTAGTAAAAGAGGAAGGCCTCTTTACAGTTAAAATAAGAGAAAGGCATCTGTCTCCTGCTCGTCCCTGGGAATGGGATGTCTCAGTGTAAAATCCTATCATACATTCTATTTACTAAGATAGGAGAAAACCACCTTATGACTAAAGGTGAAACATACTGGCAGCAATACTACTCTTTACTACACTAAGATGTTTGTGTAAAGTCAAACATAAATTTGGGCTCCGTACACAACAAGACACAACACCTTTCCTTAAACTTATTTATAACACAGAGTCCTTAACTCACATGTTTTCCTACTGACCCTCTCCCCACCATTACCCTATAGTCCGGCCACATCCCCCTCACAAAGATGGTAAAAATAGTAAGCAATAAATACTAAGAAAACTCAAGAGACCTGTGCCGGTGCAGGTCCTCTGTATACTGAACACCGGTGCCCTGGGTCCACTTTTCTTCCTCTATACTTTGTCTCTGTGTCGTATTTCTTTTCTCAGTCTCCACAGGTGTGGAGGGGCAGGCTCCCTTCAGGCAGGTGGATCACTTGAGGCCAGAGTTCGAGACCAGCCTGGCCATCATGGTGAAACCTCGGCTCTACTAAAAATACAAAATGTAGCCAGGCAAGGTGGCACATGCTGGTAATCCCAGCTACTTGGGAGGCTGTGGCACAAGAATCACTTGAGCCCGGAAGGTGGAGGTTGCAGCTGAGCCAAGATCGTGCCACTACACTCCAGCCTGGGCGACAAGAGCAAGACTCTATCAAAAAAAAAAAAAAAAAAAAAAAAAAAATCAATAAATGGTACTGGGGATGGGGACAGAAGGTTAAACTACCCCTCAAAACATACACAAAAACCATTTAGAATCAACTGTCAATTTCAACGGTAGAAACATATCAATAAAG